>NW_017731441.1:691750-785498 GCF_001890085.2 Hipposideros armiger | reverse complement strand
TGTTCAGTTTTTTGCAAATAAAGACAGGTCCTTCTATGAACGAAGAATTATGAAGCTCACTGAAAGATGACAAAAGGTTATCGAACAAAACAGGCAATATATCATTGATTGATCTTCGTTCTTTATATAAATAAATGACCTTTGAAAAACATAGACAAAATACATCATGACTTTTCCGACAACCCAATATTTACATACACCAAGTATTTCCCCATTGTCTAGGAGATACTTATAAACATAATTTCTGAAGTTTTTTAAAATAAATTCAAAATGTGGTTGTATAAATCTGATACATACACAACTGCATAGGTTCCCAGCAATAAGCAACCTGCCTCTTTCTCATTTAACTTTTCTGATGTTACAGGTAAAAATCAATACTTATCTCATTGTTTTAATGTGCAGCGAGATCAGACATTTTCCTATATGTTTGTTAGATCTCATTTTGAGAATCACTCATTTACATACTTTGTCTATGTATTGGGGCAGGGCTAAATCATGCAACGCTAATGTTACTTGTCACAAATATAAAGCTATTTATGTTTTTTCTTTATTTCAGTACTTTGTAGTAGCTTAAATATGTGAGGCATTCTGGGGCATTCATTACTTTTTCATAATGCTTAATTCTCATCCTTATTAATATTGTATTTCCATTTTGAGATGAGAATATAGTGCAGTGGAGGGTGAAGGATGATTTGAAGCCCAAAATATTAGAGTTAGGGTGCAGGAATATGTATGTTATCCAAATCCAGACTGGAAGCCCCACCCACTGAGCCAGGCTAATCTGAAGGAAACAATTGAAAGGAACAGAAGTCATTTTTTGAATCCTCCAGTTTTACCTTCCTGTATCCAACTTAGTCCTAACCCACTGAAATCCTTATGCTCTGTTCTCTCACTTCCCACTTTGGGAGTATGTATTTTGAAACTGTTTACACTAAAATGTGGGATTTTAAAGCATTACTTATTTTTGGAAATATTGCATGTTAATAGGGTGAAATCCTTAAGATAAATTGTAGAAACACAATGTGAACTTTTAAGCAGCAGCCAGGAAATAAAGCAGGATTTTGAGGTTGTCCAACTGCCCTTGAGTCAACTATTCAGTTCTGTCACTTTTTAAAGTGATTTTTCAAAAGAATGATTGGAACCAAGTCAGGAATAATGACCTGAGAACAAAAGCATGGTTCTATACAATGAAACTTTAAATGTGAATCCATTAATGTCACTGTTGGTCATATCAAATACCAGGAAAAATAATCTTTTTAAGTAGATTTATCTATGTGTAAATCATGTCTCTATTTCTTGGACCAAAAATAAATTAAACAAATGTTTAGTTTTTCCATATAAATAGGGATGTTTGGAAAACTGTGGTTTTAATCTGAATTCATGAAATGTTATGGGTCATTCATTATTACATTTAGGCCTCAGCATCGAAAGCTGCCCAAATATTTCCCCCTGGTGCATCCAAAAAGTACAATGGATGAACTTTTTTTCACCAGTGGGAAGGAATAGCAGAAATATGTTGTGTATGATTTCTAAGGAGGTGTTATTTCTATATACTTTGATTTTACCCCTGGAATAAAATTATGAAAAGCACAATGTCTTTGGCCTCTTGGTTTCTTCCTAAAAGTCCTTCAAGTCTGCACTGAGGTGTACTTTATCTGCAGAGCCTTTCCAGGCCACTCGATGCCAAGGTGGGTTATGACCTCTTCAGGTATAACCCAACACCCTGGCTTGGAAGCTTGCAGGAAACATTGTGATGTAGTTTTGGGGGGTGCTTTTCCATCCCTGTGCTTGCAGTCTTCCCAATGTCTCAGGGGCTGTGTCTTCTTCATTGCATGTCCCTGGAGCTCTGCGCTCTCTTGGCAGACACAGGGCACAAAATAAATAGTTCATCAATGCCTTCAATGAGTGAAGGCAGTGTTCTCCTTTCTCTCCAGTTGGTATATGGCTGCAGGGACTGAAACCCCAGACAAAAATTCAACTCAGCTTGGCTGGGAAAGCAGCCCCCAAAACTAAGTCTTCCCAAGCCTATGGACCACACTTCAGTGATTGTGTCTTCCTTGTTATCTTTCTCTAGTTGAGCCTGGGAATGGACATTAGATTGCTTGCTTCCACCTGATTAAAATTTTCATTTAAAAAATTTTGTATTTTGGTAGAGAAATTTTTTTTGGTTTTTGTCTAGAAGGACGAATTCTAGAGTATGTCACAAAAAGGTTCACGTGGGAAGAATGCTAAGTCCAGTTGGCTTACTCAACACCACATATTTATCAGAATCTATATGTCAGGTATTGTTTTTTTACTTACATAGTCAATTTTACTTTTTAGAGTACCTCTTTGTAGTTCAAAGAGATCCATGTTTACTGTAACAACGTCAGACTCACTCTTCCAGGTGACATCTGGCATGTTTGTGATGATGCTTGAAGTGTCTGCGGTGATTGAGATTTCCAATGGTGAATTTTAGCCAATGATATAAATATACAGCTGGTTATTTTTCTTCCTTTAAGCCATGTTCTTTCTGAAGCCTCGGTTTTTACAGAGATTTCTCTGTCATACCTGAGTAATGTTGAGCAACTACGTTTTGCATAGAAGAGGTATGCAGATGACTTTTTTTCACGATTAATGATGTCTGGGATAGGTGCAATCAATAACCACAGAATAGAGTATTCATTTAGCCTGTGCAACAGAGGTGAATTTTTCTCTCTCAACTGGAGACCATGGAAACTATAAACATGAAGTTGATCTCTTTCTGGACCAGTATTTAAAAGTGATGAATCCACTGGCTATGCCTTAGAAGTAGAGATGGGGGGGCTGTTACACAACTATGCTAGAAAACATTCCAGTGCAAGATATTTTTTTATTATTCCTGTATATCTTTGTTTTTATCTGATTTAACTTGATGTCAGCCTGAGCTACTTCCATCTAAAGCAAGACTTATTGTGATGAGTTCTATCTCATCTAGCTTTTGTTTGTCTGAAAATATCTTATTTTTGAGAGATATTTTCACTGGACATAGAATTCCAGGCTGACGCTTTTTTTCTTCTACACTTTATGTTGTCATCCATTGACTTCTGGCTTCTGGGTTTTCCTAATGAGAAGTTTGTCGCCAATTATATCGTTGTTTCCCTGTAGGCAATGTGTCTCTGTTCTCTGGCTGATTTTAAGATTGTCTTTTTATCTTCAGCACTGTCCCATGTATGTTAGACTGCATGTATGATAAACTGCATTGTCCCATAGGCCCCTAAAACTCTAAAAAACATATTTCTTCTCTTTTCAGAATGGATAGTTTCTGTTGATTTGTCTTCTAGTTTACTTATATTTCTTCTGCAGTATCCAGCCTGTTGTTTTAGCCCATCAGTGGAAAGTGGAAAAGTTTGCACTTTTCAGTCCTAACATTTGCACTTTTATACTTTCCATTTTTCTGGTGAGATTCTCCAATTGTTAACTTATTATAACCGTATTTTCTTTTATGTTTTGAGCATACCTAGACTAGTTCTTTTAAAGCCCTTCTTTCTGAGTCATCTCAGAGGTCTGTTTGTACTACTTTTTTTCTTTATTATAAGTCAGATTTTACCATTTTTTTTGTTTGTTTTGTTTTTTTAGGTTTAGAAACTTCTAATTGGATGACAGAAATTGTGGCCAGCACATTATAAGGAGTCTGGATGATGTTTTCCACTTCCACTATTTTTATTTAATTCTCATGCTCATTTCCTGAGGTTGCTGTAATTGTTCCAGTTTATAGATGAGCAAACTGATCCTCATGTTTGAGAAAGGAGCTGCCCAATGTTACCCAGCTAATGTGTGGTGAAGCTGCCACTCAAAGTGAGAATTTCTGCTATTATATTGTCAGCTAGATTTGCCCCATTAGAGGTGCTTTGGCCAGGCCATTCTTGGCTACATCCTGCCAAACTTTCTCTGTGCCAAGATTCTGCTTTCTCTGAGCGGGGGCCAAGGCCTGTGTGTCCCTCTGCTCTTCAGAGGGTGCAGGAGGGACACAGACCTTGTTCCCCACTGTTTCTTAAAACAACTTGGAGCACAATTAGCCTTGTCAAACCTTTCACTGCTCTGCCATATATGGCTGCCAGCTTTCCAGGGCAGTTCAATAATCCCCAGGGTCTTGCTGCAAGGGCAGCGATTAACGGAGGTGTTTACATGTCTGAAAATGTACCAGGATATAAATAGAAGCTATTTTCCCAGCATCCTGTGATACTGGGTTTGTTCTTTTCTTTTTCATTTTCTTCCCCATTTGTCAGCTTTCATAAAGGAAAAAAAAAAAGGAGCAAAGGGGAAAAAATAATTCACCCACCAAACAATTTCAGATTGACAGAAAGCGCATTCACTTAGCTTCACAGAAAATCTATGGCAAAGCTCCTGGCCCACAAAAAAAAAAAAAAAAAAGGAAATAAACTGCAAAAGAAAAACGCAGCTTTTCTGAGAAACAAAGTGAGAAATGAATGCAGTAATGCTAGGAAGCATGTCCCCTGCATCAGCGATGGGTGCCTCTGAGACTTCTGAGCTGTTTCTGACAGATTCTGGAACTAGCACACAACACACCTTTCTGGCTCTCTAGATCAGCTCTAGTATTCCTTGGAGTCTTAGAGTCTTAGTTGTAGATACTATCTTTTTGTGGACTTGGAATCTGGGGACTGAAAACATTGTGGGGTTTTGTTTTCTTCTTTACTCAGCACGTTTTGCATGAAGGCCATGTTCTGAGTGGAAGTAGAATTGATTCCACAATGGGGAGCAATGCACCAAGGACCCCAGGGGGCACAGATCCCCACCCACGTGGGGAAGAGCACTCTCATTACTGATGACCACTTGTATTTCCTATAGCCATGGGCCAGGCATTAGGCTAAGAGCTTATCATGCATTATGTGTTTTATCAGGACAATAAGCCCAATAAGGAGGAACTATTATTTTAAACATGAAGAAGTTGACACAAAAAGGAATAAGTAGCTTATCTAAGGTCACATACTAGTGAATGGCATAGCCGGGTTTCAAACATAGATGGCTTCAAGTGTGTGCTTTACTGCCATACAATGTCACCTTTCATTTCTCATCCTCAGGGCTGACCTTCTCCAAAGGGACATTAGAAAAAGCCAGGAATATGAAAGCTTATGGCGAGAGCTCTAGAGAAGGTATAATGTTTCACAGCAGTTTCCAAAATGTAGAACAAAGTGAAAGCATCATTACTTAGTACAAAGGGCTAATAATCCAGAAAGGAGAAATCAATACTGATGAAAAAGACGTTTATGGATATCCCTAAATGTCTCTCTGTTCACAGAATCTCTTCTTTCATCCCACCCAACAGTCGGAAGGCTGCTGATGGGTTAGGAAAACAAAAATAAATGAAAGAGAGAAGATATGACTCTGGTTCCCAAACAAAGCTACCCATGTTGGTTTGGCTGAGGAGTCTTTCTCGCTCTCACTAACATTGTACCGTTACGGGGGATGGTGCCTGGGAACAGAAGAAGGGTGTTTATCGTATTTCCTAATGGTGGCCATCGAGTTGCTCTTAGCCAACCTCATATGATGCAGTAGAAACATGGGCATGGGAATCTCTTCCTGCAGTTCCCGAGGCCATAATTCTTCAGACTCTTTCAATCTTTCCATCTGCTTCTACCCACGTCATCAGAGGATCTGCCCTTTCTCAGGCTGCTGGGTGGGAGAGGAATGCAGATTGTAAGCACTCTGGAACCTTCTACCACTGCTCCTTTCCTCCATCCCCAAGTGTTGGGGCCAACCCGGCCGTGATCCCAGCTTTCTTTAAGCAGTACATGCTTCCAAAACCTATGCCTGAGTGAAGGGTGAGGTACTTCCCGCTTGCCCTAGAAACACAAAGTAATCATTGACATCCCTTAGACCAGGGAGGCCATACTCAGGGAAAAACAAATGTAAATTAGAATCTCACTCAATTTCCTTGTCGCAAATGTTTGCACTACATCCAGGTATTCCATCAACCTAGAAGAATATATCACATTAAGATACAGCCCAATACCACTAGTCTCCAATTATAAATGTTTCTGTGTGTGCTTCCACTGCCTCCTGTTTCTTCTTGCTCTGACCATGCAGTGGTCTTCCAGCCTGCAGTCCTGCTTCCTCAAATCATCTATCATCTTGTGGCTGGGGGAGATTTTATATAATGTAAATATGACCCCCTTACTGCTACCTGAAATATTTTGATGTCTCCTCCTTGTCTATAGGATAAAGTCCAGATTTATTTGCCTGCTCTTTGGACCTTGACACTCTGGCCTACTCAAGGTCCCCGTTGCCCTAATTTGCATCTGGTGTTCTACCCACAGCCCCAGCTTGGATTTCGCTCATCATAATTTTGTGTCTTTACAAAAGCTCTTCCTTTCTGTCTTTCCCCTTTCTGTTTAATGTATGAATATCTGCTCAGCCTTCAAAACCCTGCTGAGCTTCAGCTCCACCAAGAGGCATTTCCTTCCTTTCTCAAAGGGAATTTGTTTTATCTTTTTTGTGGCCATGTTGGAATTTGCCCTGATATTTCTCATGGCGTTTACTATACAGCATTGCAATGATGTGTGTATACCTCTGCTTCTACTACTGTGAATCCTCTAAGGCAGAAGTCACTTGTTCATTCATATTTATTTCCCTGGTGACTGGCACAAGTCTGGAAACATCTAAATTCTCCATAAATTGTGTGTTGAGTGAATTGTGGCTCCCTGAATGGGAGAGCTAGGGTTGGGAAAAGGGGGAGGGCCATTCTGCCCAGAGCTGGATGAACAGGAAGAGTGAGAAGAAAGGGACCATCTCTCTCATCCCAAGAAAAACAGAAAGAATGAGAATTAAGAGACCACCTTTTTCATCCCATGACTTCTTTTTAAAAGACAATTTTCCTTTAATTTCTTCAATGAATAAAGTCACCAGAAAAGAAGAACAACTCAATTTTTCCCCCCATCTCTGACTGATTCTAGTGAGAGATTGAAGTAGCAGCCAGAAAAGAAACTGTCTTGAGAAAGCAAAAAATACTATGAGCTGGGAGACCTTGAACACTAGGTTATATGTCTGCTATGGACTCTGAGCTCTAGAGACATTATCATACTCAACAATTGTTCCCTAACAGGAGTTATTACTTCTCACCATCATGATCATCAATAATGGGTGTTAATGGCCTGAGTTGCTTGATCACTGCAATAGGTACCTTATTCATTAAATTCTCTAAGGACATAAATGAAAATATGATTCAAGAAAAGTCTCCAAATGAAGTGCTCAGAGAAAAGGCTGTCTGTCCACTGTATGCAACACATTCTAGAACAATGCAAAAAAGCAGAATGATGGAGTATGCAGAATTATGATAGAGCCAATAACACAATTCAGTGACAGTTTCTGCATGTGTAGTCTTTATAAGACACTGAGGTTGTCTTTGACTGCCAAGGATTTATAACCCAGTTATAATCAAAATGGTGTGTGTGCTACAAGTGCCTAGTGAGATGTACTTTGTACTCCCAAGGGAGAAGAGTTGGATTCTTTTGAAGTGTTCAGAGCTATGAGCTAGTTCTTGGGGGTGGGGGATATTGGAGTGATAGAAAGTACTGGAGTTCTTGACCTGAAGAAAGCAAATTGGGGAGAAACTGCGAGGTGAGTGTATGGATTTGACTGGCATAAGAGATTGGGATACATATTGCGAGCAAATCGTGTACTACCTAAAGTACCAAGCTTAGACTTAACGTCTATGCTGTTTCAATAGTTACTGAAGGTGCCATAATCAGAGGCATATTTTTAAAGAATTGGGATCGAGGACATTTTGGGGACAGAGGCAGAGTCACGGTGTCAGCATAATGGCAATCGGGAAGCGAGGGGATACAATGAGAAGAGCAACAGGCATGGAATCTGTGAACTTCTCTGCAGGGACAACTCTCTTCTCTAGCAGTGAGATAGTAAACAAGGCCTCCAGCTCTCCAGGCTTTGGTTTCTAATATGTAACATTGGGGTATTGAGCTACAGCCTTAGCAGTCCCTGTGGACCTTCCAAATCTAGAAGGCCATGTTTTTATGATTCTAGAGGTAAATGCTCAGGATAAAGATGAAGGAAGAATCAATGGTGATTTGGAGCTATTGAGCCCGAATGAATGAGAAGATAGAGATGGTCAGAAACGGGAACCTCTGTCAGGGAATGATACATAATTATTCTAAAGCAATGCAATTTTAACAGAACCAGTAAGTTGTTCCGAAATGACAGATATTAGACTGACTTCACTTCCAAAGGCTTCTTGGAGGTGGATCCTTAATTGAATTTGGAAGGAAGGGAAGGAGAATTGGTTGGTGAAATGATGAAGAAATGAAGCGAATCAGTGGCCTCACATCTCTGCATTAGGAACTCATTTATTTGTGTTTTTGATTGATTGTTTCCAGGGGGCTGCCTCCAATGAGGATGGTACAGTATTACAGAAACAAAATGAAAGAAAATAACAAGGAAGATGGTTGTCACTGAGGCTGGGAACGGGGGGATCCTGCAGTAATTCATATATGAGATGGCAAGAGCCTGGCTGAGACGGGGAGAAGGAAGCAGATTCAAGCAACTAACATTGTTGCATGTGTGTCAGAGGCTGCACACTCATGCTGTAGTTGCTCGGTATGTGGTTGACGCTGGGTGCAGAGTAGGTGCAGTTCAAGCTGATGGTGTTGAGAAGTCATGAAGCTTTCAGCCCCTTTTGTTGCTGCTGAAATAGTACTTAATGGCTAGTGTGATCATTGCCGTGTAAATAATGGAGTGGCACAGCCCAGGAGCCACCACACATGGTGTGCAAAGTAACAGCAATCCCCACCATGTCCCTAAGTTCTGCTGGCCCCTCCATAATTGATGGAATACCTGAGCACCTGGGTTCTTTTGTTTGGGATGCTTGCCCAAAACAAATAATCGAAAACACAAATAAACAAGTTTCTTCGCTGTTGAAAACAGTAAGAAAAATAATGTAATTTGACTCTGAGTTGACCTGAGTTATGCAACAGGCATTTTGTCTTCATCTACATAATACAAATGATCATTTATGCTTTCCCTAAAATTTGCCACAAAAATACTTTAATAATACTAGATTAAAGTCCTGGGGAATGATCACTTTCCTTTTAATCTTCAAGAATCCAAGAGATATTTTGCTGACATTAACTAACTAAGCTGCCCTGGATGTTGAGAAGGTAAGGGGCAAAGCTACACAGGTATTTCTATTTTTCTGAAGGAAAAAGGTCACAGTCATGTGCTAGGTGATACAAACATTTCAAGACAGAAATGTGAGGGGAGCAGAAGCATTTGGAACCTCAGGAATGAGACAGTAAAAGAAGTGTGGTGATTCTGTTCCTTGTTTCTAAATCAGAGAAATTTTCCCACTCCCCTGAGGAAGGACCATAAGCAGCAAATGACCACCAGCAGTGTAGGCATGACTAGAGGTGAGAGATTTCCCTTTGTAGCAAGCATCCAGCATTTCCAGTCAGGATTGTTGAATTTACTTAGGATGGCCACCAACTTTAGCTGCCTACCACTTGTTTTTAGTGTGGCATGCTTTCACTCAGGACAGAGGTTTCCAGCAGTTACACCCCTCTACTCAAACTTAGTAATTGTCTTTATTTTCTTCTAATAATTCTTATAATTGAAAACCCTAGATTGATATTAAGTTTAAAAATAATAGGAGGAAAAATCCATAGAATACAAAAGGAGAAATTCACAGAAAAAGAAATAAAAGTTCAAGAAAACACTTGGAGGGCTGGCCAAGTGGCTCAGCTGGTTAAGAGCTCACTTGAGAGCTCCAGCTCTGAGCAGCAGGGCTGCGGTTCGGATCCCACATTGAGGGCCAGTGACACTTGCCCTCTGCAGCTAAGATGATGAACAACAGCTTGACCTGGAGTTGGGCTGCTGTGAGTCGCCAGTGATGGCATAGGCTGCAGTGGGGCTGCAGTAGGCTGCCGTGAGCTATGTGAGTGGCTGGCAGCCAGTGTGAGCGGCCGACAGCCGATGTGAGCTACTGGGAGCCACTGTGAGCAGCTGACCAATGACAGATGACTGATTGCCTCACCAGGGAAGAGCACAATGTACCAACATGGGCCAGTGAAGTGACGTCCTCCACAACTAGACTGAAGAATAAAAACAGCAATTTGTCTACCTGTCTGTTCCCCTTCCTCGATTCCCTAACGCTGTTCCCCTCCCCCCAATTCCCCAATAAAATCTTAAAAACAACAACAACAAAAAAAAACAACACTTGGAACCAAAACATGCTTGAATTCATCAGTAAGCAAAGAAATTGAAATGAAAGCAACAATGAAGCACATTTATTCCTATGGAATTGGGTTGGGGTAGTTAATATACAATGGTGGTCATGGCTTAAGAGTGCTTTCAGGCAGAGCTGTTCAGAGTTAATGTTGATAAAAACTTTCTGGGAAACAAATTGATAACAAGAATCTAAAGTCTATAAAAGATGTACATCCTAAGACTTCATAAATCCATTTTGAAGATTTTATACTTAGCAGCTCTGTTAGATAATTATGTTCTGTTTAGAATGATAGAAAGAAAGAAAGAAAAAAAAGAATGGTTTCCATCAAATAGAAGCCCATTTTTGTCGCATAACATAAAATTTGGAGATAAGGAGCCCAGGGCTAGGTTGGATGCCCATGATGCCATTGGGATCCAGTCTTCTTCCTGTTTCTAACCATACCCTCCTTAGTGGGTGGTTTTCAGGTTATGATCCCAAGATGGCTGCCTATCTCCACTCATTGTGTCTGTTTTCTAGGCAAGAGAATAGAAGTGGACAAATCAAATGCACAAGACCAAGACTATGGGCATGATGGGAGCCACATCAGCTCCCCTTCAAAGGGCTATCGCAGAGGTGCTACTTAGCACCTTCTGCTCACACTGAATAGACCAGAATTCATCATATGGGAGATGAAATAATTAGCCAGGGATATTTCCACATTGAACAAAATCAGAGTCATATTAGCAAGGAAGAAGAGAAAATAGGTGTTGGGTAGGCAAGGAAAAGCATCTTTGACAATAGTTACATATACAAAAGATTGCATATAAATTTTTATGTATATATTATATATATAGGCATACCCCAGAGATATTGCAAATTTGGTTTGAGATCACCTCAATAAAGCAAGTATCACAATAAAGTGAATTGTAATCTTTTTGCTGGTGGAGAGTCTTGCCTTTAGTTTGTAAAAAATGCAACATCTGTGAAGCACAATAAACAAAGTGCAATCAAATGAAGTATGCATATAATGTATATAGCATATGTCAAAGATAGATAGATAGATAGATAGATGAAATGGGAATCAACCCAAAGACTTCAAAATTAAGAGTTTGGAGAAATATTGGGTTGTCAGAAAAGTCATGACACATTTTTGCAATGAAAAAACATATAAAAAATATGTCATGACTTTTATGACAACCCAATAGTAATAATACAAACAAAGGGATACTGTATAATCAATAGACATCAGGCCAGAGGAGGGTATTTCAAACTTAGCAAAACATCATAAGGTATTGCTAAGTTGAAACTAGGCCTCACTCAGTGTGTATGGAAAGATACCATCAAGGAGGGAAAAACTGATGTGTGTATATGAACACAGAAAAATAACCAGAAAGATGTTACCAAAATGTGAATGGTAATTATTATATAATGGTGGGAAGTGTAATTATGAATATCAGATAATCATAAAAATATCTTTGTATTTTTATGAGTTTTCCTAGGTTTCTACAATGAACAGATACTACTTTTGTAATCTAAAAATAGAAAGCTGTGGAAAAAATAAAGGGGTGAGTTTAACTTTTCCTGATGGAGTCCCAAGAAAATGAGTCGCTTTATGGAACTGGGCCAAAGCAACAGAAAGCTGGTTTCTGGATTTGGATAGTTTATATTCAAGAAGTTCAGGACTTACTTGTGGTAAGCAATCATTTGGCCTCCTGCCAGATGTTCTTAACCTTCCATATTTGCTTTCAAGACAGGTAAACAGATGAAAATTAATGTGCTCTGATCTGATTTGCATTTAGTTTTATTTTGATAGTTCATTGAAAGTTTAATTTTATTAATTTTTAAGACACTTGGTTAAAATAAAAAGAAAAACAGAATGTTGCAAAATAAACAGAAAAACAGGATGAAAACTATAGAATGCTACCCACACTAATCTTAAATATCATTGTTTCCTGTGAAATGATGTTTTTTTGTTTTTTTGTTTAACTTTTATTTTGAAATCTTTTCCTTTGCAATTGTAATTAGAACTGCAAAATAGTTGCCCTTCCTGGGGGCAAAATCCTTTTTACTAAAATGAGTGAGCTCTTTTCCCTGTGCAGAGAATACAGCTTGAGTGTGCTGTAAGAGGGATCTATATTTATGTTATGTACACATCTATATTTATATGACTCACATCCTAATAAGGGCGTCCTATAGCTCCATGACCAGCTGGAGCCCTTCTGTTTGAATCGTTTCAAGTGCGACTGACGTCATGTTGAAAGGGACCACCTCACAAGGGTCTAACAGGTGTTGCTGAGTCTGTGCTCACTCACTGTCAGAGGCAGCCCTCCCAGCAAGCAAAGAGGCCTGCAACCAAAACAGGGGTCTCGTTTTCTGTCCTGAGAGCCTGGGCCAGCTTACCCCAATAAATAAAGCAGCAGACTGAAAACTCACTTTAGGGAACCCAAGTTCTCTGCCTTTGTTTTCAGTGTGAAATATTGATCTGTTTCATAGGTTAAGAAGCAAAGTAAAAGGGTGAAGATTTCCTAGTGAAATGCCTGTGAGCCATGTTGGGCTATTTTTCATATTCTTTTGTTTTTCAATGACAGTATCTATCTCTCTGTTTCGTTTCCCATCATACTCCTGGGACACAAAAGGGAGAGTGACCATATGACACACAGAAAGACAAAAGGGGTGGTTGAGACCCAAAATGAGACAAGCTTTCGTACGCAGGCAGCCTCTTATTAACTGAGAGAGGCGTGATATAGAATCAGAAAAGTCTTATTTGGGGTGGGGTGGGGGGTGGTGTGGTGCAGGGAATAGATCACTGGCTTTGGAGTTCAGAATGTATTTATTCATCCAATAAATAATTATTGAGCATTTCCAGTGTGCCAAGCACAATTGTAAGATTTGGGGATACAAACCAGAGGAAGCCTCTGCCCTATGATTGTGAAAGTAAGATGTAGCAGGGAGAAGCGGCAACAATATAAGATGATTTGAAGTTCCAACAGCTGTGACCAAAACGAGGCAGGGAGGCACTGGGGCACAGGAGCGGAATTCTGGGACTGTGTGGTGGATGTGGTGACTGCAGGCAGGATTGGGCAGAGATGGTGCCATTTAGGCTGAGAAATTTACAACAGTATGTGGCCAGGAATGGAATGGTCTGGAGGAAAAGTACTCCAGACAGAGGGAAGAGCAAGGTGAAGGGTCTGTGGGGAGTAAGAGACCAACATGCTGGAAGAACTGAAAGATTATGAGATTATTTTTATGGCTCTGTTGGCAACAGAAGAGAAGATGAGATTCAGAGAAAATAATAAAAAGAGACCTTATTGGCATGGGGAAAAGGGTGCTAAAAGGGTGAATGTTCTTACCACAGTTCTTAATAAAGATCCCCAGCCAGTGTTTCCTTGGTGGTTTCTAGAATAAAAATGCATTAAAATATTCTACAAAATAGCTATTATAACAATAAGTACAATTTACAAGCTAGTTATTAAAATAGTTTACACAGCACTTTCACATATATTATTTTACTAAAATAATTTAAGCATTTATTTAGTAATCCAAAAAATATTACTTTATTTTTTTGGATCAGATTTGCCAAGATCACAAAGCAGGTTCCCATTTCAGTCAGTTGCATGATCACCCATTAGAACTGCCTCTCCGCAGATCATTGTTTCACAGGTATGTGTTTATCCCAACCAGTTAGAGTTTTCAATGCTTTTTACTGTTACTTTGAGTTTTCAAAGCCTATCCTGATGATAGTGGATGTTCTTTGGGTGTAAATATGAGCTGCCTTTTAATTTTTCTCAAGCCTTTAGATTTATCTCATAAGTTTGTTATGAGGATAAATGAGGTCATAGGTGGGGCCACCTAGGCTTCTTTTTATCCTCTTTAATCCTCCAAGGGATTATGGCACTAAGTGAATGAAAACAATGTGCTATTTCCAAAACGTTGCAGATTATCCATTGTAGTGTAGACCTGATGGAAAACAACACAGATTCAACTTGTTATTCACATAATAGCTTGAACGGTGAACACTGCTAAGTGCAGGCCACAAATAGGCCAAATGATGTTGTCCTTTGGGAGCTACGAACAGGGCTGGTTGTTGTTCCACCAGGAATCAAGAAACATAATATTTCTTCAGGCACTATTCATGTGTATGTGATTGTCATCTTCAGTTCAGCTCTCCTAAACAACAAAGTAAAACAAAAACAAAAACAATCCTACTTCTTGAATACAGTGATGAAAATAAGAATTAGGTTTAACTTTAATACTTTTTAAAATGAGGAAACAAATACTCTTACTTGGTGCCAAACCCTATAGAAAGTTATTTATGAGAAGGAAATCCTCAAGAAGACACTTGGGAAAAAGGGCCAGCAAGTTCTGACCAGGGGAAGAAAAGTTGTAATGACATTGGGTTTCTTGCCCTTTAAAATTGTCTGCTTTACACTGATGGAAAGCTTTATGTTGTAAAGAAAATGGCATTTGATCCCTTAAAAATGTGCTCCTGAGCCATTACTATGGGCTCATATTTGTCACGGATTCTACTGAGATGTGTTCATTTTGCACTAATAATATGAAATAGAGGGAGGGGATTTCAAGGACTCTGAACATCAGAATTTGTTATCTGCATTAAGAGGCAATGCCAAATGTTTCAGGTTATGACTAAAAATTCAAGAAGAGAAAACATTTTGACAACTCGTTTGTGACTTGCCCAATGACTTTAACCACAGGAAGGGTTGAAAAAGAATTTTGCATTGCCATAATTTAGTGACTCATATTATGGATTAACAATTCTATTTTCCCTACTTCTTCCTTCTTATAGAAAGGGCCACCATAGATCAGAGGCTCAGGATAGACCTGCTACAGAGTGAGTGTTGCTGGTGGAGTGGGAGATTATATCATCCACAGTGGCAATCAGAACCTTTGAATGTGCTTCTAGGGTACCGCCTGAGAAAAATCTTGTATATTGGAGGAGCCACTTGTTGAGAGATCAAAAAGATGGTGTTTTAGCCTGAGGTTTCTTGGAGAATTCCAACCCCAGCACATTTCCAAGGATGACAAATATTTTAACCCATTGGCTGTTAGTCTTGGAGGAGTGATCATCTTTGCCGTCTAAATAAGTCCATTGCATTCATTAAAACTCAGTGCTCCCATGACATTTTGGTATATTTTGGCTCTTCTTCATGGCTTTCTTGGTGATAACTACCTTTTCATTGTCAATGTTGGGGGAATGTCATGGCTTCATCATATTCCTGAGTTTCCAGTCTTTAGTGATCAAAAAAGATTGATCCAAACCACCTTTATTATAAGCAAGTACACTCCCTCCCAAACACTTCTATCCCATATGGTTTTTTAAGTTGGCATTGTAACATATTTATTTGGTTTTACTCCCACTACTAAGCTTTGTGAAAACACCAGTGATTCACTTTTAAAGCAAATAAACCTCATGAAGATTATCCTCTAGGTTATAGCCCTAATGGTAAATGAGTTTTAGCCACATTTTTTATTACCTCCCTCAGCGTGTTGATGTTTTATTACTTAGGAGGAAAAAAAACCTGTTTCTTCAAATGGCTTGTTTCCTGAACATGAAGAATGAAATTGGGACAGTCTGTCCTCACAGTATTTTCTGGTTCAAAGCAATTCAAGATGAATACAAGCTTTTGAAGAGAATAAACCATTTTAGATCAATTACATTTCTATTGATTTAAGCAAGGGCACTACTGGTAAGGAGGAAGAGTACAATAATTTAAACCTTGGAACTCTTTGCAAAACAGATCAGCATCAAGTGTATAAAATAACATCCATTGTGAGAAGAGAGGAAGTACCTATTTCTTTTTAGTTAAAAGATTGGACCAGACCCTCCTTTTCAACTGTCCTTTGTGGGTTCCCAATGAATTGGTTTCATAATGCCTTCTTACCACCTGCCTGCTGCCTTGCTAAACAATTTAGTTGTTGCTATTGTTGAAAACATTCTTGAATAATTTTAAAGGCACATGTCTTCAATATGTTGTGAGAGTTGAGCACACTTTTTTTTTTCACTTATAGAAAACCTACTCTGAGTCCCCTAAACATGTGTCTGTGAGGATTTTGGTGTCTGGATGCAGCAATATCTTTTAAATGATGCCTTATAAACAGGTGTTCTCTATAGTAGGAGTATAGCGGAGCCCCCATACTCATGACTTGACATCTGTAGCCTCAGAGCAATAGCTGAATGAGCGTATTGTTATTATTTTGAGGTATGAATGCAATAAATCAAGGTAGTTTCAGCATTCTTAAGGGACAACAGTAAAAGGGTTAGGAAAAAAATGGAAATAAATGGCTGTTTTTCAAAAGCAAGAGCTTAACAGCCCTAGACATACCAGAAATCATATCAGGAAAACTGTTTCAAATCCCTCGGTGAACCTGGCCCTGTTCTAATTGGCGTGTCCTCTGCCAGGCCAGTGTTGGTCCTTTGATGGGCAGCTTATACTTAACTGTGGCTTTAATTCTCACAACTGAAGTGGGTGGAAACCCCTTCTAGCACATGGAGATGAACAGAACTGAATTCTCTATAAGCGTTACTGAATCCACTTCTTAAATTGCTTCCCAGTGTCAGCCATATGATTAGGACCAGGGATTATCACCAAAACTGCCAAATTTACCTTAAAAATGTCCCAGGTTCATGTAATAATGTAAATACAAGGCTTTCAAATCAAAGAAAAACTTATCAACTTTCCCCTCAGTAATTCATAAGCTGATCTTCACAGCTATCTTCTTACTAACTAGTAAAGTGCTACTGTGTTTAAGATCCCTCTGAATTTGTATCTATCTCACATTTCTAAATATATTCATTCTTTTGTTTCTCCATTAAGGTGATATGTCCATGGATGACAACCTGTTCAAACAATGTCACCAGAATGTTAAAAGAGTCAAGATCTCTAATTGATACCAACGGCATATTCTCTTGATTTTTAGGACAAATTTTAGCCATGTGGTAGAACCCGAATTGGTGGCAGTAGCAGAAAATGAGTGATGGGCAAAGGCATCCATATTAAGAAGTAGCTTTGTCTCCATTTCATCTCGGTCTCCATCACTCTGAGCAACATTCCAATTCCAGAAGTCCTCAGAGGCCACTCTGGTACTGGGTTGACATATAAATAATAAAGTGGAGATAAAACACAATAACTTAACAATGGAAACAACTGGCAAGTAGCTTTTTGATCTATGGCCCTTAAAGAGAGGCTTGAATACAAACCCTCAGGAGGCCATGGAGAAATTCCCAATTAGACCATGTTGATGGATGGGTTATATCAGATGGCATATATACCTTCTTGGGATTTCTAGAGCTTTATTTCCTTGTTTGTGGGCTGAGACTAGGTACTTCTTTCTTTATCAGAGATTATAAGTGACTAAGCCAGCACCATATTTTTACAAATGAAGATTTCTATCAGTTGTTTATAAAGTTGAGTACGGACAAACCTGAACGATAATGAAATTTTATGATGGATCATTAACTGAGTGTGCAAAAGATTCTGATACAATGCCTCCTCTCAGAATGCAGGAATGAAATGCATTTTAAAAATTCAAAATATTACCTGTATTTCAGGCATAAAGAGAAGCAGCAAATCAGTCTGAAATTCCATGAGCAATGAGCCCTGGAATAAGAATATGCTTTTAAAACAGACTGCTTAGAAGAACAAAATGTTACGGTATAATGTAACCCTGGTAATTTTTTCACTGGAACTTTCCACCCACTACTTCTGAAAGGAAAAAGCACTCTTGAGTCCTATGCTACCCATTATGCATTTACTCTTTCCTTAATAGTAGCTGGCATATTAGCTGTTGAGTGGGATGTTCTGGGACTTCTCACTATGCTTTCATTATTCCTTTTTTGTTCTATGAAGTGGCATTCCTTGTTAGTTATGAAGTGGAAAATGCAGGTATTGTAACTTACCATACTTGCTCATAAAAAATAAAACTAAAAAGAAATTAAACTATATTTTTGTGTATGTGTCTGAAAAGGCATTTAAAGGTTAGCTAGAATAATTCAATTTTCAATTCCTTCACCACATCTAATTGGGATGATTTCTTAACTAATTATTAATATAATAGAATAATTTAAATGAACGTGATAAAAGTTGATATCATCAGCCTTGAACTATTATAGTTCTTATAAGAAATTTAGAATATGTCATTGAAAGAATTCTTAACAACTAGGCTATATTCACCTTATTTGGTCTATTCATTTGAATGGTCCTCATTTCTATATCATTGAACTCTAATAACGCTTGTTGAGTAAAATTGTTGAGAAGGCATTGAGACCCACACTGGGTGTGACCTCATCACTATTAAATTCAAGAGTAAATTTTTAAAAAAGCACAAATAAAATGAACAGTTTTAATGAAAGTCATAACAACCATTGGCCTATTTATGGGGCCATATTCCTATTACACTCTTTCTTATTTCTTCTCCAAAACTTTTGTATAAACCTGAGGAAACTATGCAATAAGAATTCCAATTTTCAAATAGTTCTCATTTTGTGAATCCCACCCTTATAAACCAACCATTTGTCATATGATTTGATCTTGTCATGCTAGATACAGGTCATGTGTAATCAGAGGCTTTATGCATTTCATAATAATTATTTGGTCTATGTTGTAAAAATTTTAAATTCAATAAGTGTAATAGTTATGCAGACTTAGAAAGCAAAATCAATGCCTGAACAAGAAGGCGTTTAAGAGCATGTGGAGCTTATAGGCACCAAGCCCCCTTTTGGAATAAATACAGTTGAGATATTTTATTTTTATTTGAGGTTTATCCAGTCTACATATCCCATGGACCCACTGAATCTAAGTGAGACTTGGTGGGTGGGGTCTTTGGTGAGTTGAGAAGAGTGAGTGCTAGAATATGAATGGGAAATCTATTCTGTCTTACGAAGATGGGGTTGGGTAATGGATGGGAGGAGGTAGAAACCAGAGACAGAAAGCTGAGGGCATGGTAGGCAACATATAGCCACGATTTAGGGAGGGCTTGAGACCATTCTTCTCTGAATTATGTGTGTGTGACACAGTCAGAGACATGAAGAAATTGATTTGCTCAAAAATGAGGAAAGGCTTGTCATCTCCTTGGTGAGGCCAGACATACGCGTAATGCTTAATACACAGTCTTTCTGGCAGAGAGAAAGTCTCCTTCAGGTGCTGCCAGCATGGAGCTGTTGAGTCATTAGGTGTTACAGAGCATGTCCAGGATGATTACAATAGAAACCATTATGGCTGGGATTGGCAATGCTATCTCATTTTAGGATCTATTAGTTGTTCCATTATAGAACCCAATTTACCTCAGACATTTCAACTCCTTTATAACTAAAGCTTGGTAAAATTTTCCTGGTAGTAAAAACTTCCTTGTGTTTTAAAGTGATTTAGTGCTATGAAAGTTGAGTGGGATTAATTTAGAATGTGGTATATAGAGTGTTTGTGCTCAAGCACAAAATTTCTTAGTGCCATTTAATTCATGTGTAACTGCAAATATTTACTGTGCATTGCTAGTTATAGTCTGTTTTGTACTCATCACTGGATTTTAGGTTGGTTTCATGTGGATGTATAGTGTGTAAGATTTATTTGTGTCAGCAAGTTCCCCAATGGGCCAACATATAATACGGAAATCCAAGTCTCAAAGGCTGTTCTCATGTTCTCTTTAAGATACTGTGCTTTATTATATCAATAGATCAACTCATAGGTCAAGTCAACCTATTAATGTCGTAGCATAAATCTGAATGGCTGGCTGATTTATTAGGGCAGGGTAGATAACCACTCAAATGATTAAGCCAAAAGTCTCGTTTGAGGCATCACTGAATTGTTTTGACCATGTACATCAGCTCAAATCACAGGGAACTTGTTGGAGTCCTTGGATCAGCCCATGGCCCAGTTTCCCCAATGCGTTTCCTCTGTAGACTGTTCCTCCCTCCCCATCAGATGCAGCGTCACTCCAGGCTTACTCTGTCCAGGACCCAGACTAGGGTGAGCGGAGTGAGCTGTGTAGGGAGCAAGACTTCAGGAGATGCTCACTCTGGGGGGCTGACCCTGGACTTGACCTCACCCTAGTCCCAGACCTATTCTGACTCCAGTGCCAACTGGACCTCAGGTGCTCTAAGAACTCCTAGTGTGGTTGTGAGACTCAGTCAAGTGATGTTCGCTGTACGTCTGGCTGTGACCACATGACGCATTCATCACAACCAGCATTGTACTTTGTTCCTGGCACAATCTTGAGCACCCACTTTCCCCAGAACCATTTAATGTTCATATGTAAACCTCACAGTAGCCATGTGAACTGGTTAGTATTATCCTTGATATTCAGATGAATCTCAGAGGGTTTTAAAAGTTGCTCCAAGGGCCGGCCGAGTGGCGCGATGGTTAAGAACTCGCTTGGGATGCCAGAGGGCCCCGGTTCGGATCCCACATGTGAGGGCCAGTGACACTGCCCTCCACAGCTAAGATGCTGAACAACAGCTCAACCTGGAGCTGGGCTGCCGTGAGTCGCCGGCGACGGCGTGGGCTGCAGTCCCTGTGGCAGTGGATTGCCATAGGCTACCGTGTGTGGCCAGCAGCCAGCGTGAGCGGCCAGCAGCCGCAGTGAGCGGCTGTCCAGAAGCCGGCGACTGATCTGCCTCGCCCGGGAAGAGCGCAATGATGGTGCCAACTTGGGCCAGTGAAGCAATGTCCTCCACAACTAGACTGAAGAACAAAACGACAGCAACTTGTCTGTTCCCCTTCCTCCCAATTCCCCAGCGCTGTTATCCCCCAATTCCCCAATAAAAATCTTTAAAAAAAAAAAAAGTTGCTCCAAGTCTCATAGCTAACAGTTAGGATCCTGGGACTTAAATCTAGCATGAGGTCCAGCCTTCTCTTATCCTCAGTTCTGATGGCTGGCTTTATGGGGCAGGGCCTTTTTCTGTTTCTCTGTTACTATACCCACTCCTAGTACTGGGGTCCTGTCTTTCTTCAGCACAGATACTGTCTGTGCGATCACTGGGTCTGAACCCTGCTCTCTGAAAAGTGGTCCTGTTTTCAACTACCTGCTTAGGTATCCAATACCACTTATTATTGGTCTGGTGGTTGAGAGTGGGGTCTTGACTCCTGGTTTTACCATTTAATTGCTTGTGACCTGGGGGAAGTTACTTAACTGCTCTGTGCTTCACTTTCCTCTTCGGTAAAGTGGAGATCTGAATAAATATGTGCCTCCAAGGCTGTCAGGAAGATTCAATGAGGCGTGATCTGTAAATCCTTTAAAATAGTGCCTGAGCCATGCACAGCATTCAGTCAGTGTCAGCAATTATTGTGATGCTTCCTAATGTCTGTGATTTGCTTCCTCTTGGAAAAGCCCATGGAGACTTCTGTGGTGGCAGCTGTGGGGACCTGCTGTTTGCAGGACCACCTGTCTGAGCACCTGCTAACGGACTTGTTTCCCAGGCCCCTTTTAATCTCCTGAAGCCATTGCAATGAGTTGGACTCTGTCTTGACTCGGTGGATAGGCTCCCTTCACTAGAAGTTGGCTGAGGTACTTAAATGCATAATCCAAGAGGATGTTGTGATAGGAGAGGGTCAGCCTTTTGTTTTATTCAGGCCTTCAACTGATTGGATGAGGCCCACCCACTTAGGGAGTGTAATCTGCTTTATTCGAAGTCTGATTTTACATGTTACTCTCATGTAAAAAATACTTACACAGAATCATCCAGATGTCTGTGGCCAAATATCTGGGTATTGTGGCCTAGCTAAATTGGCATAAAATTAACCATCACACTGGGCCTTTGAGATGGACTGGAGGTCACACGCACTTTCATTCTACACCTGGGACCTCCATGCCCTCACATTCCTGATATGAGTTATTTCAGGCCAAAATCGCTTTGTCTAGTCTTCACTTGTCATGGCAATTAAGAAAGTATTCCCTTTGGGATAACCATGGGGCTTTTCAAATGGAGAGATAGTATGCTCATGAAAATGGCAGACTTGTCTTTGTAGAATACTTTCCAGACATGGAATGAGTTCTGTGACTCTTACCAACAGTGGAATCACACACATGCACACACACACACGCTACTTACGCATACACATGCTGCTCACACACACGTGCTGCTTACACACACACACACACACACAGACACACACACACACACACACACACATACACAAATGCTCCTTCTGGTATTCAAGCAAACAGAAAATTCTAATTGGGAAACTTTGTCCTGGATGGTAAAAATGAGTGGAGTTTTTGAGTTATTCCCATAAAGCCCTGCTTCATATAGAGAAAGGACAGTTTGTCGTTATTGATTCTCTGACTGAGGGAACTCAGAAGGTTGTTATGTAGGGGACGGGTGTTCTGCATTTTGTTGCACAGAGAGCACTGGCCTATTAATAATGTAATGAATTATTATGATAGGAGAGAACACTTTGCTAGTTATGATATGCTTCTGAATTTTATGGATGCTGGAAGGAACAAAAATATGATGCCTTAATATTCCAATTTGTACATGCAGTGCAAATTGTAATTGTTTGGGAAACTGTGCTGTCGTACTTTTATAGGAATGATAGACACAGACAGACATTATTTTTCCTGTCAGATAGGTAGTAAAATTGTACAGAAGCTGAGAGATCTGAGTGTGCAGGGAACTGAATAGCCTGAACCTACTTGTTATCATTTCTGAGCACTTAGTCTTTCCCCTTATGGGACTTGCAGCTATTTTGAAAGAATGTGGATGTGGGAGTCAGAGCTTACTGCAAATGCAAACTTAAGCTCAGAAATCAAAAATTTCCTGTCATGGCTGAGAGAAAGTAGAACTTATATGGGTTGAAACTTTGCTGAATGAGACCGGAGACTCTGGGAGGGCCAGCACTTTTTCTGTAAAGCCTGGGTGTCATTTTCCTGTAGGCTTTCATCCCGGGTGCTGGGTCTGCTGGCTCGCCATTAGCATCTCCAGCGCCCAGAGGTCACGGCCCACGGTCAACACCACACACCGTTCTCTCTGAAATGGCAACTTGAGGTCATTATGCCTCACATTCACAGGCATATCCCGCTCTCTCAGTAAGTCTCCTTGAATGTCTCCTAGAAGCCCCTCAAGTCTTCAGTTCACAGTCTTCTTTGCTATGTGTTTGTAAGACCTAAACAAAACCCTCATTCTATCATTCTGGACCATTTTCTCCACTTTAGTCCTAGAATTTATATCACTTCTTGTCCCAATAGCCACCTCTTCTTTTCTATACTAAGCATTGGAGAACTTAATGGTGTACAAATGTTGACAGATCTTAATCCAGGACCTGACTGATCTAAAAGGACTCAGGCCCCTTAAAACGCTGGCATAGGGGACATTTTCTCTCTCTTCTCCCACATCCAATAACAACAACAGAACCCAGGGCTCAGGTCCCTTGGGGACTTCTCTGATTTAATTTTCATGGAATGTTCTGCAAAGAGGCATCAATGTGTGTTTTTCTTATAGGACTTGATGGTACACACACACACACACACACACACACACACACACACACACCAACTCGTATTTGGGGAATCTGGAAATTGAATATTTTATAACAACACTGAAACCAAAGTCATTTTGGTTCTCCCTATATGATCATCCTTTCTTTAATTATGTAGGAAATTTCAGTGGATGCTGTGAATTAGTCCACATACTCTCTTTAGGGGAAACAGATATTTCTGAGATCCTGGGAATCAGAGCTAAGCTTGATGGGGGGTGGGGTAGGGGGAAGGAGGTGAACTGTAGATTGGTGGAATAAAGGACCTTCTTTTTTTTCAGGCTGTATGGTCAAAGAAAAGGGATAGGTTTTGTTGTGAGCCATAACACATTTCTAACCAACTAAAATGGAATACAGACTGGAGTTAAGAGTTGGACCTGCCTGGGTTGCTTTGGCTCTTATGAGTTTAGTACATAATGCTTTAATTTCCAACTGGTAGCACCTGCATCTGTTTGTCCTGGGGCTTTTTCTGGCTGTGAGAGCTAGAACTTCTAGGTTAGAAGTACTGGGACACTGCCCGCCCCCACATTGTTCACCCCTAAAGCAGTGACCAATAAATACCTCCACTCCCTCACCCCCCCGGATGGGATAAGTCAGAGGTGTCCCACGCACACTGGTTTTGAATTGGCTCAGAAGGCACTCAAACCAATTCATCAGGGCTGTGATTCTCATTCTGTCACTGACAGTGAGCTTGACGAGTTAGCTCATATACCCCAGCTTCTTCATCTGTCAAATAATATACTTCAGCTGAGCTATCTCACAGCAGCAAGGTAGTGTATCTACACTGAAGCTAAGTTTGGAATGACTATTCTACCATGTCCCTTCCATGTGCTGTGGCATGGGGAGGCATGCACTGAAATAAGTGCCTGACATTGCCGTAAGACAGGCATTTCAGAGAAAAACTGAAGAGTGTTTAGTTGGGATCATTGTCTTAAGCAAGTAAAATTCCTTTGGACTTTTTGATAAAAATAAATCAGTTTTATTTTACTTAGTCCTGCTGCCGCCTGCATTGGCTTTCCCACATCTGAATTCCTAGTCCACTGCGAGTTGTTGTCCCTGCACTTTCTCCCCTTGGCCTGGTGCTTTTCTATAACTCCCCCAGAGCTGTAGGATGCTCCCCTACTACCTGCTGCCCGCTATAAACCAGGGGCTCCAGTGTGGGGCACACGGTTGAAATGAAGCCCAGTGGCTGCTTGTCAGCCATCGAGTAGATGGCCTGATGTGACCCTGACCTTTATCTCAGGTGACAAGCTAGCTCATTGCCAGGCTGGAGAGAAGCCTGGGCCCCAAGCTCTTTGGAAATGAGTGCCTGGAGGCAGTCGCGAAGCGTGTTGAGTTCTTAGAACTCCTGGGCGTCTCTTCCACAAATCCTCTTCTAAAATAGCCTTTACTGAACAGGCATTTCCACTCAGCTCCTCCAGCTACTTTCCTCCTTCAAGGACAACATTTAGAATGTGTGCCAATGCCTGCATGTGTCCCTGCTTCACACCATTTCCAGACACAGGACGATACGATGCAGTCCAACAGCCTCGTGTCACATGACTCAACTCAGCATTTTTCAAACTCACTGGGATGTTCCAGCCAATTTTCTGTTTTTCTTTCACCTCCTGCATGCAGCACAATAGCGGGGACATTTCAGCTGATGTTCCTTCCCTCGATGCAGCCTCTGCGCCCACTGAAGAAATCTTTGAGAAATCACAGCTCTTCACCCCAGTCCCTGACTATCAATTTCATATCAGAGCTGCACTTAAACCCAATGACTGCGATGGCAGGACATTCAATTATATGCCCCCTGTGTTGTATACCATAGCACCCTTTAACAAACATACCCCGTTGCTCATTTATGGCTTTCTGGAACTAGCCGACAGGGGTGTTCACCAATTGACAATGGCGAGAGTAGCCTAACAAGCTGTGGAAAGTGACAGCACAAACCACTAAACTCTTTTGACATGCTTTTGCAAAGTGGTGTTGATTCTCTTCTTACATAGTCACCAGGAATTGGTATTATTGAACTCAAATATTTGCAAACTTTGCATCTGTTTTTCCTTGCAGATTTTGAGCACACCAAATACGCTTTTAAAAATATATTGGAGTGAGAGAAAGAGAATAAATATGATTGAAATTTGGGATTCACTGAGGAAGTGCAGGACATTTATCAAGTGTTACTCGAAAATACCTCGAGTTCGTGTTTACTTATTGCAGAGCATAGATGTCTGCATTTCCTACCGCTTTAAGCAAGGGATTGAAGTTTACTGTTTTCCACAGGTATCACTGGGAAAGGAGGAGCATGAAAACAAACATTCCCTTCCTGCCTTCATCTTTGAATACACTCCTCTTTCCTAAACAGCTAGATGGAGCCCTTTCATTTTTAATTAACTGGAAGCCATTTTATGAATTAGTTAACAAGTTGGGGAAGGAAGCCATAAATATACAATCTGTATTGAAATGGCTCATGAAACACATATTCTCAATGACAGAGGCATTGATGAGAGAAGATGAGGTGGAAGGAAGGTGGACAGGGTGTGATCTAATAGGTGATTTGTCAGGAAGAAATTCTCAGTAGGCTATTGTACAAAAATGATGCAGGGTAGAAAAACTAAAAACTTGTATACTAAAGTGTGTGATATGACCAATTTCATTACTCAGGGTGATGAATTGAACAAATATCTTGGGGCGAGTCAAGCAGAGTGGGAATGCTATTTCTTTGATAAGTCCCAGGGCTAGTTATTCCACCAAGTAGACTTCTCTCTAAGTGGTTAAGTAAACCTTGCATGTTTTTCCCCCGAGGGTATTTTGGCATTCAGGAAACAAAGATTGTTGGAAATTTTAGACTCCAGTAGGAGATTGCAAACACAAACTTTGTTGTTTGTTTTTAAAGGGAGAAGTACAGATTTAAATCTTGTCTCCACTCAGCCATACAATTCTTGGAGACTAACATATCCCTATGCTCTGTAAACTTACTTCATATTGTGTCTTAGGCAATAAATATGCTTTGTTTGGGGTACAATGGACAGAGCTTTTGTGTTAAGAAGCTCATATTGAAGTTCAAACCTGGTATGATGGAGTGGGATAACTTTTCCCAACATTTTATTATAAAAATTTTCAAACACATAGTAAAGTTGAAAGAGTTTTAGTCAACACCTGTATAGATACCACATAGATTCTGCCATTAACGTGAACTATAACTATGCTTGCTTTCTAACCTGTCTTTCTATCTATCTATCTATCTATCTATCTATCTATCTATCTATCTATCTATCTATCTTCTACCTATCATCTATCTATCTATCTATCTATCTATCTATCTATCTATCATCTATCTATCATCTCTCTATCTATCCTCCATTCATTAGTCCAACCTAGATTTTAGTATATTCCTTCCTCCATACTTCAACTTACATATCATTAACTAAGTTCAATATTTGCTTATTGATTTTTCTTTCAATGTAAAATTTACATAGAGTGAAATGCACAAATTTTAATATACAGAGGGTACCAAAACATGTGTACACACTTTAAAAAAGGAGAACTGTATTAAAATTGTAATAATATATATCAATAACGAAAGATGAATACAAGTCACGTTGGACTTCTGCAATTACAAGAGGTGCTCAAAGTGGTTACCATCAGCATCCAAACACTTTTGATTACGGCGAACTACTGCTTGAGCAACGTTGACCAAAGTGTCCACTTGTATACATTTTTTTGGCACCCTCTGTATGTGTTGAGTTCTGGTACATGACTATACCTATGTTAGGCTATTTCCTCTATTACCCAGGAAGTTCCCTCATGCTTCTTCAGAGTTAGTCTCAGCCTGTCTCAGCCCTAGAGGCACCTATTGCTGATTTTCTATTTTCAAGTGGGAGGATTTGGTGGACATTTATCTCTCTTTTTGTAAGACTAGATGCCAAAAAGTGTATTAAATATATCATAGAATGTCATTCATAAGTCACTATACTTATTGCCTATATTTTAGGAAACAATACAAAAATAAACTTTGATGAAGGATGGCAAGATCCTCTGTTACATAGTAACCTTAAGGGGATTTGACATTTACCCACCATGAGCCACTTGGACAAGACCCTAAGTGTAATGGCATCTGTGTTTGCTGTGATTTTTAAAATAAGAGCTGTTAAATACCTATACATTATAAGACTTTTATTTTTCTATATCTATCCTTCAAAAAGACTTACCCCTTTTGTAAAAGCATTTTGTAGTCACACAAAGTACAAGGTTTGAAGAAAAGTGCTTTAAAGGATGAAGGTATTCCCATAGCTTCTCTATGCACCAGCCTCATGGAGTTTTGAAGTTTCCAAATTGCGTAAAAATGGCATGTTTGATCAGCTCAGAAGTTAGTTAATAAACTTCATTTTTATGTGAATTAAGACAGCCTAAACTCAATGGCAGGGATCCCAGGATGTGAATAAGAAGAATGGGGACTAACCAAGCTTGAGTGACATGTCAGGGAAGTATGCAAAATTAGTCCCAATTCACTGGGTGAGTTTGAAAAAGAAAATTACTGTGTTGTGAATATAGTACTATACACTACAGTTATAATTACACCCCAACATTTGACTCTGAAGCATAAAACAGAGAATAAGAAATCATTTCGTGTTCTAAGGCCTCCAGCAAGTTTCACTTAAAAATTAGAGACCCAGGAAAAATTCTTCCTTCTTCTTAGGTTCTATATGATCCTTCATAACAGGTTCCAACTTTGTAAAACATGGATCATGATGAGGACATCTTCTCCATCTAGCCAAATACTTTTAGTTCTGTTTCCTTAGGTTAAGGTATTTCCAGAAATAGAACCTTTGGCCTCTAGTCCCTAGGTAATGACCTCATTTGTTAAAAAAAGCAGTTAATCCATTTTAACTCTGTTTTGTAGACAAAGAAATAAATAATTTACTATAAACCATTTCCAATTGGGTTTTTCCAGATCTGAAAAGAGCTTTTCTCTGGTTCTTATCAACTTTTTCCCTTGTGAATGCCTGTCCAGTTTTGAGGGTCCAATGACCTGTGACCACTCTTTCAGGGCAGCCTTCATTGCACTATCATTTTTTTTGGTGCCAGAGCTGAAGTTATGCTCTCTTTCCACAAATGTTCTCCCTTGAGTTAGGCAGCCTGCCTGCCCCTCTTGCAGGATTGGCATTGTCCCAGCAGATCCTGTTTATCCCATGCCTGTCTCCTTCAGTATCCTGAGTTTGTTTTTATTCTCAGATAAGCTCACCTCCTCTGGACCATAGTAGCACCTTCTCTCAGTAGAGTGCCGTAAGCCTAAATGAGACTAGACAGCATCCTTTCTAAGCCTTCTCCTGGGAAGCCACTGACACAACTAATATACCTCATCATATAATACTGAAGTGGGAGAAGTACAGATCTAAATCTTGTCTCCATCCGACATGAGATATAAATTCCTTTACATCCGTGATATTCATTACTAATTTTCATCTTGAGTCTGATTTTGATCTCTAAAAGAAGGAAAGTATTTAATTACTCTGAAATATGAAAGTATTTAATTACCCTGAACTATCAAACTGTTTAATTTCCCTGAAATATGTAGGCTAATAGAATTATCAATAATATTAATAAACACTGAGAAAAATTGGTTTCATGTTAATCTTTGTTTCATTCCTACCCAGGTAGGTAGGTTGCATATTTGCAGATGCTGCTGCAAAGTGAGCTGCTGGACCAACTCCTATTTAATTAATTAATTCAATAAATATTTATCAAATGTCATCTATATCACAAGATGCTAATGGGTGCTGAAAAAAATAAATATAAAATAAACCCTCTCTCTCAAACTAATAAGAAAGATAAATAGAGAACTTTCTTTAAAAATTGGCCAAAATGAGTGATAAAATAGATTTAAATTCCAAGAGCCATAGAATCATGAAGGAGAAGCAGCTTATTTTGTGATCTAAAAAGGTGACACAATATATTGACAGCAGTTGGACCCATGTCTTAAAGAATAGGTAGGGGTTTGCTGAGTAGTAAAGAATGCAGGAGGGCATTCCTGGAAGAGAAACAATAGATACCAAAAATAGAAGTAAAAGTATACACCATACTCTTATACCCGTAATGGAGACAGTAGAATGGATTGGTTTGGAATCAGATGGCCCTATGTTGTGTCCATGTTTTGCCGTTTGGGAGAGGGTTGTCACCCAACAGCTCTGAGATTTGATTCAATAAGTGGAAGCTGGAATGATAATAATACTTCACAGGGATAAGATGATAAAATGAATAAGCGAAGTGAGGCAAATGGCAAATACATGTTGACTAGGATCATTGGTGCAGTAGGCATTAGCTTACACAATTGGTAGGTTATAGGGGAATTCATCTGCAATGCTCAGAGCCCCATTGAGAAGCACCTTCCATATTAGCCTAAAGAGAATGAAGACTGTGGGATAAGCAATGGAAAGATATCAGCATTTTCTTAATTAATTAGGGGGAATTACCTAATGTTACCTGTGTTGTAAATAGTTAACATCATTTGCGACATGGAAGATGTCCAAGAGAGGACATGAAAGATAGGAGAACATTGGGAAGCTCTTGAAATTACTCATGCATAAAAAGTAAAAAACCCTACATTAAAACATTTTTCCATGCAAAAGTAATACATACATAGTGTAGAAATTTGAAAGTTAGAAAAGAGAAAAGGGAAAAGAAAAATCAGAACATGGCCTTGCCACCTACAGGCAAACACAATCATAAATACCTTGTGTGTTTTGTTGAAGTCTTCTTTTTGTATGAATGTTTCTTCTACACAATTCTGCTCATATTAAATCTTGCTTATAAAATCCCCTAATATCATATCATGTGCATGTTTCTACATTAATATACATTCCTCTTAATCCTCATTTTAAAAGATTAAATAGTTATTGTGAATCTGTAATGAACATTTCTGTGCCTTAAATGTTTTCTATATTTAACAGCTATTTCATAGGATGGATTCCTATGAAAGTGAAACTAATTGATCAAATTATATTTACACTTGAGAAGTCTGAGGAAATTTGTATTCTGGCCATTAATATGTGAGAATGTTGACTGATAATAAGTAAACAACTATTATTATTTTAAATGTTATTTTGAGAAAATGGCATTACTTTTTTTGTTTTAATTGCACTTCTTCAGGAGCATTTTCTCATATCCTCTCTTGAATATTCCTGGGTTTTTTGTTTGTTTGTTTGTTTTTGTTTTTTTAGCTGAGCCATCCTGCCACCTGTTGGCAGCTCAGCGGCAGCTCAGCTTGGTCCGGGACTTGAACTGTTTTTGCTCAGAGCTTGCACTCTTGAGCGAGCTCTTAACCAACTGAGCCAGTCAGCCAGCCCTTGAATATGTCTGTTTTATTATTTGAGTAATACTAAATATTAATAATTTGTCCAACAGTATATTATTGAGACACAGAGTACTGAAATCTTCCAGTTTATTGACTATGTCTGTAACTCATCCATCCAATCATTCTTCTCATTTATTCTTCTTTTTCATTCATTCAGTAGATTTGAGAACCTTCTATGAGGCAATCGACCTTGAGTGCTACATTAGTTCATTCTGGCCTCTGCTAGGTTAAGAGCATTACTTGCAGGGAAACGGGTATAAGAATATTTATGTGAGCATATGAAAGTGTGAGTAGGAAGAGATGGTCTAGTCCAAATTACTTTTGCAATTTTCATTCCTGTCTTTTTTTGAAACCCTCCTTTCTAAGTTTTAGTTTGGGAAAGTGTAAGCTTTTTAAAAAGATGACTTAGCAAGCTCTAATATACAAATGTTGGAGAAAAAAATTGATTTTAGTTACTTTGCTTGAAAACTAGTCAACGTTAGCACTCTGTAAATGTTTTTTGAAGAGAGACTCAAGTGTCACCTCACTTCTCAATGTTGTTTTACCTTTTGTGAATAAATCCACAGTGTTGTTTGTTTTTTCCTCTCTCACTCCTTGCCTACTTAAGCATAACTTCAACATCTAATACAATAAGACAGCAGGTGGAAAGAGGTGGAGTGGTGAGCCCTGTAGTAGAGGAGGCAGGTCAGCCTGCAGGTTGGGAGTTAGATGTCAATATGGGTGAAGGATGGATGGCAGTGAGGGTGCTAACTTACAGGCTAAGCCTTTTCAATTAGGAATAATGAAGCGTGAGCCTCTCCCCCAGCTGGAACTCTACCCCGACCCTGCCGTTTCCCCACTCACTCTTTAACTGCTCTACGCAATACCTCTGGTGCCATGCAAAGCCCAGGGTAGGCTAATGTTCACAGCAGCAAATAATTATCCAAATTAATTAACTTATTTTCTTTTTGTGTAAACATCCATGCTCAAAGCTAATTGTTCATTTAATTAAAGCCTCCAGCCTTAATCAGAGCTACCTTATAAACAAGCCACACATATTGAAGATACAAATTGTTATGTGCCTGAAACCAAGACAGACCCATACAATAAACAAACAATAACTTAAGAGATAGAATCATAAAAAGCAGCACAGTAAAATCACTGTTCATAGTTTTTCTCAATGAGTTTGATTGAGTTTGGAATGTTTTTTATGAGAAAATGACTTTAGGGAGCTTTAGTAGTTATCATTTTTCTCTCGTTTTATTTTTAATATTCCACTTTCTGGTTTCTGCCTCTTTTCTAATAAACACTTTTGGGAATTCAATCTTTGTATGATCATGTATTCTTTCAGAACCAACATGAAACTGGATTACATGAATCATGGCTGGTTTAATAAAGTCATATATTCCAAGTCCTTGAGAATTTTATAGTGAGTTTTGCATGGGGAGTTTCTGGCAGGATGAGTTTCAGGTGATTGGGGTTTGGGGATTGGCTGAGGTGGAGGCTGTGTTGGGTATGGTGGGCCAGGACAATGTCACTGCCATCCTGGGGTATCTTTGGTTAATGAGCATGACTATCTTTAGGTATTACTTTAGTTCCTTCCAAAATATCAAAGTTTGCAGGAGACTAAAAACACAAAATGACCTGGATTAAAGAAAACAAGGAAATTATTTTCTCCTATAACAAACAAGTTTATGGGTAAAGCTAACTTCATATATGGCTGGATTCAGGGACCAAATCCTGTTATTGGGATGCAACTTCTCAATGCCTCTTGGCTCTATTTCCCCCAGTGTTACCTTCATTTTCAGACTTCATGAAATGGCAAATGACTACCACCAGCTCTAACAGCGTTCAAATCTCAGAGAAAAGAGAGTTCCCCTCTCTCAACATTTCCAGTAAAAAGTCTCATTTGCTCTGCATGGGTCATGGCCATCCATGAATCAGGTGCTACGGCCCAGGGTATACAATGAGTTCATTGGGCAGGAGCAAGTTACAAGCCACTGCGCCGCAAGGATCGGGGTTGAGGCCAACTGTACTGGAAATTTCATGAATTGAGATTAAGAAGAAGGGGTTGTTATCCAGGAAAAGAAGTTATTATCAGAAGAAATTTGAGTGGTTGCAGAATAGCAAAAATAACAGGTATTCATCTGGGGGTGGGGATGAAGATGAGATTATGTGACAAATATTTAGAAAAGCAGTCAATTCACATTCTTTTAAATAGTCTCTGCTGGAGTCTTTCCTTGTACTTAAAAATGGCAATGGGCATTGGCGACATATCTTAAAGAGCTGATTTTCCACCTGCTTCATTTCCATATCTGTGCTATGTTTGGAACAGGATGTCCGAGTTCTGTCTCCTACTGGTCAGGAGACTGAGAAACTCAGAGACTAAGTCTCCACAATGCAAAATAAGGACTATTGTGTCCATTCTGCCAGCCTCTCAGGGATTGTTTGAGCATCAAACAAGGAGGTATAGTGCTTTGTTAATAGCACATATATTATGATTGAACCAAACAAAATAGAAGATCTTAAGCCATGATGTTCTAGACTCCTGACAGTCTGCTCCCATATATTTGTGGTAACATGATTTCTTTCCATAATATACTAATCCTGGGACTTCTGATAAGTTTCACATAAGCAACATCAGTCACTGTCATGAGATTTAAATTTCTTGGGCAATGCCAAGACCCAAACTAGAGCATCGTTGGTTATGTTATAGAACTCTGTTTCTGTCTCAAACCTGCACTTTAGAGGGCTTTTTAAAAAGAACCCCGCTTTAGCTCAAAAGACACAGAGAGACTGAAAGTAAAAAGATGGAAAAAGATATTTCATGGAAATAAAAAGGAAAAAAAGCTGGAGTAGCAATACGTATACCAGACAAAATAGACTTTAAAACAAATGCTGTAACAAGAGACAAAGAAGGATCCAATAATACTACTTCTGGGTATTTATCCGAAGAAACCCAAAACACTACTTCAAAGGGACATATGCATCCATATGTTTATTGCAGCATTATTTACAAATAGCTAAGATATGGAGGCAACCTGGATGTCCATCAATGGATGAATTAATAAAGAAGAGGTGGCACACATCTATAATGGAATAGATCAGCCATAAAAAGTAATGAAATCTTGCCATCTGTAACAACATAGATGGAATTAGAAGGTATTATGTTGATGAAGTAAGTCAGACAGACAAAGACAATTGCTGAATGATTTCACTTATATTGTGGAATCTAAAGAATAAAATAAATGAACAAGCAAAGCAGAAACAGACTCATAGATATAGAGAACATTTTGGTGCTTGCCAGCTAGGAGGGGGTTTGGGGGGATGGGTGAAAAAGGTGAAGGGATTAAGAAGTACAAATTGGTAGTTACAAAATAGTCATGGGGATATAAAGTATAGCATTAGGAATATAGTCAGTAATATTATAATAACTATGTATGGTGTCAGATAGGTACTAGATTTACCAGGGTGATCACTTCATAATTTATATAAATGTCTAATCACTGTGTCGAATACCTGAAACTGATATAATGTATGTCTAATTGAAAAATAAGAAAATTATTATCCCCCCTCCAAAAAAAGAACCCCATCCTCATACATGGGATTTTCAATGAAGCCCATCAAAGAAGCCTTCTTGCTTTTAATAAATTTGATAGCTATCTGGAAAAAGAGAGCGATAGAGCAGTGAAGTTAGATTATGAAGGATCTTGGAAATTGAGCTAAGGAGTTTATACTTTTTGAAGGTGGTGGGAACCCAGGGATATTTCCTGAAGAATTGAGTGATATGATGAACTTGGTTTTCAGAGAAGATTCTGACTCATTTTCTGTGTGTGTAAACAGTGTGGAGGAAATCCATCCCTCCAACCTCATGGTGGTGAAGAGCTGATCAGCTCTAGGAGGACAAGCTATGGAGAAGCCAAAGAAGAGATGGTGTAGTCAGAAGGGAAGGTTAAATTACTTGTCCGATTGGTCTCTTTCAAGCCTCTGAATGGAATCGTCTCTTGCTGCTCTCTTTGCCCATGTTTTCATCATAAAAAGTGGGCTTTCCTTTTACTGCCACTGTGGAGAGGGGATTGGTTGACAAGTTGGAGATTACACTAAATGACCAAGTGCTCTTGTCTCATGGCTTTGGGCTTGAGGCAATCCCCAGGCAGCATTTCTTTCAGCTGCCTCTTTTGGTAGGGCCAGCTAAAATATCCACAACCATTCATAGGTCATCTCTTTGCCTCTCCAAATAGCTATCATTACTGAGGAATAAAATAAAAATGTGCTGTGATGTCACCTATGGCTCTGTGTTTCACAGACAGGGCCCACAGCATAGGTGTCAGCCTCTAGGTATTTCTGAAATAAAGTGATGAAAGGCAGGGAAAATCTGTGACTTCCACCTCAGCCAAGAAACTGAATAGCAGAAGCCAGGGAGACTGGAAAGTGGAATTTTGACTAATGTAATCATTGAGTGGATGCCCTTCAACCTGGAACTGAATTTTACTCATGTTGTTTATTAAAAGAATGACGTTGAAATATGCATAATGTGTCGTATACTCCAGCCATCTTGGAAAACAAAACAGTAGCAGTATTTGTTTTAATCATCTTAAGTGATGAAATAGTCAAATCATTACTAAATTCCATATCTAGATGTGCAAGGAGAAGTGACACCATAAGAAGCTTGGCCCAGTATTGCTTACAAAGACCAGGTCTCAATCAGTATTGGTTGAATGAGTAAAGAACAAACTTCTTTAGGTCTCCAACTGCTAATTGAAGAAGGGCTTGAAGTTTTTATTTTAAATGTGCTGATAGCTTACTAGACAAAAGGCAAATTAGGGCAATGTCAGTCATCTTGTTGAGCATAAAGAAAGGTGTGTGCTTTCAATAGTGTAAGCGCCGATAATGAAGATGAACAACACACCTTAGAGTGATTTTAAGAATCCAAAATCATTTCATAGGCCCCAAGTGGCTGGTTTCTTTGCATGCCTTTCTCATGGACACATGGAAATGAAAACATATTTGATCATGAGCCAACTAGCTGATAAAAGGCACCTCTGTGTGATCTAGAAGAAAGAACATTGTCTTCTAAGTCCAGCAGACATCCGTGAGGTACAGTACAGCTCTATCATTTATGGCTGTTTGGCTTCTGAAGCCTTAGCTTTCTCATCTGGGAAATGATGGTGCAGGGTTAAGCTGGAAAACAACATAAAAAGCATCTGGAATGTGGGGAATAAATATAAATTTCCTCACACTCCCCTTTCAAATATATTGCTAGATTTCAAAAATAGTAATAAGCAAAGTCTGAAGAAATACAAATCCTTTTGTTCTCTTTGCTTACTTTTCTCAGCTTTCTTTTTTATTGACACTTCTCATTGTTTGTTCTTTTTTGGTGCATCCCTGGCTGTCCTTGTGTGTTTAGATTGCTCGTTATTAATATATTTTTGCTTTACTGGTAAGTTGATGATTCATAGTGCTTCCAATGGACTTTGCTGGAACATCCTTACTGGAACCATACCAAACCTGGACCACAGGGGGCTGGCTCAGACATCTATGTGTTTCAGTCAACAGAGGAGCGACTGGAAAGGGCGTGCTATGATAGAGCAGAGTAAATAAGAAATTCAATGGATCTGCCCACTACATGTTAATCTTTTCTAGTAAGTCACCCACCTCTTTTTGTTGTTTCATTATCCCTGTGGAGTTCTTAGCAATGCTGCAAGCTTGGTGTTGGTACTGAAGCTGATGGACTGTGAATGGTGAAAAGAGGAAGAAGCAGGTGTCAAAGCAAGAGAAATATCAGTGTTTATAGTTTATAGTGTTTATAGAGTCCCAGCCATTCTGGGTTTGAGCCTCCACCTGTATTTACTCTAATAGTGGGGAAAGCAATGGAACCATCCCCAGGACTGGGTGAGCCAGGACCCTCTGGGAGAAGCTAGTACAGCCTTCTTTGGAGCGTTCAGCCCATGGTGATGGGCTGAGCAGAAGAGCAGGGTGGGAAAAGGGCTTCCTGCTCTGAAAATGAAAGCATCTCCCAAATAGTCCAGCTTCCCATCCCTGTGGGTGGGAAAGACCCACAGTGTTCCAGAAGAGTTGCCTGAAGAGCGCTTCTTCTCATTCAAAGTTTAGTCCTTCAGAATTAACCTGGGATGGGGGGGATGTCATGGTGTTTAATGTTATAGTTCCCAGGAGCTTGTGACTTCTACAGGATTGGGTTGTAATGCCACAAACACTAAAGTACCATAATATTTCAGAGAAAATGTAGGAAGGAATTTCATGAGGTTGGAGTAATGGGGCTAATGGACATTTCTGTATTTTTGTTGTTTTTAAATTTTATTTTGTTTTTACTTTGGAAGCTAATTAACTGTTTTATTTTAAGTTAATTGGATTGTTTTTTCCTTCAATCAATCCTTGTTCATGGTCTAAAACTAAAAAAAAACAATACCGATAAGTTGAAATGCCCCATATATGTATTTGATCCCAATATTTACAGATACACACTGCTATCATCTCTCTCTCTCTCTCTCTCTCTCTCTCTCTCTCTCTCTCTCTCTCTCCTCTCTTTTGATTTGAAAATATCCATATATATTATAATCAACTTTATTATTTGCTTTTGCACCAAACAATATAACTTCAAAACTTGTTCGTGTCTTTACATATTTTCTACCATGTAACTTTTAGTGGCTGTGGGGCATTCCATAGTAAAGGCCTCAATAATTTCATTATGCTACAACTGCTGGACATTCAGGCTTACTCCAATTATTCTCTATTATAAACAGCACTTGAGTAAAAAAATTTAAAACTTGGTGAACATTAGTCTCAATTCACATCTCTAAGTAAGATTCTGAGATAAAGAGGAATTGCTGAGTTTTTGGTGTGCCTACTTTTAATGTTTTTACGTATATTGCCAAACCACACTCCTGAATGTTAGAACATCAGGTTTAATTTCTTCTTAAATAACATTTTCTTTCTGAATGAAACTTTTCAGTTGATTTTGAATCAGAAAATTGCTTTCGTAACTTTAACATCTATAGAATAAGATCATTTACATAATTCACAGAAATGACAGCAGACAACAAATGTAACTTAAGAAAAAGAAAAAGACATTTACAAAAACGATGGGAAAAACAAACCCTGAACTATGAAGGTAAGTTTTATTGACCATGATAGCCCATAGGTGGTATAAAGACCCTCACTCACCCCAAACACTTTGTTTTCATCTTGAACTCTCACCACTCTTATATCTTTCTGTTAATCCTTACTATATTTGGGGGCATATAATTAAGTTATTTGTATACTTTTCATAACTAGATCACAAGTTCCTAAATCCTACACCACTGCCATTTTCATCTTTATTTTGCCTAAATACTTAGCAGAATGCTTGTACATTGAAGGCATTGAAATACTTGAATGGATAAATGAGTTATTAGTTTTTTCAGATTACTCCTCAAAATGTGAACTTTAGTGTTTGCTGAAGATACATACACAGACGCTAACATCTTTGAGTATTCCTGGAGTGGATCGGGACACTTGCAGGAAGATATGCAAGCCATTTCGCAAAACGATTTCTGGTAAAAGGAACATGTATTATACATTACACATCAAAGAAAACCCCAAGCCTTTTTATACTGAAGTTCAATTAGCCTCAAGTTAACTGAAGTGTTGAAGAAGCGAGAACAGTTATCTTTCTTTTCTTAGTTGGGTTTTATGTTAATTTGTCGTTTGTATTTAGAGAAGTTCCTTTAGTGTCTTTTATTTTTTCCTTTTCTTTTTGGGAGCCTATTTAGGTATTGGGAGAATTGTGATGAATATTTCTTCTTATTTGTTCTGCTTGGTTGTCAATGTTCAAATATAAAGTGTGTTTCCTTCTAATGGTTATAAATTCTTGAGAAGAAATACCTGGAAAGAATAGATAGAGTCTAGGCTCTTGTTTGCTTCCCCTGAATTAGAACGTTTGCCTCTATGAACTGAGTGACACAAATGATAAAACTCTGGGGAAGTATCAACATTTCTTAAATAACATATTATGGGTGGGCTTTTATAAGACTGTTTTCTACAATAATTTGCTATGAAAAAATATGGTAGTCTGTGCAGAATGAAGTTGATTTTAGACAGTTGAATGCGTAAACTATATATATAATCAAGTCTGTTGTAGGCACGGCCCTTATTTAAGGAAATTGTCAGAATTTATTTTAAAAAGTGTGTGGTTAAATGATTTTTGTGATTTTTTTAAAACCATGTTGAAGTTTTGACAAGCTTTTGGCCTATTCCCACGGTTCTCCATCTGGGCACTCATAATGATTCCTTACTTCATTTAGCATTTGCTCTCAGACATCATTCCCCTACACAGAGCAGTGTGGATAGAGAAGGATAAAAAAGCACTTTGTGTTTTTTGCTGTCAAAAGCATTGTGAAAGCAAGTTTTCAATTTCCCTGGGAGTGTAATTAAAGATTTTGATAACCTTAAAACACATTCTTTACATATGTTATTTGAGTTCTATTTATGTGTCCTGTTTGGGACTATGGTATATTTTAGTTACTAAAACATTCTGATTTATTGAACACCTTTTTATTAATGCTTAATGTGCATTAGTTACAATGGAAAGAGGTATAATATAAAGAGGTATAATCGTTATAACAATCCTCGGAAGTATTTAGTCTTATAAGAATTCTTACCAGAAGGGGAAACTGAAACTTGGAAAAAGTTAAGTAAATAGCTCTGTGATTCTGGTTAACTTATATGAAACTTGTAAGTCATAGCTGTTTCATTTATAAAACTAGGATAATGATATTAACTCCTGAGGATATTGGTGTGATGTGTACGTGGGGTCATGGATGAAAAGCACAGAGCACAGTGACGGGCAGATGTTAAGTGCTGAGTAAATTTCTAGTGGTTCCTTTTAATAGAATAAGTCTTGATTTTTTCTTCAAAGAACAACATGTATAAATCTCAGATTCTGCTGAACACATGTAACTTACTGAAGAAGAACCAAGAGGTTGGCATCGACACTTCCTGCCAGCTGGTGGCCAGCAACTGGGATGAAATGACAACACTGAGCCCCAGCAGTTTTGCACTTTGATTTCAGGAGCGGTGGTCCCAGCACAGGGAGGGGTGATACCACCAACCCTGGAAATATTTTAAAGCATGATAACATCTCATCCCATGGGGATAATTTAGGGGTGACATTACTAGAAGGCAAAGTGGAATCAAATTATTTTTTAGGTATAAATTTAATGTCTGACTCAGGTCCAAATTGATCATCTTTTGATTAAGAATGATTTTACATATATGGCTAATCAGGGTTTTACACTTAGTACCCTGTGATCTTTTTCTATCGGACAAAGCACATGCTCCTTTTTTTCTCATCTGGAGTGTCCTGCCTTTCGGTTACACTGTCAAAAATTAGCGATTTGCCAAGCACTTCCTATTCACACTGGTACATAAGTGCTAAGCGTAGGTTTAGATGCACTGAGATGTTTCTCTACTTTTTAGCAAGGCATGAAGAATGTTAATAATATTTAAGCTCTGCAATTCTGTAGACTGTGCTAAAAGGGTAAAATAGTAACATAGCCTGAATGTCTTGCCATAGTTCAGTGTTTCCTCACATCAGTTTTATGCCAAGGTTTGTGAGTCTGAAATACAGGCAGGTAGACTAAAACAATGTGAATCTGTGAATACGGAATATAAGAATAGCATCCCTTAGGAAGTTTTACGAAATAACTAATTTTGCAAGGTTTCTGACCCACAGATAATAGTGGGAGATTTTAATCTTGAATATTCTATCAGTTTGGGGAACTTGGATGCAAATTAAAAAAGCTCCTCACTTGTTTGTCTTGTTCCTTTGTTGTTTTCGGTTTTCTATCCCACATATCAGTGAAATCATATGGTTCTCTACTTTTTCTGTCTGATTTATTTCACTTAGCATAATAAACAAATGAAGAAACAAGAACTCATAGACACAGACAATAGTTTAGTGGTTACCAGAAGGTAAGGGGGGAGAGAGGTGGTAGATGAGGGTAAAAGGGATTAAATATATGGTGATGGAAGGAGAACTGACCCTGGGAGGTGAACACACAATGTGATATATAGATGATATATTATAGAATTGTACAGCTGAAACCTATGTAACTTTACTAACAATTGTCACCCCAATAAGCCTTAATTAAAAATAAATAAATGGGGCCGGCCAAGTGGAGCGATGGTTAAGAACTGACTTGGGATGCCAGAGGGCCCCGGTTCGGATCCCACATATGAGGGCCAGTGACACTGCCCTCTACAGCTAAGATGCTGAACAACAGCTCAACCTGGAGCTGGGCTGCTGGGAGTCGCCGGCAATGCAGGTGGGTTGCCATGGGCTACCGTGTTTAGCCAGCAGCCAGTGTGAGCAGCTAGCAGCCACAGTGAGTGTCCATCCAGAACCCAGCAACCAATCTGCCTCGCCCAGGAAGAGTGCAATGATGGTGCCAACTTGGGCCAGTGAAGCAACGTCCTCCACAACTAGACTGAAGAACAAAATGATAGCAACTTGTCTGTTCCCCTTCCCCCAAGTCCCCAGCACTGTTCACATCCCCCCAATTCCCCAATAAAAATCTTAAAAAAAATTAAATGAACGAATAAATAAATAAATGAAAATTAAAAAAAAAATCTCCTCACTGATTCCAAACTCCTCGTGAATGGTCACCACCAGGGAACTTCTCCATTGTCCTTCATGTCTTGAAACCTCATCGTGTTATTTCAGGCTATAAGACATCAAATCTGGGATTAACATAACCAGCTCTCCTGTTGGAATGCAGAATGTTTCAGACTGATGGGCAGTTCTAGGGTAACCCAGTCCCAGAAATCTGCCCCCACCACTGTTGTATGGCACCATGGCATGAGCTTTGGAGGTGACACTTGGTTAACTTTCTTTGATGACATTAGAAAATAAGGCACCTCTATCCTAGCCAGCCCATTCGTTAAAATGTCCTGTAAACACTTGACATCATTTGCAATAGAGACTGGGCATAATTTCCTCACTGTGACAGCCCATACATTTCTACCTGCTGCAAATCAGTTATGGAGGCTGAAAGTCCATGATAAGGGAGTTGTATGGTTATAGAACAAGCTCTCTGGGTTTGTTTGTTTTTCTTATAAGCATTCTAACCCCACCATGAGGACACAGTCATGACCTCATCTAAATCTAATTATCTCCCAAATGCCCCACCTCCAAATACCATCACATTGGGGGGGTAGGGCTTCAGCATATGGATTTTTGAGGACATAATTTAGTCTATAGCCATGGCTCATATGGGTCCACTACTGTCTCTGCCCCAGGTAAGCAAATACTTAGGTCTTGCTTCTCTAAGTAGATGCCATTCTATCCACAGATTGCAGGTTAGTTGTTTGCTCTGTAACCCCAGTTCTCTGAGAGGCTCAGGAGAAGTCATGTGTTTCTAGCTTGCTACACATCTTCTGTTCCTATAAGAGTGAGAGCAACCCTTGTTCCAACTCTTTACATCTTCAAGTTGAAACTGGGTGCCCCCCAACACATTTATCTTAAATTTTTCTGATTATTTTTGCTTTTGGTATTCTCATTTTGTTCCACACAAACTCAGACTTCCAATTCTCCACCCCAGCAAAGGAAAGCCTATAGAACAATTTAAAAAATTAAAAAACAAAGTGAAAAGAGGGGAAATAAAATATAAAAAAGCCTGGTATAAAGAAAAAAGTAACTATAACACATATAATGTAAAATAAGCCACATTTTTGCATAAAAGTTTTTTAAAATTCTAATATCTATTGTCATCTTTGTTTGCTTTGATAAGATGTGCCCCATCTAAAAGTGAAAGATGTCAATTAACTAGGTTCCCTGTCATAGAGTAGTTGTCCATGGCTTCCTTGAAATGAAATAATTTAGCAAATATTTATCTTGAAATTCTGTCCAAAATAATTTTATTACCCTGCATTATATTTTCATATTGTTATCTAAATAAGATGACAATTTTATATGACATCATATCATAAAATGTACCGTATTTACCGGCGTATAAGACGACTCGGCGTATAAGACGACCCCCTAACATTTCCACTCAAAATACAGAGTTTGTTATATGGTCGGCTGTGTGCGATTTTGCGAGTGTGGTAAAATCGCATAACAGCAAAATCGCATAACAGCCGAGCATACACCCAGCAGCGCTGCTGATGCCTGAACTGTAGGTGGAATGAAGTGGGCGGGCATCGGGAGGCCACTATGGCACGGGGCAAGCACTATGGGCAGTCTATCTGAAGTGTACCTGGCGTATAAGACGACCCCCCACTTGGAGGCATATTTTTCAGGGCCAAAAAATCGTCTTATACGCCGGCAAATACGGTACTTCAGTTAGTCTCTGTTTTCGATTAACTGCCTTCACCTCTGTATCCTATAGCTGAAATGTTAGGTCTGCATTTTCAAGACTTTGAACAATAGCTTCTGATATTTTGCATTTACTGGGTTTAGCAAGACTGGTTCAGAAAATATGTTTGAAAAGCCAAAAAGACCTTTAAAGATTCAGATGGGCCCATTCTAAAACTGCACAGAAGTGTGTAATTGAAATAGAAGAGTGAGTCCCTGCAGAGCTGCAGCCTGAACCCCATGTGCCTAGCAATTTTCCAGGCAGGGTGGCCTCAGGAGCATTGAGGAGACACCCACAGTGCACTGGCTTCCACAGCTTCCATTTGGACCTCGAGTGGCCTTTCATGGTTGATGATCAGCTCCGGCATTGGCCTGGCTAGCTTTCTGACGCTGGACTAGAGAGAATGTTCCTGATAGCTGTTCCATTTTTTTTTTTTAACTGAGCCATCCTGCCACCTGTTGGCAGCTCAGCGGCAGCTCAGCTCAGGCCGGGCATTGAACTGCTGTTGCTCAGAGCTCACACTCTTGAGTGAGCTCTTAAGCTGTTCCTTTTTAAAAAGAAGTCTCTTCTGCTTATACCCCTCCCCACATCATTTCCAAAAGAATTGTTCCTGCAAGAATGATGGCAAACCTCTCTAAGAATTTGTTATGTGCTCAAAGGAATTAAGGTCCCATTCCTGTTTTAATGACAATGGGTCGGGAAGGTATAGATTCTAGGTTGTAAATAGTTACTTTCATGCCAGGTAAGAATGAAATTATGCTAGTTTATTTTATAGGATTACTTTCTATTAGGGGTTGAATTGTGTCCCCCCTAAATTCATATGTTGAAGCACTAACTCCAAGTACCTCAGAGTGTGACCTAGTTTAAAAATAGGGTCATTGCAGATGTAATTAGTTAGGCTAAGATGCGGTCACACTGGAATAAAGTGGGCCCCTAACCCAATGCGATTGATGTCCCCATAAAAGAGGAAATTTGGACACAGATATGCACACAGGAAGAATGCCATGTGAACATGGAGGCAGAGGTTGGGGTGATGCTCCCACAAGCCAAGGAAGGAACACCAAAGTTTGCCAGCAGAGCACCAAAAGGTAGGAGAGGCCTGGAACAGCTTTTTCCTCACAACCTCAGAAGGAACCAACCCTGCTGACACACTGACCTTGGACTTCCAGCCTCCAGAACTGGGACACATTAAGTTTCTGTTGTTTGAGCCGCCCAGTAGGTGGTGTTTGTTATGGCAGCCCTAGGAAACTGATATACTATAAACTAATATACTTTCTTGGAGTTGAATTTAAAATTTATATAATTTATCTTTTTTTAAAATATAATTTATCATTTTAAAGGGACTAAAGAACTCAAATGTCTTCTTGATTTAGGAATATTTAAGACTTTATGCTAATCAACTCTACCTATAACTGCACCTAATTCTGTCACGACTTTTACAACTCTGGCCTAATCTCTGCTCAGCCCCAAGCTGACGAATGCACGTTCATTTCCATGGCTGGACTAAGTGTAAATGGGAATGCCATCTGAATATCCCCATCCCAGCCAGTAATAACACTTCTCAAATACTCGCACGCACAAAAGCTCTGACTGTGAACAGTAAAAATCTCCAGTACTCAGAGTTGCATAAACTGCCTTTTTATTGACAAAGTACAAGAAATCTTAGCTTCCATACTACACAAGTATTATCTTCATTAGTTTTCCAATTTTTGTAACTTGTGAACAATCTACTACATTTAACATATGCTGCCCCCTCTGCACCTCGGCAGCTGCTGGAAGTGGGGCATTTTAGTCACAACCCTATACTTATCATGTTAATTCATTTCCCAATATTTATACCTTTAGAATTTTAAATTAGATTTGATTCATCTCCCCTTACCACCAATCTAAGCCCTAGGGAAAGAAAAATAAGCACATTTTGCTTTTGCTAAAAATGTTATCCGGAAGGAGATACTGTGAAAACACTTGTAAATTGGGGAAAATTTCCTGTGAGTTCTGTGTTAACTGCTCCCCGCCTCCGTCCTAGATTCTGGCATCACTGAGAGGGGTTTGGTTTGTTTATTTGCTTGCTTGTTTTTTATCCTTGATGCTTTTGGGGACATCCAAGACTCCAGCACCTTGGGTGTTTTCTGTCTTATGCCTTCCACCTGTTTGGGCCTCAGTTCTTGCCTGAGACAGGGCTTTCTCTGCAGTCTGTGGTTATAGGGCCAATCTCGTGACAGCAGGTCAGTCCTGGTGTGAGTGAGGAAGGGCTGCCAGCTGAAAAATGTAGTGCAGTTGGAGTGTGTGTGTGTGTTGTAGAAATGTGAGCTGTCTTTATCGCTTCCAACTGAAATTAGATATCAGAGGTTTTTCACTTGTATTTTGCTTATAAGAAGTAGGGACTAAAGAGACAGAAATTTTAAAGTGGAGTGAAGTTAAAGAGATGACTTCAGGGGCACAGTATTTATCGGACAGATGAGAGATTGGGATGGGGCCCTGGGCACCCTGATAGAAAAGGGGGAGCTATGTGCTTGGGATAGTGCCACAGCAGTAAGGGGCACAAAGAGAGGTATGTAGACAAAGGCCAGAGGCACACATTTGTCCTAGCAGTGGCCCATTCTGTGCCTGGAAAACACACCTGTGTCTTTAATATTCCCGCCTGTAGCTCCTGCTGCCTTGCTAGTGGGATCAGAAGGGATGCGAAAATGAAAACACGGGTATGACCCTTGGAGCCAGGATGGCAGTGGGGTCCTAGGCCCCCCACATTGTCTTTCCTGTTTGTAGCCTCACCTCTTTTCCATGCCCCCGGCCTGAACCAGCCTCCTCTCTGCTGCCAGGCGTAGGTTCAGGCTCTGCTGGTTTATTGCTTGGTGCTGGATGAAGACTGAGGATAAGTCCTGGGTTCGAGTCCATATCAACCTTGGATAGGTCATTGTTGACCTTGGATAAGTCACTTCTCACTTCTTGGGGCTTTGGTTTCCTGTTTTATAAAATGAATCTTGGTGGTTCTTCAACATATTTTAAAACCACGGAAGCTGTTTTTCAAAATAAAATTTTATATAAAAACCTAGTATGCCAAAGGTACAAACTTCCGGTGATGACATTAATAAGCCATGGGGATGTAATGTACAGCATGGTGACTATAGTCAACGACACCGTATTGTATATTTGCAAATTGCTAAGAAAGTAGATCTTAAAAATTGTCATCATAAGAAAAAAAATTGTAACTACAGGTGGTGATGGATGTTAACTAGACCTACTCTGGTGATCATTTCACAATATATACAAATATCAAATTATTATGCTGTACAACTGAAACTAATATAATGGTATGTGTCAACTATTGATATATCTCCATTAAAAAATCCTAATACGTAAAAGCAGAAGAAAATGGGTTTGCTTCCACCTGCTGGTACCCCCTCACTTTTCCTCCTGCCCCCACCCTGACCCCTGGCTGTCATAGCCCCCAGGCAGCTCCCTCTCAGTGCATTGTGCACCAGAGGGAACAAAGGCTTGAGAAGCACTGTGCTGCAAACGTACACCTTTAAAAAACACCCTGCAGTAAACACTTTCTAATGTAAATCATCAGCTTCCAGTTTCCCTTGTGTGGGGCACTGCAGTTCTCTATCCAGGCCCCGGTCAGGGATCATTTGCTGCCCCAGCTGCCCGGGGTGCTGGTGGCAGACAGCCTTGGGCTGTCTACCCTTTGCTGCCCTCCTGCGATGCCCACATCCGCCTGATAACCGATGGTGGCAGGACTGGGAAGCCGGGCTGCCCCATCCACTCCGAAGGGCGGGCGAGCCCCAGGTGCCCAGGCTGCCGCACCCTGCAAGGCAGCCCCCCTTCTTCCTGCCCAGCTCGTGCCGTTCCCAGGGCACTCCTCGTAAACATCTGCAGGCTACATGTCATGCTGGAGTCAGCTTCCAGGGACCCACCTCTTTCTAACATTCTGATTTTTTTTCCCCCTTGACCTTGGCTTTTGCCAAGAAATGTTTGCCAATAAATGAGAAAATAAATGTTTGGATTTTTAAAATCCACCATTTTTGAAAAAAAAAAGTTTCCCTATAGAAATAAGACCCTATGCTGGGAGCGTGAGATTTCCTCTGCATGTTCCTATGACACAGGCTTGGAGGATGAGACTGTAGGGCTGGGTTGATCTGAGTTTTCCTGGCCTAGAACAAAACTGCTGGAGGAAACTTGAGCTGGGAGACTTGGCCTCAGAGGTCACCTTCTGCACTCAGCAAGATCCCTGTCACCTCCAAACGCATTACTTCTGAACCTTATATGTGTCACAATTTCTTCTTGGGGCGCAAGGCTTCCAGCATTATCTCTGAGAGATAATAAGAGTAGAGACTTCAGCCAGCACATCATTTAAGAGTAACCAAGCTGCTTTTCCTGCTTTTGTTATAAATGGATTTGCTCTGAGAGTCACAGGAGGGCTCGCTGAGAGAGTATAGAGAAGCATCCACCCAGGGCACGCTCTGGGTGCCCTTTTATGAAGGAGATTGCACCTGCTTGGTCTCTTTGACCGAGAAGTTCAGCTGTTCAGACCACAATCAAAGGTCCTGAGGTGATAACAAAGCTTGGGTCCACCTGTCATTATTGATAATAGTATGTGGCTGGGGGCCATTAACGTGTAAAACTCTGCATTAAAGTATGTATCCTGTTGAATCACACCATCAGATAAAAATATGGTCACAAATCATCAATGTGTTAGTTTGCTGGGCTGTCACATCAAAGTTCCACAGATGGGGGAGCATAAACAACAGAAATTTCTTTTCTCACAGTACTGGAGGCTGGAGGTCCCAGATCAGGGCATGGACAGGATTGGTTTCTTTCAGGGCCTCTCTCCTTGGCTGGTAGGTGGCCATCTACTCCTTGTGTTTCTTCTATGCATCAATCTGTGTCCAAATTTCCTCTTCTTATAAGGATATCAGTCATATTGGATTAGGTCCCAATGACCTAATTTTAACTTGACCACCTCTGGAAAGATTCTGTGTCCAAAAATGGTCACAGTCTGAGGTACTGAGGTTCAGATTTCAATATATGAATTTAAAGGGGACACATCTCAACCAACAAAAGTCAACAAGAGTAAAAGGTTAGCCACCAAAACAGAGAGCGAGAGAAATCAGGGAAAGCCTGTGCACTGTCACAGGCACTAGGATGCTTGTCCGAGGACATGTTGAGGTGGCCTCTGAAATCAAGACTCTCCACCAGGCAGGGCGGTGTGTAGCTTGTCATCTTTAATTTTCTTAGAAATGCTTCCTGCCTGTCAGGATCCACAGGCATGTGCATTTGTAGCTACACATCAACTTGTGATCTAATGACGGGTAGGGGATTAGGCACATCCCCTATGCTTTGGGAGCCCATGATTGATGGACCTTCCTGGACAGAATGTTAGCCTTGGATGAACACTTACCAGTCAGTCTATGCCTGGTGGATGTGAGTTGTCTTTTGGGGGGCTGTGGTGGACACTGGGCTGCTGGAAACCAACGTTGGCTCAAAGCTTTTAAAGAAAAAGGAAGAGTTGGATTAATTAATGTGAAGATATTATTTGGAGACTCAGCAAAGGCTCCAAATCAGATTCATATGTCAGAAGAGAGAGGATTGCCAGGGAATCCTTGGGACAGACCATTGGGATCTGCCGAAATGTAACGTAAGGGCTTTGATGTGGGCAGCAAAGCCAAAATGGCAGACTTGGGGCTCAGAGATAATACAGTTCTGTTCACTTAAAAACCTGGAGGACAGCAAGGAAGGAAGTGACCCTGTGGCTGAGACTGGAGGAGGACCGCACCCTGGACTGGATGGGGCCAGGCATCCCCCGAGGAACCCTGTGGCTTTGGCTTTACATGTGTGCCAGGCTGAATACATGAGGTGGCCTGCCTGTGCTTTACTGTCTGTGGATTCACTCTCTAACAAGGCTGCCTCGTGTTTGCTCTAGAGGTGGGCATATTACCAGGGGGTTCTGGAAGAAAAAGAAAGGGAGAGTGTAGCAGTAGAAGGATCCCAAACGTACCAAAGAGAGCATCCAGGCCCCAGCATAAACTTATCCCAACTCCGCTTGCTCTGCACCCTTCAGAGCTCTGGGCATTTTGAAAGGAAGCTGATAGCACTCACGTATTTATTGCAGCGGTACACTGCAGGGGCCGATGACATCCAGCCTAGAAAAGTGTTTATCTCACCCAAGGTGCTCGCTCACCTTGAGGAGAAATGTAGTTCTCAACGGCCCAGCAGGGTGGCGGGGGTAAGGGTGTGGCATGGAGGCAGGAAGGGTGAAGGCTCCCCACTTAAGCTGCAACATTGGCATCTCAGGGAGGAGGCGGTGCGTGCAGTAGTTATATTTGGAAACCAAAACATGTACATACTGTTTTCATAATTCAAAAATAGAAAGCAAAGAGCAATAAAATCTTTGTTTTATGTAGTGTGTGTTATGCAAGTATGGTGAAATTCATCATATGTCACATATATACTAACAGTTTTCTCTTTTAAAGAACAATATTAAAAAAAATAATGCTTCAATGGAGGAAAAGAAAGGTGGGGCACATGAAATTGTAATATTTTTAAAAGGGGAGAATGAGTTTTAAAAGTTGCAAAAAACAGTTATGGAGAAGGAAGTTTTCTGTTTTATATTCTAGGGTTCCCTGTTGGCCCTGAAATGGAAACATTAATCAATGACTTGGATGGAAATATTTAATAACAATGACAAATATGCATAGCATTTCACAAGCTACAAGACACCTTGCTTTATATAAAGCAGGCTTATTTAATTTGTGAGTAGCACAGAGCTTGAGGGCGGATTTGAACCAGGATCCCGAAAGATCTTCTTGTGTTAAAATGTGGGGCAATTCTATAATTGGATAGAATTTAATTGTGATAAGTGCATTTGCTAACAAAAATCCCAATTGCATTTCAGGTATGGGAAAATCGTGGCTTAACTAAAGCTTATGTAAAATGGAATTCAGAGGTTTTAACAGACTAAATGTTAAGCATGTTAATCATATGATGTGGTTGCCAAAAGAACAAATGCAACTTGAGCTACATTAATAAAGGTATTAGCTTTTGACCAAGGGAGCTGCTCATATTTAATCTTGATGAGACAGATTTTGTCTAGAGATAAGAGACAGTATACACAACATGGAATTTAGGAGTTTGCGCTCTAGAGTTGGTTTCCCTGGATTCAAAGCCTACATCTACTACTTCTTAGCTATGTGAAGATCTTGAGTAATTTACTCAACCTCTCAGTTCCTCAGTTTCCCCATCTATCATATGGTGATTATAATAGCAACTACCTTTTGAGATTGCTTTGAAGATTAAAGGGCTGTCTTAGTCTGCCCAGGATGTTATAGCAAAATACAATAGATTGGGTGGTTTTAACAACAGAAACTTATTTCCTTAGTTTTGGAGGCTGGAAGATTCAGATCAAGGTGCCGTCAACTTAGTTCCTGATGAGATCTCTCTTCCTGGCAGGCAGATGGCCTCCTTCTCACTGTGTCCCCACATGGCAGAAGGAGAGGGAGCTCTGATGTGTCTTCTTGTAAGGACACTAATTCTATTGATTTGAGACCCCACCCTTATGAATTTGCTTGCCCTTAACTGCCTCTTAAAGATACCATCTCCAAATATAGCCACATTGGGGGTTAGGGTTTATACATATACATTTTGAGGTAACATAATTTAGTCCATAACAGGGATCATAGATTCAAAGCAAATTAGAAGCATTTAGAATATGATCTCACACAAGGTCAGTACTCATTAAATGCTCGCTATAATTATCTAGATTTTGATATATTTGAATCTGGGCATTACCTTAGTGGAGGCATGAACACACTGGATTAAGAACCATTTCATCTGAGGAATGTCTTAAGGATGTGAAATATTTAGACTAAAAAGATAAAACGTTGGTGAGATGTACTAGCTGTCTTCAAACAATCGCAGCCTGTCAGATTGATGAGCTATGAGATTTGTTCCAGTTGATTGCGAGTCTTAGAGTAGGAACACTGGGAGAAATTACAGAAAGACATGTAGGCACAGTGCAAAGAACACCTTCAAATTAGCTGTCTGCAGTTGAGTGTAAATTGATACTTTTTTTTTAAAGGGACAATTTAGTGATAAAAATCAAAAGTCTTAAAAATATGTATGCCTTTTTAACCCAGCAATTTTATTTGGAAGCCTTTTTCAAAAGAAAATAGTCAAATGCCTATAGACATAGAATTTAATCCACCCTTATTTGTAATAACAAAATGTTAGAAGCAACCCAACTTTCCCCAAATAGGGAATTGAGTAAATAAATGTGGGTTCACCAAGAAAAGAACATTATTTATAAATTTAAAATAAGTGTATGTTCCTACATAAATTTTGTAAAGTAGGAAACTAGATGAAATAATTCTATGTTTCTAAAGGTATTCATGACAAGCTGATAAGTGAGGAAAGCAAGACCTGGAAGAATATGTTAAGAGTAATCTAATTTTCAGAAAGTTAAAAGAAAATGGAGATGGTAACATGAGGGTGTAAGTAGGCACACGTACTGTAGGAAGATGGCCAGAAAATGTCTTCAGTATCTTGACAGAGGTTTAGACACGATAATGGGATTATGGGCGCTTTGTCTCTGCTCTTTATATATATTCTATTGTTTAAAAAATAATGAACATGGACTACTTACGGAGAAGTGAACATAGACTTTAAAAATAAAATAAAGATGGTGCTTGGGGATTCAAAGACCTGAGACATTTTAAAATGTTAAAATGATGGTCTGATTTTAGGGGACCATTGCAGTTTTGTGGGGAGAAGTGGCAGAAGTAACAGGAAGTGTGCTTTGGAGTCAGGCATGCCCACCTGGCCACTCCTCATGCACCACCATATAGCTGTGGCCACATCTCCCCATCTTCTGAATATCCTGACCTTTAAAATATCTTGGGTCAATAGCTTCCCTCTGCACTTTTCAATAGAGTAGCTACTAGTTAAGTGTGGATATTTAAATTAAGTTTAGAATGAAATAAAATGGAAAATTTAATTTCTTAGGTGCAGTAGCTAAATTTCAAGTGCCCAATAGCCACATGCAGCCAGTGGCTGCCATATTGGACAGTGCAGAATTATTGAACATTTCCATCCTGGCAGAAGGCTCTGTTGGACAATGCTGCCTTACATGAACACAGGAGGTGGCAGTGAGTAGTTGAAAGAGCAGGACTTTGTCAGTAGACTGCCCAACAGATTAGACTTCAGGCTTACTGAGGACAGGGAGTCTGCCTATCTCATTTCTGGCTCCCTCTAGTGCTCAGCATAGAGTAGACACTGTAAAACATTTATTGATGAATGAATGAAAAAATGTATGTAAATAACTGACATAGTAGGTACTCCATTAACGTTGCCACCATTTGATGGGTATGTTTGAAGGAGAAGGGAGCCCCAGGCATCCCTCTTTCCCTAATGTAGATTAGGTGATCGAATGTGAAGCTGTCTACAACACGCTCTAATAAATATCTCAAGGACAAGGTTACTCACTAAGCATAGGCATTCATAATATCGCTAAATGCTTGCTGCCGTGATCAATTTGTCAAGAACCCATCTATCACTGAGCATGATAGGTATTCTAAAAGGGAAGTCAAATTGTCTAATCCCTTTCTGCATTATGTGAATGATCAGTTTTGTCTGCTCAGTAGGGCAAGATGAGTATGCCTGCCTACAAGGTGAATAATCATTGCCAATGGCTTGTCACATCTTCAGAAGCCTGACTCTGTATCAGACACACACAACAGCAGAAGAGAGGAGCACGTGCTTAACTCCAATAAGATGCCTCATGTCCCAGGATCTCCTTGGGAGACATGTAGGTTTCCTGGCAGTCCAGCAGTGGACAGATTCAATTACTCCATCTTGTGCTGCTCCTCTTTGCATCGGGCACATCTCTTGTTTAGGTTTGAATCTCTCATTTGAACTCTGCTGGGGCTACTTGTTCTGTTCAGATGCATCCATACTTCATCTTGTGTATCTGTCACTCCCTTCCCACATCCATTTTAATTGTCCCATTTCTGCCACTTTTTTTTGGGGGGGGGCACCAGGGGTCTTTGTAACAGGGCCTGGAGAATATTCTCCTGTTTAAATCTGTTAGATTCCCCCTACACCCCCTGCCCCTGGTCTTATTGGATTCTTTTAATTTTCTCCTGTTAATTACTTTCATTATCGATGACATTACTATTCCTTGAGTTGCTATCATATGTGTATGTGTGTATATGTGCACATGTGTGTATGTGCCTTTAATTATTTGCAAATGAACGTATAGGAGGATAAAAGAGATCATTTAGGAAAGCAATGCTGACTTCCCAGAAACATTATCAGTCTTGGAACTTAATTTCTGCCATCCTGAAACATAGTACCGTATTTCCCCATGTATAAGACCCACCCTTTTTCGAAAATTTTGGGGTCTAAAAACTGGGTGCGTCTTATACAGTGGTTGTAGATGTTTTTACTTGCATTTCCTGCTTTTTTTGCACTTGTTGTCTTTGCGCTCATTGTTTCACACTTGTTACTGGTATATTACGGTAGGTTACGTTTTGCCACATTCTGCCCAGAAATGGCTCAGAAAAGATTTTCATACAATGCTGAATTCAAGTTAAAAGTGATCCACAGTTTACAAAAGTGAATGGAAATCGTGCTGCTGAGCGTAAGTTTGGTCCTCCTCCAACTGAGAAAACAACCCGAGACTGGCTACGGGAAGAAGAAACCCTACTGAAAACGCCACAGCAGAAGGCCATGAGAGGCAATATATGAAGACAGTGATTTGTCATCAGACACAGATGAGGACAAGCTAAGGGTTGGGAGTTTGGACAGTGATGAGGAGTTGTATGAATTTTATCATGAATAAAACTTGAGTTCAATAACTTCATGTAATACATTTTTTTTTTCAAATTTCGGGCCCCAAAAATAAGGTGCGTCTTATACATGGGGAAATACGGTATTTCCATTTGGGTTGCATTTTTAGCGCAACTTTGAAAAAATAGCAGTTTTAGTTGAGGCTAGGCCTAATCAAAGCTGCAAGATGAAAGAAGTTGGTGGAATTCATCCTTTCGTGCCCTCTTGCTACTGGCATTATTTACAATGCTGTTCCACTCAGGCTGATCAGAGACATGCTCTCCTGGCATCATCTCTCCAAACCAAGTGAACTGAATCCCTTCCTCTCAGCTATAGCACCCTTCTTTTTCTCAGTCACAGTCCTAACGTATGTTTTCTTCAAGGGAACAGATGTCTTATTGCAGCTAAATTGTTCATTTTTTTAGGTGGTGCATAACAAGTGCTAATCCAGGTAAATTAGATAGTGTGCTTATTTGGAGGTAATTTGCAGGCAGTGTCTCCGGTCATGCTTAATGGGAAGTCATCAACCCTGCCTACCTTTCAAAGGCAGGATGATTCCAAGAGAACAAAAAATGAGAGTGGGACATCAGGCAGAAACAAGTCAGCGAGACACCTGAAATCATCATTGTTTGGGGATCCATTTATGGCCACAGAATAGTAGTAACCACGGAAGTTATGTGTCCAAAGTGTGGTCAAACCCTTCAGAGACAGGTAGAGTTTCTGCTTTAGAACCTGATGGAGGCCCTGTAGAGACTGGGCTTCTTGTCTAGCACCTAGTTCTTTCTTTACCTTCCTATCTTGTCCCTGTACGTAGCATGGTTCACTTTTATAACTGAGCTCTTACAAATGCTATTGACTTCTGGGACTTGCCTGCCTCTCTTCCATGGCCTCACTCACCCGGCATGTTCCAACTTTGCGTGACTCCTGCCACTGTCTACTCCCACTCAAGTGATCAACATGATGGGAGAAAATGACACAACCAGGTACCTGGTCTTACTCTGAATTCACAGTGACAAGTCTTCAAATGGCCAGTCACCACTGGCCTGGTCTGTTCTTTTAAAATGTTTTTCCACTTTGCTTGATGCTTATTTGATGTCTCCCCTGTGTTGATCCTCTTATGCTCTCTTTTCTGTCACTTGCTCTGACCAGTGATCTAATCTCACACTTCACCAAGATATCAGACACACTCATCCTCCCAGCTCTGCAGTGATAAAGCTACCTACATCAACCCATTCTCTCTTTATTTCTGTTTCTCTCCCTCTCAGGAGCCTATCTCCTTAACAGACTTCTTAGCTCTCACACTCTCCCTCAGTCCTTCCCTTTTCTATGAATCACCATGTACCTGGCTGTTCAGGATAGAATTTCATGGTTCTTCTTTGTTTTCTTTGCTTGCTTTCCCTGGTCCCTGTGGCCCATCTTATCAGCAAGCCCTTCCACATCTCTCTAAGTAATGTATCATCTCCAACCACTTCCCTCTTTCTTCCGTCCCATCACACAAGCCACCCTTCTGTCTTATCTGTGCCACCCCAAGAGCTTCCTGACATCCCCCTGCTGACCATTCCCCCATCCTCCCTTCTATCCTTTGTGCCTCACAGCCACCAGTGAGATGCTCAAAGCTCACAGGGTTCTCTCATTCCCCTGCTTAGGACACTTGAACAGCTTTCTAGCACACTTAGAAGAAAACCCAAACTCTGTCTGTTGCCTTCCAGGCCCAGCATGATCTGGCCTCCTTCCTGCCTTCCTTAGGAGCCATACTCTTCACTCACTGTGTTCATGACTCTTGCCTTCTTCCAGTACCTGCAAACGCTTTCCTGCCTCAGAATCGTTTATGTGCTGTTTATTCTCCTAAATGCTTTCTGCTTCCCTCTTCCCATAGTAAATCTTAGTACTGCTTCAGTATTCATCTTAACTCTCAGTTTTTAAAAAAAATTTCTTTTTTTCCTGTTATTTATTTACTTATTTCAATGTTATTTTAATTAATTTCAGGTGTACAGCATAGTGGTTAGACATTTATGTAATTTAAGAAGTGATCCCCCTGACTAGTCTAGTACCCACCTGGCACTATACATAGTTACTACCATATTATTGACTATGTTCTCTATGCTTTACTTTACATCCCCACAACTATTTTGTAACTAACAATTTGTACTTTTTAATCCCTTCACGTTTTTCACCCTGTTCCCCAAACCTCTCCCACCTATTACCCCAACAAATCTAGTACCCAGCTCACACCATACATAGTTATTACAATATCATTAACTATAATCCTTATGCTGTACTCTACATCCCCTTAACTATTTTGTAACAGCCAATTTGTACTTCTTAATTCCTTCCCCTTTTTTTCACCCACACCCCAAAACCCCTCCCATCTGGCAACCAACAAAATTTTTTCTGTATCTATGAGTTTGTTTCTGATTTGTTTGTTTACTTGTTCTTTAGATTTCACATATAAGCAAAATCCCATTGCATCTGTCTTTCTCTGTCTGACATTCTCCACTCAGCACAACACCCCCAGGTCCATCCATGCCGATGCAGATGGCAAGAACCCATCCCTTCTATGGCCGGACTATATTCCATATATATGTGCCACCTCCTCTTTATCCAGTCTTCCACTGACGGTCACCCAGACTGCCTCTACATCTTGGTCATGTATATAATGCTGCAATGAATGTATGGATGCTCTTGTCACCTCACAGTAGCAATTTGTGGGATTACTCGGTCCTTCTTTGTCTCTTGTTATTTTGTCTGGTATAAGTATTGCTACTACAGCTTTTTTTTTTTTTGCTATTTTCATAAAATATCTTTTCCCACCCCTTTACTTTCAGTCTGTGTGTGTCTTTCAATCTAAAGTGAGTCTCTTGTAGGCAGCATATGTAAGAGTTTTGTTTTCTTATCCATTCAGCCCTCCTATATCTTTTGACTGAAGTGTTTAATCCATTTACCTTGAAAGTAATTGTTGATAGATATGTAGCTCTTGTCATTTTATTATTCTTAATTTTGATCTTTTTTTTCCCTTTTTTTTTCCATCTTAAAGAAGTCCCTCTAAGATTACTTGTAATACTGGTTTGGTGATGATGAAAACTCCTCTAGCTTTTTTTGTCAGGGAAGCTCTTCGTCTGTCCTTTGATTTAAATGATAGCCTTTCTGGGCAGAGTAATCTTGGTTGTAGGTCCTTGATCTTCATCACATTGAATATTTTATGCCAATCCCTTCTGGTCAATTGTGGGGCTAATTGGGTGGTGCTGTGCTGTGGTCTGAAGCCAGTCTCCAAGTATGTTCGTTTTGGGGCCTTTTGGGAGGGGCTCCAGTGCAGGCCCAGGCCAACTCACTGCCTGTGACTGGCTGGGACTACCTGGTAGGTGCTACAAAAAGATCCACAGTTGTTTGCTGCCTATGCTAAACCTGGAGGTGCATGGGAGAGGCCATGCTGCAAACCAAGGATGTCTGCCACCAATACTGGCTCTAAGGTAGCTCTGCAAAAAGCCAGGACACCCTGAGGCTGACAGAAACCTGCTGGCTCCCTTAAGGTTCAGGGCTGATAAAACCTTGTTCAGTATACAAGTTGGGTTAGGCAGGGTCTCAGGAAGTCACTAGAATGGGAAGTGTTTTGGTCACTAGGTTAATGTAAATTCTGGTTTGGTGCTACTGCTGAGCCTAGGGCTACTCAGCAGAAGTCTCAGAGCTCACTGAAGCCAGTCTCCACCCACCTGAGTTCCACAGACTCAGATAGTTTTCCAAGGAAGAGTGCAATGAGGGCAGGCTGGCTGCTCATTAGAAAGTGCCTCTGGAACTGCGGAAGTTGGGTGGGGTGGGGTCCCAGTGAGTCAGCAAAGTGGGGCAGTGGAGCTCGCCAGACCAATCAGATTCAGATTTTGCCATATGCATAGGGGGCAGGCTCAACACAGGAAATATGGTGCCTGCCTGCTGGCTACCGGGAAGCAGGCCCTCACACAGGGAAAATGGTGACTGTCCTCCACCTCTTGCTTTGAAGCCACATACCTCAGTCTGTCCCCCATATGCCTCCGATGACCCCCGAGTCACCATCCCATCGCTGGAGACTAAGGTGAGTGCCTGTGAGTGAGTGAATCTGTGCTTGGGCTGCTTAAGGGGATGTCAGGGTTTCCTGCAGCCTTCTGTCCTACCCGGATGATTGGAATCCCCACTGTTTTTCACAGCCAGATGTTGTGGGGACTCGTCCTCTACTTGGCACCAGTACTCTGGGTTGGGAGGGTTGGTGTGGGTCTGGGGTCCGTCGCTCCTCCGGGGGAAACCTCCGCGGCTGGCCAAAATATCCCTCCTGATCTCTTCCACCACATGCATGTGTAGGGCCTGCTCCGTGTCTCTGCCCTTCCTCCCAGGCTTGGCATGGCTCCTTTACATCCTTAGTTATAAAATTTCCATTCAGCTAGACTTCAGATGGTTCTCCAGGTTGATGGTTCTATAATATAGTTGTGATTTTAATGTGTTCACAGGAGGAAGCAGGCACAGTGTTTACCTACTCTGCCCTCTTGGATCTTAAGTCTCACTTCTTGAAAGGTCATTCCTGGCTGTATCATGAAAAGCACCACCACTCATGCCTTTATTATAATCATTCTTTTTCCTTCTATAGCACTTGCCACACTTTCATTTTTCAAAAATTACTAACTTAACCTGTTTACTGACTATGTGTCTCACTAAATTATAAGTTCCATGAGTACAAGGACCATATTTGACTTGTTCACTTCCATCTCACTGCCAAGCACTGTGTAGTACAGAAAATGTACCTAAAAATATTTTTAAAGTAATGAACAGTTTTAGGACTTAGTCGTGTGACCTTTCAGTTACATTCATTGATTAATTTCTATTATGTGATTAACATTCTGTATTTTTACTTTTTTTCTCTACCACTCTGCTCCGCCATGATGCTAGAATATTAATGAAAAAGATAGAAGAGAAAGATTTTACATAAATTTTGTTTTTATAGTTTCTAATAGGCAAGGCATATTTTATTATTTTCAGTTCCAAACATTTGTCTGATCTAGACATGTGCCCCTGCAATTATTTTTGTTGTCATATGATTAATCACCCACCCATAATATTTATTGATATTAATTTATAATGCTAATGTTTATTCATCAGTCATGAGGCCCCATTGAAAGCTGGTTATGGATCTGAACTGCCAGATGCTCAGATTTCCTTACAGCCATTAGGCTGTTTGGGGCTGGATGCTGCCTGTTTGCTGATTTTATTTAAAGAGTGTGTTTTATGGATGCCTTGGTAATTCAAGCGTCTAAGTCTAACTTCATCAACATTAGATTTCTTTTTCATTTTGAACAAAAGTAGAAAAAAACGAATATTTTAAACATATATTTGAAAATAGCAGTTGTCCATGGCCAAAGTGGTTGGAATGAATGGTTTGGGGAAGCTCTAGAGAGATGTTATTTGTGACCTGTGTAAATGGAGCCACCCTACTTGTCAACCTGAAGACTATTTAGCACTGCCTTTATCCATATCATAATTGCTAAAACATTCACATTCCCCAGCGTCACAGAGTCAGTAGTAAAGCAGAAAGGCAGACTAGATCGCCATTGCTGGTCAAAATAACAACAACAAAACCACATAATTTAGAGCTGTCAAGTTAGAGGTATATATATATTTTTAAGTGACTTCCTAGGAGTTGAACTGGCAACCAATTAGACCTAGTAGTGACAGTGAGTTGGTTGAGGGTTCATAGACGTGAGTCTGGGTTCTATATCTCCACCTCCCTAGCTGTGTGAGAAGTTGTTTGTGCCTTCTTTAAGACTGCCATTCCTCATCTGAAAAGTGAGGGTAAAAATACTACCCCCTTAAAGGACCATTAGTAGGATTAAATGACACTGTTCAGGGAGAGTATTAGATGCTCTGTTATTATCCGTGTTTTATTCGTAGTGTAAGTTTTTCTCCAGGACTGAATCACCATAACACTGCTCTCTCATAGAGTGATTGTGCCTACAATTTTGTACTCCAAGGCCTCAATTGAAATGAGATCCTTATGACTGAAGCTGTTTACTTAAACATTGCCACTCCAATTCTTGCTTTAAATGCACCAATTTCCATATATTGTTTCTGGAGGGCAGTTCTTCAACCAGGGGTGATATCACCCCTTGCTACCAAGGAGCACTTACTTGATCATGTCTGGAGATATTTTGAGTTGTCACACTAGAGGGAAGGGGTGCTACTGGCATCTAGTAGTGATTTATCTGATTCAATATGTCAGTGGTTCCAGGTAGAAAAACATTGGTGCAGGACATTATGTGTCCAAGGAGCCTTTGCTTTTTATTCTTTCCCATTTGACATGACTAAGTCATACATGGGTTATCTTGGAAATTTGTCATTTTATAATCTGAAAAAAAATTGCACTTTGAGCATCTAAATCGCACAAACAGATCTGGGCTTCCAAACTATTTATTTAGGAGCTTTAAAACATATTGATTTTAAAATCATGCACCAGGGAAAGGCATTCCTTTTAATTACTTTACTGAGAAACACAAATAAGAACTTTAAGCCTGGAACACTGTGTAGATTAATGGTGTAGTAATAAGTTCACAGTTACTTCAGCTATCAACCATTAATTTTCTGAATATCCAAAATGATTACAAATCCAAAGGTTCTAAAAAGGGGGTCTTACACACTAAAGAAACAATAAAAAAATGTATTTCAGAACAAGTCAAGTAGAAACTTTCATTTTCTAATTTTTAAAAAGATCTACAGCCTATTTTCCTTGATTTTTGGATGCCATATTCCCAATGTGTAAATAAGGGGCTTGGGCTAAATGATCTCTAAGTTCTGTTCATCACTGCAATCCTGGGATTGTACAGCATTTCACCGCTCTGGAAATGGCACAGATCTGTATAGGCGACACCAGATTCATTTTATTCTTGAATTTTCCTCTAAAACAAAGTGTTTCCCCCTTCTTGACTGGTTATGTCTTTCTCCTTGATCTCTGCTAGACTCAGCAGTCTTTAATATGTCCCAGGAATCAGATGTTTTAATGCACTTTCATTTCAAAACTGGCTGCTTTCATCTCTGATCAAATAAAGAATGACATGACTGGGGGGACACACATTTCCACAGCTGGTTGACACCTTTGCAGGATGACTTTTAGACTTTTATAGTTCTGTGATTTGAAATGTCAGATGTGTCAGCAGGGCCAGCATAAAGCCCTTGGAGTTATGTTTTGATGGTTCCTCAAATATTCCAGTAAGCTGGATGAAATGACTTTCAGCACAGGCCCGAGCTCCTTGGTGAGACTAAAGCATGAATGCCTTGTGGGTGCTGCATTAGCTCTTGCAGCAGGAGAATATCCAGAAAATAAGCTTAAGTAAATTTGTAAATGCACTCTCATGTTTTAAATTCTTTTTCTGGAGTAACATAATGGCCCCCTAAAGCCCAAATGGGCATGTTCTCTGCTACTGACTAGCTTTTCCAGCTGCTTCCTTAGTGTTGGGAGCTGGATCCAAACACAGTTGTAAATGAAAAAAATCAGGAGTGCAGTGGATTTCTTTGTTTACGAGCGAGACTTGCTTTGTGCTTAAATGTGCAATGCAGTGAGCGCCAACATTTCATTCATGTTTTCAGAAAAATTAATCAGTAATTTTAGCATGGCATTGCTTCCTTTAAAAAGAGTTGGTTTTGTCTTCTCGTTTTAAAGTCATGTAAAACACTTACTAGTTCACATTCAGCTTCTGGTTATTTCCTTTTTCTCACCTCATCTCTTTGTAAAGGAGAACTGCAGTGAGTTCCCACAGTGGGGGAGGCCACTGATTTTCTTGGATTCTGTCCTGAGGGCCCTCACCCCACCCCTCTCCACCACCCACCTCTTATGTGTATCTTTCCTCCTTGGGGTCAGCCCTCATTGAGTTCTGGATATCACAATAAATGAGAGCTTCTTCTGTGCATGGGAGGGATCCTTGTTCCCCCAACCTATGACAATGCAATGGACTCTAAGCTTCATCACAGGTCCCAAGAATATAAGAATAGCTTTGTTGCCCACTTAGCACTCAGCGTAGACAAAGAACACATCAGACTAATTGAACCCATGTGACAAACCTGTTGTGTGTGATAATCTGGTACCTCAGCTTCTTTCTGATTAAAAAGGCCCAAGAGCCACATTATAAAATTGATTTACAGCCAGACACCTTTTCATATTTTTGTCTAAATCCGTATGATGTACCTCTGTTCTTAATATTTTAAGCTGCAGTCAGTGATACCATTTTCAATATCCTTATTTGGAAGGTATTATTTATAACAAAGGCTGTTTGGTGTTAAGGAGAAACAACTCAAATGAGACAAAATTAAAACAAGCAAACAAAAATACGTTTGCGTGGAGTTCTTCTTGGCTGTCTTATGTTGAAGGAAGCACCCTCAGTGACCCAGAGAGCTTGATCAGTGAAAGAAACCCTGATCACAGAGAAAAGTTTACTATTAACCCACACATATAACATATTGGAAGGACCATATTGAAAAAGACGGTGATAGAATTCTGCACATTGATAAGAAAGGGTTATGATGTACATCAAAATAATACTTTAAAAAAATAGTAAGTGCACACCTGCTTCCTTTGCTTATTGACAAAATAGCAGAGACGGTCGAGTCAAAGCTCTGCTGTTTCAATTATTGAACTCTGCTTCCCATCAGCTTCAAAGACGACAACGTCTTCCTTCATTCCCAGACAGTCCTCTATTAGTGTCAATTTGTTCTATTTTAATCCAGAATGAAAAACTGACTGCAGGGGCCCCGTCTCGCCAGATCTTTACTGGCAAATGAGAGAAGGAAATATGTGTCAATTTCCTGGCTATTTCAGACAACACCTTACCCTTGCTTCTAAATGATTGTGGCAATTTGGAGCAAAGGAGGTTTCTTTTTTTTTCTTTTCTCTTCTGAATTATCCAGATAAGAGTCTCAGCTCTCTGCCTTCCTGGCGATGGGGCCTGGCCTTTCAATATTGGACACGGAACATGCGTAGATGACTTAAAAGAAACTACATTTTCGAAAACCTCGGAGTAAAGGTGGCGTTTAGGATAGTTTACTCAAAAACTTACGTTTCTCTAAAGCCGGGAGGAGAAAGCCCACTTCATGTCTGTCACTATTTAAGGTCTTGTCTCTGTAATTCTCCTTCCTGTTCTTTAGTCCTAGGATGAGTGTGGCCCGGTGAGTTTGGCGCGATCCCCTTGTCTGTGGCATTCCCCGGTCCTGACCACAGAAGCCACCTCGGAGCATGGAGCTGGTGGGAGGTGAAGCACTCTGTTCTTCCCTTCATAGATATCCTCTGCTTATTTTTGAACCATTAGGTGTGAATCATGAATATAAAGGATTTGAGACATTCAGTTCTTCTAGAGCCAGTGTAGAGAGCACAGGAAAGTGACAGAAAGTGGGAAAATATCCTCTAATTTGTGACTGCTTCTTTGAGGAGTGTGTGCTGATGGAACAACTACAGGTATTACGGTAATGTTATCCAAGGCCGTTTTTCACTTTTGAAAGAATTTTATACTCTTCTTAGGCACCCAGGTTCCTGACAGTATTACTTAACTCCCTGGTTATCAAAGGCATGTGCACAGACATCTTTACTTTTAATACATGACTAGTGACTGTGAATAAGGTTTCATACAAGAAGTGTAATATTTTTAAGTTATGTTCTGGAAACATCCATAGGATAGTGTATGTGGAATTAAAGTTATAGGCTACTCCACTCTAGGGAATGTAAGCAAGAGTAACTTTTTTTGAAGCAGTGGAGGCACTTGTGCTTTAAGTGTTTAGAGCAGATGATAAATGAGACTGAGTACAATGTATTGATATATGATCCTTCTCTGCATTGATCAGAGTTTAGTATCCATCTTAGGAAAAAAAAAAAAACACCCAAAAGTCCATTACTTGTGTAGGAATGCAAGGAATGGTGACACTAAAAAAAAAAAAAAGCATATAGTTTCCTGAGACCCATCATATTAAGCTAAATATAGAGCTGCCATATTTCCATATTTCCTTTATTATTTGTTAAATGTGGTGCCAACCTTTTTAATGGCTTGCTGAGGTAGAGAAGTGGACAGTCATAAAGAATGATAATGATTCAGGCAGAGGTCGAGTGGGTGGGTGCAGAGCCTGGAGATGGAAAGAGCAGAAGCACCACTTCCTTCTCACACAGTTATTCCTTCTCCCTCCTACCCTGGACTTCGTCTTGGGCATTGGGGTGGAGTGAAGGGTCTGAGGGAGAGATGAGATCAGCTCTGTAGTGACTAGGCCTCTCAGCAGTGCTCTAATCGCTGACCCAAAGGGCATTAATTTATTCATCACAACAGGTTTAGTTCTCTCCTTTGAGTATAGATTAGTTTCCTGGAGCTGCTGTAACAAAACACCACAAACTGGGAGGCTTAAAACAAAAGTAACATATTCTCTCACAGTTCTGGAGGCTAGAAGTCCAAAATCTAGACTCTAGGTAGAATCCTTCCTGGCCTTTCTCCAGCTTCTGGTGTTGCCAGCAAACCGTGGTGTACCTAGGCTTATAGATGCGTCACTCTAACCTCTGCCCCTGTCATCATATGGGCTTCTCTTTCTCTCTATCTTTGTGTTCTTCTTATAAGGACACCAGTCATGTTAGATTAGGGTCACGCTACTTCAGTATGGCCTCATCTTAGCTAACTACATCCGCAATGAACTTATTTCCAAATAAAGTCACATTCCCAGGTACCAGTGCCTAGAACTTCAATTTATATTTTTGAGGGACACAATTCAACCCACAAATGTCTTTGTGTAGAGGAAGAACAATGAGACCACTGAGACACTGTCACCTTTTCATTGAGGTCATTTGATGACCTCACAACTAGAAAATCCGGGCTCAGGGTCAGAGAAGTGGCTGACAGCGAGAACTGAGATGCGATGAGGAGCGTGCTGTGAGACCGATCAGAAATGGTTGGTGGCGTTTGTGTCTACGGAGGACCATTTGGAAAATGCAATGGGGTGAGAGAATGTGACATATTTTGTGGTTCTCTCAGTGATCGTTACTGTTCATTCTCCAGGAGGAAATGAGGATTGACATTCTTCTTGGAGCCAGGAGGTCTGGAAGTATGAAATAGAATCCCTCTCCACCTCCCCATTCCTTCCTCCACAGTTCCTCAGAACTTGACTGGGGAAAGGCATCACAGTGTGTGAATGTATTTGTAGGAAAAAATCCTAAAAGTGACAGAGGGCATGTGGTTTGATAATTTTAATAGATATTGGCACGTCACCTTGGAATTGTCCTCATTCACATTGTCACTGGCAGTGTATGAAAGCAGCTGTTTCTCCCAGCACACTGTGACAGCAAAGTTTTAAATCTTTGCTAATCTTATAATTAAAAAAACAACATGGTTCCTCAGTGTAAATTTAGTTTACATATTTTTAAGGCATAGAATCGAGTGTATTTTGATCATTTTAAGTACAATCTCATTCTTTTCTATAAACTCTGCTCATATCATTTTTCCATTTCTGCATTGCACTCTTGATCTTTCTTCCCATTGACTTGTGGGAGCTTTTTATATATTTATAAAATTAGCCCTTTCTAATACAAATCTCAAATATTTATTTCAAAAGTGTTTGTCTTTGCAGGTTTTTTTTAAGATTTTTATTGGGGAATTAGGGGGATGGGAACAGTGCTGGGAATTGGGGGAAGGGGAACAGACAAGTTGCTGTCGTTTTTGTTCTTCAGTCTAGTGTGGAGGACGTTGCTTCACTGGACCTAGTCGGCACCATCATTGCGCTCTTCCCGGGTGAGGCAGATCAGTCGCCTGGCTTCTGAATGGCCGCTCACTGCGGCTGCTGGCCGCTCACGCTGGCTGCTGGCTACACACGGTAGCCCATGGCAACCCACTGCCACAGGGGCTGCAGCCTATGCCATCGCCGGCAACTCACGGCAGCCCAGCTCCAGGTTGAGCTGTTGTTCAGCATCTTAGCTGTAGAGGGCAGTGTCACTGGCCCTCATATGTGGGATCCGAACCGGGGCCCTCTGGCGTCCCAAGCCAGTTCTTAACCATCGCGCCACTCTGCCAGCCCTGTCTTTGCAGTTTTGTGGAGTAAGTATGTATGTGTTTTCCATACAAACATAAATTGTAGCTAGTTCAATTAATTAATTGTTTCCTTGATGTTTGAGTCACAGTTAGATATACTTTCCCACTAAAAAGTTATAGAAAAAAAGTTTTTAACTTGTTTTTTTATAATTATTTTTTATTGATATTTTGCTTTTAAATCTTTTATCAATTTGGAATTGACATTTGTTTATAGTTGTGATGGTTAATTTAATATGTTAACTTGGGTAGGCTATAGTGCCATTATTCAATCAAATGCTAACCTGAGTGTTTCTCTGAAGGTATTTTGTAGATGTGGTTAACATTTAACATCAGTTAACTTTAAGTAAAGGAGATTACTCTCTATCATGTGAGTGGGGGTCATCCAAACAGTTGAAGGCGTTCAGAGCAAAAACTGAGGTTTCCCAGAGAAGATGGAATTCTGCCTCAAGACTTCAGCATAGAAACCCTGCCTGAGTTTTCAGTCTACTAGTCTTGCACTATAGATTATGGAGAGCTATATGCATATCTATATCTATCTGGGCATGACCTAACTGGATCTCTGCTCAGAGTCCAGCAGCTCACAAGGCTAAAATCAAAGTGCTGACCAGGGCTGCAACCTCATGTGAAATTTGGATGTCTCTTCCAAGTTCACTGGTTATTAGCAGAATTCAGTTCCTTGCAGCTATAGGACTGAGAGAGCACTCACAATTCCTGCCATGCAGATCTCTCACAACATGGCCACCTACTTTAGCAGCCAGGAATGAGAATCCCTGGTCCCAATGTACTATTAGCTGGAACATAACAAACATAGCATGATCATAGGAGTGACATCCCATCACCTTTGCCATGCTCATTAGTTAGAACCACATCACAGGTGCTGCCCACACTGGGGGAGAGGATTATACAAGGGTGTGAACCAGATGTCAGGGTCATTGGGAATCACCTTGGGGTCTGTTCACCACACCGACTCAAAAGCCTTAAGATCACATGACAGGAAAACAATGTTTCCTCTCTGTGCTGAGGCTGCAAATCCTAAACATAAAGTTTCACCTAAACTTTTGCCCATACAGGAAATAATAACACAAAAATGATTATATTAATATAATGAAAGTCTTTCCATTTATGTTGATGTCATAGTCATTTAAATTTTACATACAGTTGCCCTGAGTTTGCCTCACTTTCATTGTAAGCTTATAGTAAACAGAAAATAGGCTTACTTTAACTGGTTTTCATGCAACCCATGACACAGGACACATGGACAGTTAATTGTGATAACAGTGATGAAGGATTCATTTCTTTAGAGAGATGTACAGAAGATTTCAATGATAGAGAGGTAACTTTCAAAATCATTGAAATTTCTTCTTCTCCATTCAAAAAACATGGCATTTAGGAATGAAATTATGTGGTTAAAAGAGGAACACGGGATTTGCATTTTGGATATGTCTGCAGAAAAGGAAAGAAGGAGGCCCAAGAGCAGCTAGAGAAGGAAGATAAGTAGGAAGAGAAGGGAGGAGTATCGAACTGAGATGAAGTGTTCAGCTGTGCACACATGCTGTGTGACACACCTAGAGGCATCAGTGTCTACGTAGGAAGCCAGCAGTGGAAAAGATAGAGTTATGACTCTTGGAAGAATTTAGAACTAGAAATAGCAATGTGAATGTCGTCCATACTTAAATGACAGTAGACTCCTACAAGTATAGGCAATTGACTGTGAAAGGCATAAACAATGTGAAAAAACAGTCTGCTTGTAGAGGGAATTCTCTGGGGAACTGCAAAAGTGAACGGATCAGCAGAGAGGGAGCCCAGAAGAGCCAGGAAAAGAACAATCAGGGAGGAGATGAAAGGAAAAAGCGAACTGGAAGGAGGCTGGGTTTTCAAGCAGAAGGGAAATTTTAAGTACCTTGGATTAAAGGCGGCAGACATGACCAGACAGATAAGAATGGAAAACCATCCATCCCTTGGACTTGGGAGTAATGAGGTCATCCGTGGCCTTTGCAACAGGAGTTTCAATGATGTGCGCCGGATTATAGGGTTTGAAGAGTGAACAGGAAGTGAGCAAGTGGAAAGGAAATGTAGACCAGTTTTTAATGCACTTGGCTGAGAGAAGGAAAGAGACGGCAACAGCTAGCTAGAGAGCAGACTCTGAGTCCATGGGGTTTTTATTTGTTCATTTTATTCTATTTTTATTTATTTATTTATTCTATTTTTATTTTTTATTTTTTTAGTATGAGAGGTAGTTCATAGATTGGGGGAAGAAGAAGGAGAGATAATAAAAGATGAAACTGATGATAGAGGAGAGAGATGGGGTAATTGATAAACCAACCTCTCTGAGGCTACAGGAGGCTGAAAGAGTTGTCCTTGAAAACGAAAAAGGTTTGAGCTTCTGAGAGCGAAGAGGAGGCAGGGGGAAAGTAAGGTGGAAAGAAGAAAGTAGGAAGGGAAGGGAAGGAAAGAGGGGAGGTGGGAAAGAGGGAGGAGGGGATGCCTCCACATTTTGTAGGCAGTGGGTAGGAATTTATAGGAGCTGACAGACCGCCCCTCTTTTCCACACCAGTCTAGAAGATCAATAAGGGGGTGGCTAGGGGACAATGGGGAACTTCCCATGTTGAGTGAAAGTTTTCAGCCATCACCTGAAGCAGGCAGAAAATGGACCAACCACGAGTAAAGGGATTATTAAATATGGTTTAGCGTCAGGCTGAAGTTGGAGATCAACAATAATTAATGGCTCCAACCTGCCCATTTTTGGGGTTTTCTCCAGGAGGCAGGTTGACATGTCTACCCTGAGTTGGAATTTTGCTGTCATTTGCTGCAGAGCGACAGGAAGGAAGAGAGGGAGTGGAGGGCACAGAGGTTGGGGAGAGAGAGAAAGAAAACTGTGCGGCGAGGCGGGGAGGCCCATGAAGCCAAGGGTATGTGAAGTGTGAGTGAGGCATGACTTTGGGCGTCCTGCAGTTTATTATTTCAGAGTGAGAGCAGTGCCCAGGATGGCATCTGTGATAGGACAATGTGTGTCTGACTCTGCGATCTCCACCGGGAAGCCTCTGATACTCAGAAATTTCTCTAGCTCTCATTTCTCTGAGCCTGTACATTGCTTTGTTCTTCACTTAAGCGTGTCTTCATGCACCAAGTGTGGCAGATTATAGAAATGGCCCCAATTCTCTACTCCTCCCTATTTCCAAGCCTTTTACCAATTTACCTTGCAGACCCTTGCCACTCTTATTCTCAGTTGACCATGTGACTTCTCTTGGCCAATAGGATGACAGCAACATGATGTAAGCTGAGGCCCGAAAAGTATTTGAGCAGTTAGGGCTGTTCTTGTCCTGGCTGTTGTGCCATGGCCATGGAAACATGTCTGAGCTGGTCTTCCAGAGGAGTCAGAACATACGGAGCAGAGATGAGTTACCATCATTGTCATGGTTGAGGCTATCCTAGGTCAGCCAACACACAGCTGATCCCCAAACATGACAACATCAGCAGAATTCTCTAGGCTGACCACACATGAGACATAGACTGTGCTCAGCACAGATTAGCCTAGAGAAGTCCACATCTGCTGAATCCCGTGGAATTGTGAGCTAAATAAACATTTATTTTTGTATTTCAATGGTTTTTGTTACTCAGCATTTAGATAACTGATAACTGATACACAAGATTAACTCTGTGTAGTGGAAACTCATTAAGGGGAAGGCTATGTGCACAACACAAGTGACAAATGTTGAAACATAAGTGAATAAATTAAGGCAACATCTCAGAGCACAGGGGACATACCCAGCTCGCTCTGTAGCCCCATTCAGCCTAATAAGAACCATGTTACCCAGTCTGAAATCCTGATTTATAAATTAGTTAATTAGGTTAGTCCTTGTTGGCCACCAAACTAGCAAATGTAGGATTTAATAAAGCAAATTTGGATACTGAATCGCAAAGAATGTAAGGTGGAAGTTATCTGATTAATGGCAAGTCAATCTCCCTTTTGTTACATGCATTCCAAAGTTTGGTGATAAATCTCAATTTGATTAAAAGCTTATTTTTCCATGAAGCCAAGAGAATAAGGTACAGGAAGAGGACAGAATTTTAAAAACACAACAGCATGCTTCATGTTACAAAGGCACATGTATTTCTGTTTGACATTACACAAGTATTTTTGCGCTTGCCGAGTTTGCTACATGCCTCTCTATTTAAAAGTCCAGAGAAAGGTGGTTTTAATAAAGGTTTTCTAATGTAATAGAACCAGTAGTAATAACATCCTGTTTGAAATCTCTGGGGGGAAAAAGTTTCTTTTTGAAATGTTTTTTCAAGAATTGTTTTCAACTCACTAGAAGAGGAAAGATCTGTGTCAGGGGCACTGAAATGGGTCCTCCATACAATTTCAGAGTTATCCCTTTTATCTTGCTGATTGATGATATTATTAGGGGCTCGGAATTACTCTATAATCAAATGAAATATCCAGAAAGCTAAAAGCAAAGGGAAGCCTTTGAATGTGGTCACAAAGGGAAGCTAGCTTCCCATTTCTGTCATCAATTAAAGTGGCGAACGTGTACATATGAAATCTATATATGTGCGTCTGTAGTTCGGGAAATAGCCTCGGTCCTTTAAGAAGGTAGATGGCTCATTCTTGTCTGAGTACAAGTAATCCTTTAAGTAAAAGCAGTTACATAATGGCAAAGAAATTTAATGCTGATCTGTTTGCTCTAACGATTGCAGCCCTGGCACACTGTCAGCTATGACTTAAGTAACACATCATAACACTCTAGGCGTATAGCCTGTGCGTCACCTGAGGAATTCATCAGTACCTATATTTTGATGCTAGTCAAGGGAGTTAAAGCAGCTGAATTTTATTTTTTATTTGCTGTATGAATTGTGTTGGTCTTCATTCACATTGACCTGGATGTGCTGTAACAGGATCTACTGGGTAGACCTACTTTCCTAGGAAAACACTGCGTTTCAGTCAACTGGTTGTTCCTAGAAAGGAATTAGGGTTTAAGCAGGACTCTTTCCTGCCAGGCATATGAGGTAATAACAACAAGGCTGTGTGTGAGGGTTCTGGGAGAGGGGTACAAAAAGGGAGAGAAACCCGCGGCCTTAACTGACTCCATTGAGAGCCACCCTTCTTTTGCAGGCAGAGGCGGATGACCTCAGATGGTAATCGGGCACTTGTTTAGTAGCTTGTGGAATTGTAACAAAGTGGGACAGGTCCCAGGGGCACATCTCAGCGGGAGTCCCACCTTTCAAACCGGAAGTCTATTATGCCACCACCTTGAGTTATAGGAGAAAATGGTTTCTTCCAGAGCTGGCAGACTCTTTTTGTGTTTTCCACCAGCATTTTGCCATCCCCCAGTGTGGTCAGTGGGGCAAAATAACAAAATTTACCACTTATTGAGCATGTACTCGATTCTTTCAGTAGGTGTTCTAAGTAATTTTTATTATTCTTACTTTAAAAGTAACATACCTGAAGCTTCTAGAAGTGGCTCTCGCTCAGGTTGCTTAGCTAGGGTGCGCACATTCCAGGTCTGCCTAGATCCAAAGCTATGTGATTTCAAGATGGTTATGTGTATGTGTCGATTTGGCTAGGCTATGGTACTTACTTGTTTGGTCAAACACCAGTTTAGATGTTACTGTAAAGATATTTTGTAGATATGATTAATGCCTACAACGTGTTGACTTTAAGTAAAGCGGAATACCCTCAATGATGTAGGTGGGCCTCATGCAATCAGCTGAAGGCCTTAAGAGGAAACACTGAGGTTTCCCAAAGAAGAAGGAATTCTGCCATCTCTCTCTCTCTCTCTCTCTCTCTCTCTCTCTCTCTCTCTCTCTCTCTCGCTCTAGATACACACACATACACACACACACACACACACACACGAGGTCTGACAATTATGTTCGCGAACTTGTTGCAACAATGTTGCTAACCTTTTTTGATATCACAGGGATTATTCATTATGAATTTGTACCAACTGGACAGTTAACCAAGTTTACTATTTGGGAGTGCTGAAAAGCCTGCATGAAAAGTTAGACGACCTGAACTCTTTGCCAACAATTCATGGCTCTTGCATCACGACAATGCACCAGCTCACATGGCACTGTCTGTGAGGGAGTTTTTAGCCAGTAAACAAATAACTGTATTGGAACACCCTCCCTACTCACCTGATTTGGCCCCCAATGACTTTTTTCTTTACCTGAAGATAAGGGAAATATTGAAAGGAAGACATTTTGATGACATTCAGGACATCAAGGGTAATAGGACAACAGCTCTGATGGCTATTCCAGAAAAAGAGTTCCAAAATTGCTTTGAAGAGTGGGCTAGGGGCTGGCATTGGTGCATAGCTTCCCAAGAAGAGTACTTTGAAGGTGACCATAGTGATATTCAGCAATAAGGTATGTAGCAGTTTTTCTAGGATAAGTTCATGAACTTAATTGTCAACTGTGTGTGTGTGTGTGTGTGTGTGTGTGTGTGTAAAATATAGATCTATCTGTCTATATCTATCTATCATCTATCTATCCATCCATCATTGCCTATTTGCCGTGTTTTTCTGGAGATCCTAATATAGACGTTTATCACACCTTATTTCTCATGTGTAGTTCACCCAGGCTTTTCAACATTGTGACTATAATGAGAGAATAGCAGAGTACAAACCATATGAAACTGTGAAGTAAACCGTGGTTTCCTGACCCAGCACTGTACCTTGTCAGTTTCATTAACTCTGTAAGAGGTAAACAGCAGCTATAGGGCTGGGCATTGGTGTGTCCTTCTCATCCAAGGACTTGTCCTTAGCTATGCCCATTATGTAGTCTAATGAGCATTATCTAGTCTAATTAATTCACCCCTTCACACAGCCAGACCTGAGATGAGTCGCTCAACTGGGATCCCTGCAACATTGGACATTCTTCTAGTTGATGCCTGGTTCTCAGCCATTGTGTCAGTCAGGTTCTCCAAAGAAACAGAATTAATGGAAGATAAATATAGACACAGATGTAGATATGTAAACAGATATAGATAGACAGAAATATAGACAGATGGATGGATATATGATAGATAGATAAGATATACATAGACAGAGATATATAGATAGATACAGATGGATAGATACATAGATACATAGATATGGATATACATTTATTTTAAGGAATTGGTTTGCTTCACAGGGCTGACAAGTATGAAACCCACAGGGCAAACAGCAGGCTGAAAACTCAGGCAGGGTTTAATGCTGTAGTTTTGAGGCAGAATTCCTTCTTCTTGGGGAAACCTAAGTGTTTGCTTTTAGGGCCTTCAGCTGATTGGATGAGGCCCACCCACATTATCTACTTGACTCAAAGCCAGCTGATTACAGATGGAAAGCACATGTACAAAGCACCTACCCAGCACCACCTAGTGTAGGGTGTGATTAAATCACTGGGGACCAGAACCTGGCCCAGGTGACGCATCACAGCATGGACTTGAGGACCCCAGCCTGCCTGCTGCTCTGGGGGCTCCCATCTGGGGAGATCTTTGAGGAGTTTACCCCTGTCTCTAGGCACTTAGGCCCTATGAAAGCTGCCTGGATCCAGTGATTTCTAGGGTGACCATATAATTGTTGACCAAACTGAAACACTAAAATGTTTTTTTATCATTCCACCAGGCTTAATTTAGGACACGTGATCATGCTGTCCACATCTTCCCTGGCACAGCCCAAGTGTGCCCTTTTTATCTTCTTTTCTAGAGCTTACTTTTAATGCTCCTTTACAGAAAGTCTCTGGAAGACTTTCCAGAGAAGAAAGTAGACATTTTACATTGCCACATGGTACATATTCCACGATGCATTCTTTCATCCACTCTGCAATCAACTCTGATATTTTCTACTCTATTCTATTTCATTAAAACAAGTTTTTCATAGCCCACTAAATTGTTATCTTAATCCAATAATGAATTGCAAACTGCAGTTTGAAAAACCCTTCTCTAATTAACTGCGTACTGCAAGCAGCCACCCAAGCTGTCCCTCCCCTCTGATCTGAGCACACACATCCTTCTTCTTTCTTGTTCCTTTCCCCTTTTGATAAACAAACAAAAAAACAAACCCACATTCATTCTCAAATTCCCTACCTCCCACTCCGCATTAGACCATGCTGCCCACAATTGAACCTGTATTGGGGTCTCCCTTGCAGAGGCAAATACTTAAGATTTGTCAAATCCATGATCTTTATTCTTTTAACAAAAAGGATCTCAAAAGTGACATGATAATTGTAGGAAATTTGGAAAATACAGATGTGGCCTGATTCTTCACCCCTTTATCCATCCCTTTGTTGTTGGAATTTGAAGGGCACTTCTATTGGGGGCTGCTTTGCCCGCCCCTTAACACTGGGCTTAACCAAGTGACTTGCTTTGGCCACTGGGGTATTAGATGTAATGTAAGCAGAGGCCTGAAAGGGGGCTTTGTGCTGGTATTTTATCTCTTGCTTCTCTGCCACCAGCATGCAAATCTGCCCAGGCCAGGTACTGGCCCCAGGAAGAGGAAGGGGGGTGTAGAGCAGAGCTCCAGGGCCCCAGTGACTGCACCTCTCCGGACACTGAGCCCTAGACCTAGGGAGCCCTGCCACAGTCAGAGGAAATACCTCTCTTAACATCCCATGCACTGATCACAGGCTAAATAAAAAGTTACGGTTTAAGACACTGAGTCTTGGGGAGGTTTGTTACGTGACATTATTGTGGCAAAAATTTAACAGAAAATACTATATATCTGGTCTTTAAACAAACACCCAGACAATTCTAATGTAAGTGATATGTGGGCTAAAATTTGAGAAAGTCTAAGTGATGGCACTTTATTTGCGAAGTAACTTTCTGATCCTGCTTTCCTAAAAATTCTTTTTCCTTTTTTATTCTTTTTTTTTAACCTAAGAATGGATATTGTATTTTTTTCAGATGCTTTTTTAGATGATCACATGGTCTTAAAAAATCTATTAATGTGATATATTAAAATATGCTTGTGCTCCTTGAATAATTTTACTTGATCATGAACTATTCTCATATTAATATAGACTTGGAATGAAATTGCTAGTATTTTATTTAGAATTTTAATAAGCCTATTCATAGACTGTCATTTTCTTTTTTGTGCTACTTTTGTCAGGTTTGCGGATCAGAATTGTCCTGGCTTTGCAAAATGAACTGGGAAGCTTCCTGTAATTTCCTCTGCTCCACAGCAGTTTACATAGATAGCATGGTAATTATCTGTTCCTTGAAAGTTGGAAAGAACTTAGCCCCAAATGTCTGGGCTTGGCACCTTTTTTGGGAGTAATGCTTTGATAGTCTTTCAGTTTTTCCCCATGATCATTATACAATTAGATGGTATACTTAGTCCTCAATAGGTTTTGGAAAGTTAACATCCCCTAAAAAAATTCATCCATTCCTGCAAGATTTTCAAATTGTTATCAGAGTTAACCATCTTTATTATGACAGGATTACCATATTATTAATTTAATCTTCTCTCTAGCTATTTTCTCATTCCTTATTTTGTGTATGTATATTTTCTCATTTTCCTTGAAGAGATTGCCAGATGTTTGGCATTTTAATTAGTTTTTATTTCTCAAAGTATGAGCTATTGGACGTGTATATCAAATCTGGTTTTATTCTGTTTTTGCCATGAATTTTCTTTTGTAAAAATCACTTCCTTCCTCCTGCTTTGTTTTGTTTATATTAAATTCCTGAACTGTATGCTTTCATTTATTTTCATTTCGTCTTATTTAATAATAAAAGCTTTTATGGATATAAATCTGTCTTTGAACACAGATTAATTTTATTTCACTGTGGTCAGAATATTTGGCCTGCACGATTTTTGCCTTTTGAAATTCAGTGGGACTTTATATGTGGTCTGATGCATAATCAAGTATTATAAATATTCTGTGGACCCCCTAAAAAGACTATATGTTTTTCTATAGGGAGCAAAATTAGAAGTATATTATTTCAATTACCTTTATAATGAAATCATTTAAGCACCTAAAGATTTATTTTATTTTCTCATTCCTTATCTGTTAAAGACTGAAATTTTCTGATAGTAAAAACATTTACTTTATTGAATAAAAATACATTAAAAATGTATATACAGGCATATCTTTGAAACTTTCCATCTTTTCTTTCTCCATCCTCTCAGCCCCCTCATGAAAAATAAACTAAACTACCATAGGTAGTCACTATTATTACTTCCTATATATCCTTTCAATAATTTATTTATGTAAATCAAGGAAATACAAATACATATCCTTATGTTCACACGTTTATTGTTTCACATTTATGCTGAAATCTTTTAAAGTAAATTACACATATCATGACATTACACCATAAAATACTTTAGAATTCATCTAAAAAAATTAGAAAATCTTCCTATTTAGCCAATATAGCATTATTACACCTAAAGTTAGTAATAATTTTTAATATCTTCTAGTACTCAGCACAGATGCAAATTTTCCAAATTGCTTCTCCAAATGTGCTTTTTAGCTGTTCTGTCCACATCAGCACGTTTGCTTTACAGCTGGTTATTTCATCTCTTAAGTCTTTTATTTTTCCAACTTTTTATGATTTTTTTTCAAATATTCAGAAAAGTGAAAGGAAGCACTATTAATTATTGCAGACATAGATTGGGAAGGCCTAGGCAAATGTGGCCACTGCATACAACAACTAAATCCAATAGTAGCGAACTCTCTCTCTCTCTCTCTCTCTCTCTCTCTCCCTCTCTCCCTCTCTCCCTCTCTTCCTCTCCCCTTCTCCACAATGATTTCATTTGTATTTATTAAATCAGTGTTTTCCTTACAGTTTCAGTCATTGTGATTGTTGATGCTCTAACTGCTCCATATGAGGCCATGGTCATCCCTTGTTCTGGCCCCTGCAACCTCAGCACCCCTCCATTATAATGCTCTCTTGCTCTGCTGCAAGTTGTTGGAGGGTGGTTGGATTGTCAGCCCCAGTCCTGGCAGCAGCCAGTATCCATGGGGGTCCTGGTCCCTTTTATTTGGGAATATATCTTGGAACCAAGATCTATGCTCTGGGGTGTTCATTGTCACCAGAAGCCAGTTCTTCTAGGTTCTTCCAGTGAATGGTTTAAATATTATTGGAATGGCCTGCTCTTTCAAGTTTAGGTAGAACTCCCCTGAGTAACCGTCTAGGCCTGATTTTTTAGGAATGGAATTTTTCTTTATTTCGTCTATGCTCTGCTTGGACTTCTCAGTAAATTATCCAACATTTCTAATCTTTGAAATATGTTTGCACAAAGTAATACATAGTTTCTTTGAATTTAAAAAAATCCTCTGTTTTGAGGATTATTTGTCTTCATTTAAAATTTCATATTTATACTTTCATCACCTCTTCTTTCTTTTCTTCCCTCGATTAGGATAGCCAGAGGTTCATTAATATTTCTGAAATTGCAGGGAACTCTTTTTATTTTTTTCCATTGGTTCTATTCTTAGTCTATGTTATGCTTTTGTCTGGGCTCCTTCAATATATTTTAATCTTTGCTAACTCCTTGACTGAGATGCTTAATCCATTTATTTTAGTGTTTTATTTCTGTTGACATAATTTTTGAGACTCTAAGTACTTCCTACTTTGGCTGTATGTCATAGATTATATTTTTATTTAATTTTTATTAACATACAGTCAAATTTGTTTTCCATGTACAGTCCTATGAGTCCTGATGAGTGCATGGGGTCATGTGTATACACATCACTACAGTGCCACACCAAAGAGTTCCGTCACCCCGAATTTCCTTTGTGCTGCTCTTTACACTCAAGCCCTTCTCTAACCCCCAAACTCTGGCAACAACTGACCTAGTTTTCATGCCCATAGTTTTGCCATTTCCAGAATGTTCTATCAATGAAAACTTACTATGTAGCCTTTTACATGTGGCTTCTTTCACTTAGCAAAATGAATTTAAGATTTATCCATATTGTTATATGAATCTAGAATTTATTCTGTTTTATGCTAAGTAGCGTCTTATTGTATGGATGTACCACTGTTTGTTGAGCCACTTACCATTTGAAGAATACCTGAGTTGTTCCCAATTATTGTCAATTACAAATCAAGCTGCTATAAATGTTTGTGCATTGGGTTTTATGTAAATGTAAGATTGTCTTTAAAAAAAACCCACAAAAAACCTTTCGAATGATACCTTATATCCCATAAAGTTCATCTATTTAAAGTATACAATTCAGTGGTTTTTAGTAACTTACAGAGTTGCATCATCCCTTTTATATGTCACTGAATTTGTTTGTTAATATTTTGTTGAAGATTTTTGCACTTATGTTCATGAGGAATATTGTTCTGTAATTTTCTTTGCTTATAATATCTTTGAGTCCTTTTGGTATCAGAGTAATGCTTGCCTCATACAACAAGCTAAGGAGTGTACTATTTTCCAAAGGGATTGTGTAGAATTGGCATTATTTCATCCTTAAATATTTGGTAGAATTCACCATTGAAACTAGGTTGGCCTGGAATATTCTTTGTTGGAAGATTTTAACTATGCATCTGATTTCTTTAATAGGTATAAGACTAACCAAGTTATCTATTCTTGAGTGAGTTTTTCTAATCTATAAAGACATTGATCTATTTCATGTAATTTCTCAAATTTATGCACAATGCACAGAGTTGCTTGTAGCTAGCATTCCCTTATTATCTATTTAATGTCTGTAAGGTCTGTAGTAATATAGTCTCTTTCCTTTTTGATATTGATAATCTTTATTTTCTCTCTTTTACCTTGATCATCTATCTAGAGGTTTACCAATTTAATTGACTTTTACAAAGAACCATCTTTCATATTCAGTGATTTTTCACAAATATTTTTATGATTTTTATTTTAATAATTTCTGCTCCTTTTCCCACAGTATTATTGTTTTTCTTTTGCTAGCTTTGAGTTTAGCTTGTATTTCTTTTTATATTCCTTAAGGTAGAAGCATAAATAATTGATTTGGCACTTTTCTTTTCTAATATGAACATTTATTCTATATATTTCTTTCTAAGCTATAATTTAACTGCATCCCACAAATTTTGATATATGGCATTTTCCTTTAAATTTATTTCAAAATATTTTCTAATTTCCTTTGAGTTTCCTCCATGACCAAGGATTTAAATATGTGATTCTAAATTTACTAATATTTGAACACTTTTAAGATATCTTTCTGTTATTTATAGTTATATATGGCCAGAAAAAAATTACTTTGTATGGTTTAAATTCTTTTAATTTCATTAAGGTTTGCTTTATGGCCCTGAATATGTTCTATTTTGATGAATGTACTATGTGCACCTGAAAAGAATATGCATTTTTCTTGTTGAATGGAGAGTCTATAATGTCAATGAAGTAATGTCATTCAGTGGTGTTGTACAGGTCTTTGATTTCCTTGCTAATTTTCTGCCTACTTGTTTGATAAACCACTGCAAAAGGAGTGTTGACATCTCAAAGTAAAATTGTAGATTTGCCCATTATTTTCTAGTTTTTGCTTCATATATTCTGGAGCTTTGTTGTTAGATGAATACATATTTAGGATTATTATTTCTTTCTGATTAATTGATCTTTTTGTTTATCCTTAGTAATTTTCCTTGTTCTGAAGTTCACTTTTTCTGATATTACTGTAGCTGCTCTAGATTTTTTGATTAGGGTCTACTTGGTAAATTGTTTTTTTATTGTTAAATTTAAGTAACTAATTAAATATCTAAGAATGAGAGCTTTTAGCACTTCTATCAACATTTAATACTGAAAACTTTGTGTTTGTTTTATGAAATTAGAATATATTTCTACCCAGTGTACAGATAAAGGATATTTTCATAGTCTCAATATCCTTGTATCATCCATAGGTGCTTTTTAACTCAAAGAGACATTAGCATGCCTTTTAATTTAATACTCTTCTCTTAAGACAAAAACAAAAGTGAATGCAGATGATAGCAAATTAGTTTAACAGATGATAACTGTATGGAATAGGATTTAAAGAAAACAACAATGTAAATATGATGAACTTTAGTAATTATTTTTAATAATTGTTATTTATGACTTGTTCTAACCTAAAAATTATTTCTAAACTTGAGAAGAATAAATTTTTCTAATGTGTTATTTTAATGTCCTTAGAATATTTTATTATGAAAAATTTCAAACATGTAAAAAAGTTGAAAAATTTACAGTAAACTTCTGTAATTCACTCAATACTTAGAATCAACTTTGAACATTTTACTACATGTCCTCACATCTATCTGTCTATCTATCCATCAATATTTATTCTTGTTAATGAATTCTTTGCTTAGAGTCAGACTATCTTCAATGATTCTTGGACTCCAGGTAAACTTGATATTACTATCCCTTAAATAACATTTATTTTCAGCTACCAACAGTTTTATTAATCTGCCTCTGTTTACTTTGTTTGAGCTGGTAACATCAACGAGAAATGACTACACCACTTATGTTTTGGTCTTCTACCTTTTTTTCTTGTCAGAGAGGCCTCCCTAACTGGCACTTCTTAGGTAACACACCTGTCATTCTGTCTCTTTGTTTTATCTTTCATTTTAGCACTTAGCATCAGATGATATTGTTATATAACTTTGTGTGTGTACCCATTCTAGAAACATGCAAATGGAAATTTTCTTTTTTTTTCTAAAAACTTCAGCTGACATTCAATATTATTATATATATTAGTTTCAGGTATACAGCTAGGGTATAGTGGTTAGACATTTATATAATCTACAAACTGATCCTCTTGATTACTCTAGTACCCATCTGGCACTATACATAGTTATTACAATATTATTGATTGTATTCCCTACACTGTACTTTATATCACCATGACTATTTTGTAACTACCAATTTGTATTTCTTAATTCCTTTACCTTTTTCACTCAACCCCCAACTCCTCCCATCTGGCAACCATCAGTTTTTTTTCTCTGTATCTATAAGTCTGTTTCTGTTTTGTTCATTTATTCTGTTTTTTAGATTCCACATATAAATGAGATCATATGATATTTGTCTTTCTCTGTCTGACTTACTTCACTTAGCATAATACCTTCTAGGTCCACCATGTTGTCGCAAATGGTAAGATTTCATTCTTTTTGTTTGCATTTATATGTAACAAGAACTTAGAACTGTGCACAGCACTAAGCGTTCAAGTCCATGAACATGGAGAACTGTTTATCTGACTTCCAGTCTCTGCTCTAAACCACTGTTCTATAAACATGAAGTTTTAAAACATTCTTCTGTCCCTAACTGTGTTACTTAAAGTGTCAACATCTATTGCAGAAAAAGCCACACTTGTTAATCATTGAAACGTGCATTCTCTTCTCAGAAAGGTGATTTCTAGTATACTTTTATCAAAACACTAAAAGGCACAGACCTGTCTGCCAAATCTCCCCAGACAATAACAACTTCTTCAGTTTAATGACTAAAGTTAAATCTTTTCTCACTTTATATTTTATTAGTTGGCATTCTAGCAGAATTTGTCCTCATACTTTAGAGGTTGTTTCATTACAAATGAACTCCCAAATAATATGTATGTGTACGTTTGTTCTCTTCCTGAATACTGTCTTTGCCTATCTAAGGTGGCCCATTACACCTCAAAGGTCTTTTCCCGTGTGAATTAAATAGCAGGAAATTAAATTGAATAAAAGGGATAAATTGCTTCAGTGAAAACCTTACTCAAATAATTTAAGAACCAAAAGCCTTCAGGGAGGAGAAAGCCTACTTCCTGGTGCTAACTTCAGTCAAACTCACAGAATATAGGCTGTATGAGGAGGTAGTCACATGCAGAGTAGTTTCCAATATCAGGGAAGACTAAGGCAAGAAAGGCCCCGCAGCGTGGGTCAGAGACTGCAAAAAACCCTGAGACCCAATGTCAAGGCTACATCTCAACAAGAGGAGATGAAAGTCTTCTTCTCAGGGAATCGCTTTGAAAGAAAATAAATGTTCTCTGGCTTTGCTCCTCCAATGTGTAGAACTATGTCATACTTTTTCCTTAGCTAAAATATGATATATCAGACAGAGAAGGACATAGATTATGACCTAGCAAAATTTCAATTTCTTACCTTTTACAATATAATATTCCAAAACACCAGTCTTAAATTTTCTTTGCCAGCCATAAAAGAAGTTTGAAAAACTCTGTACTACCTACTCTTTTTTAAGATGGTGGCTAAACACTTTATTCAAAATTGTAATTGTTTAGGAAATTATAATTTTTGCGTATAGAGCATATTAACTTTTTAAAATCAAAGTGGTACATCATTTAAAAAAAAAAACAGTGGAATCTAAATATCTCAGTACTTTGATATCCACAATCACCCATTTAAAAGGCATATGAACACCTTCTTTAATAATAGAATTTTTTTTATTATTCTCTTTTCTTTATCTCAGTTGTAATTTCCCACAGAATTTTATGTTCATGGAATATATTTTATTGATCAGCCTATGTACTTCTTTTCAAAAACTGTATATAATAGAAAATTTTAAAACTCTGTATTCTCTAGTCATTTCTAATTACCACAGTGCTTTCTACATTTTTCTTTTGAATTGAATTCATTACAATTATTAACTGTAGAAATTGATCAAAACAACAAATATATTATAAAATCTTATATATCATTATTAAACATAAAAAGTAAAGTTTTATTACAAATGTATCTGATGAGATGGATGGAGCTTTTTTTCAATTAGTTTATGTAATCACAGATGACTATTATCTATTGATGGAATGAGATAAGCCTCAGCATCAATTCAATTCCTAATTTTTATTTTTATAATTCTAAGTACTGAAATATCTTGTTCAAATATCAGGTTATTTGTCCTGATGAGATTAGCTACCATTGCCTTCAGTATTTCTTCCTCTCACTCTCTTTGTCTTATTCTCTTGGTAGGTTACCACAGATGAACAAAAATTAGACAAAAATTGGGGAGAGGAAAGGCTTTGTGCCATTTAACCAAAACTGTCCTTATCAGATTCTACTCTACATCAGCTCAAAATTCAGAAATCTCACTATTGGCCAAAATAGTCCCTTTGTGAGTTGACGCTTAATGCTTAAGTGAAATAAGATGAATCAGACAGGCAACAACATAAAACAGTGCCAAAGTTCTCGTTTCCCTTCTTCCCTCTTTGGCCTGAGAGGATGAAGAGTTTATGCTCTGGGAAAGTACCAGAATGAGGTTCAGAAAGGGAGAAGAGGAAAGCTGTCTTCTGTGGAGTGGAAGAAGGTTGGTTATGAAATGGGTGTGGAAAAGTAAAAGCAGCATCCACAGGTGCAAGGTTTGGGGAAAGAACACCTATAAAAAGTGGTGTCTGGAGATCGACCAACGTAAAATAATTTGTGCTCCATACACCTTGGATAATGTTCATGGAAATGCAATGCCAGTGCGAAGACCACTGTTTTAAAGGACAAGGTAAGCTCTGAAGAGAAAGGAAGAAAAATTAACATTTTTCTTGAATGTTAATTTAAGAATGTGAGCGCTACAGGGGGAGTAATTTACAACTATTATCATATAGTTGAAGATAGTTTATCAACGAGAGTCTAAAACAGAGAATCAGCCAAGTAACAGAAGTGTTCTGAAAACATTTAAAAATACAGATCTTTTTAAAAGTCAGATGACTGTGATAAATAACAGAAGACATATCTGCTATCACTCATGGCCCATGAGCAGGTGTGCCCTCCTGGCTGTGTACACCTGGGGGTGATGTATGATTTTATGAGCCAGGTGATTTGGGTAGAAAGTGGGGTCTTAATGGAACCCTGCAGTGATGCTGAGGTTTTGCTGACACTGCTCAAGTTGCCATCATTTACTTTCCTTCTGTGTTTTGATGAATAGCAACTATTTGAATGTATTGATTGCAGTGCTTCCAGTTTGTATTATATACCTATTTATTAATTCATGTAACTGAAAGGGAAACCAAGAGAATGTATCTAGGTGTGGAACTGGGTCGTATCTTTTCCCAAGTATAGTGATAATTTAAAGATATAAACTTCAGAAATAGCAATAATATGGAATATGCCACATCCTATATATTTGCAGTGCATACCTTCTATTGTATTTTGTTCTTAATAGAAATTATTATTAAACAAACACACACACCGAGAAAAAAAATCTAAGCCTTGGCAAGGTAGGTGAACTGTTTAAGGTCTTAGAGCCAGAAAGACACCAATCTGGAAATCCTAGTCCTGTTCTTGTGATGCCAAAGCCTGGATTCTTTTTCCATTTTACCACAGCGTGTAAACACAGGAAGGGCAACATGAGCATAATATTTCTAATGCAGATGTTTTCACACCAAGTCAATTAGAAGCTTTTGTCCTTTGTAGGAAATATATGAACGGCCATGAGACCAGGTGCCCTAGGACCTGACGGAGTAGAGCCTGCTCAGAGATTCAACTCTGGGGTGTCAGTATCGTGTCAATGTCAATATCAGCTGGTTGTTCCAGGTCGCCCTCATCACTGCTGTCATCAGAGACATTTTTAGAAAGCTTCCTTAGGTGATCTGGAAAGTAGAGAAATTATAATTGGGGGGAATTTATAGGGATGGATTTGACCATGGCAAATCGAAAAGACACACTCTTCTTGGCATTTCATCAAGAGAATTCTCATTGAACTCACAGCGTTATTTATTTCTCTCCTAAGAAGTCAGGCACATTGATGCTTTCAGATTATACTGCCTCAAATGTTGGGCTTCACGGCCTGTAATTACATCCCCAGTCAGTTTTCCTGGTTCCCACGTGAGACTGATTAACCTTTAATTCCTGGGATCCTCCTTTTGTTTTCTTGAAAAAATAGAAATGAAATAGGCTACATGTTACTCACCTCCCAGCTGTCCTTTTGAGAGGCTCCAATGTAGCGATCTGAGATTCTTAAGGTTTGATTGTTAAAAGTCAATAAAAACTAACTTCTAAAAGGAGTGGACTGAATGTACAGTCAGTATATTGGTTTCTGGGTACAAATATACAATAAAAAGAGAACAGCCTTCAGGTCTGTGCTAACCTTCCTCTTAATAAACTACACACCAACAGTCTGCTTCCAATTCCCTCCAGGCCATCAGAGAACCATTTAGTGGCCCAAATGCTGATTAGTTTATGATTGGTATACTAAACATCTTATCTAGTTAATTTTTTCTAATCCTTCCAAATAATGTCCTAGTCATTGAAACCATTTTGAATTAAAATAAGAGCTTTATTCACTGATATCTTGGTTAAATGTGCCCCATGGTTTTCCATTAATGGGGACAGATCAAGCATCCAATTAGGAGCAATGGGTACCTGACCATAGAATGTGAGGTAAGGGTGCTAAGGCTGTCCCTTTGCTCAGAAGTATCTCCTTTGTTCACTTAAGGTCTTCCCCCAGAGATATATTCTTCTGAGTTACAAAGAAGCTTTAATTAAAATGCACATTTAATGGGAAGGCTAGCACCTAGCACCTTATCCCACAGTAGTTAATGCCTTTTTAGGTTTTAGTTGGCTGTTCTCTGAAGACAAGATTGTCATGCTGGAAGTGAGCCATGTGGAGTGAGGAGGTACCTGTCAGGGTCAGGCAGAAACACCTGGAAGCTGAAAGGGGAAAGGATATGGCATCTATGGAATCAAGGATATGAAACCTGAAGCACTCTACAGGTATACAAATCCAGTATCTGAAAGCCCATGGGAAACATGTGTCTTTATTGAACACCTCAGAAGAGCCCATCATGCGACACACATGGACGCATCTGAAAGCTGTGCCCAATTCTCCAAAGGCCCACTCATCATGGCATCATGGCATCTGCTTCTGCCACGATGAGCCTAGCACACGATGTGGGGGAAGAACGCGTGCTATCATCTTTTTCAAGATCTTGCCACACCGAATATTATGTTAATTAGCTAATTAACTGACTACACTCATTGAGCATGCCATGGACCAGCCTCTGTGTCAAAAGCAAGGGAAAGAGGCCTTTTGTGCTTCCTTTGCTCGGCCCGCTCCAAACTCTTTGGAGTGTACTTTCTTTTCTAATAATGACCTTTGAGCCATTCTCTACTGCTCGGGCCCGCTTCTGCTTCCTTAAAATGTATTTTTGCTTCTAATAAACTCCTTTTCTGCAACTCTACCTCTGTGGTCTGTGTCTCCATTCTTTGGTTCCAAGAGACCACGACTCCAGCACAAGAAATATCTCACATCAGTTTTGGCATTCTGCTAGTTTCCTCCTCATAATAATATAAATAAAACTTGAACACATGCTCTCTATCTTTTCTATGACAATTATGTCATTAATTTGGAAGTGACTAACATATCCTAGGTAAGAACTGACTCCTCCCAACGTTATGCAAAATACTTCTATAGCATGCACTATTGTAATGGCTTGCCTGCTTTCTCTGCCAGACTAGGCATAACTTCTAAGGAGTTGAACATTTTGTCTTATGCCCCACTTCTGTCTCCAGAACCAAGCAAAATAGGTGGATGAGTGCTACAAAAATTCCTGAATAAATTTTCCCAAATGCCTCAGAGCCCTTTCTCTCCTTGGTCCATCACGATCTCAAACTCCTACATCTCCTTTTATAACTTGATAATGATATGGGCCAAGTGAGTAGTCCCCCAATGGACAACTTTTAAGTTTTCCCTCCTATAGAAATTTTAAGTCTCCTCTTCCTAGTTTCTTAGCTCCTGGCTTTGATTCCTCTTCTAATCCGTTTCTGAATCCTAGACTAAAGATTGCCCCTAGACTGAATCACAGGATATCTCTCACCCACCCTGGCTTTAGATAACTTCTTAAAGCCTGTGACTTCCCAACATTCCCCAAGCCATTCTGGACCTAACTCTCGAATAATCCCATCCCAGAGACTAAAAAAAAAAACACCCCCAAAAAACCAAACAAACAAAAAACGAAACAAAAACAAACAAACAAACAAACAAATAAAAGCAAAGGAAAAAGTCTCTGTTTTTTCTTTCCTTAAATCAACCTGAGGGCAAGAAGCACATCAATTTATTTCATTCATGTTTATCACATTATGTCACGCAAAAATTCTGGCAAAAATGTGAAAATTAAGTATCTGTGATCTTGGTTCATCTGAATGTGATGGACTTGGATAAAATAGCTCAAAGTAACTTATGCTTGACAAGCGGGATGGCGTGTCTGCTCAGTATAGGTGCATTCTTTTCATTTGAAATATAAAGCGTGAATTTTTGCCCTCAATGGAAAATAAGTGAGCGATCACATTCTGCCTGCTGATTCACTGCAGAGATTGGAAAGAAGGTCAAGACAAGCTCAGAAAGTATGAGCCCTTTGATGTGATTCTGAGAGGGCAGGGTGGTGTCACCAGCCCACACACAGATGGTAGCAATAAAGCCTTGTCCCATTGGGGATGAGGTCTCTCCTCAAGTACAGCTCCTGTCCCGAAGGGCAGTTGGTATCACAGTCTCTTGAGAAGCTTTGTTGACAGAGATATTGGTTGATTCAAGGGTTTATTCTAAGTGATGCTGTCTTTAAGTTTCCTTTCTCTACCTCGCATTCAGTCTTTGTGAACTAGGTATTTGTACATATGAAGCAACAATTGTCTCTCACCATCTAAATGTGGTGCTTAATATAGAAGACTTTTCTTTCCTTGGCACTGACTAACTGGCAGAACAACAAAGCAGTGCCACATACAATTATGTTTCTCTTCACCATGTGTCGTGTTCTTTATGTGGTAGACATATTACTGAAAGTGTAGGCAAATAATTTTGTATGAAATTGACTCATATTTTAAATACCAGTGAGAAACTCACATTGTAAATGATGGAGCCTTTGTAATTCATATTTGCTTTTCTCTAGTTTTATGTGTTTTGAGATAAGAAGTTCAATATATTTAGTTCTCTTACTTTGAGTATAATCTAAACACTTTCCTCTTATGTATTATGTGCATACAAATATAATACTTATTGCAAGTTCAAACTTCTGATGTTTGGGGGAACAATATAGGAAACTGATTAACATAACTCCCAGATTTCCTACTGTTGAGTTATAAGGAGCAACACTAGCACTCTAACTTAGCAATTCCCAAGTTCCTTAACTTAGAGATCAAAATACTGCCTGATTGAGGTCCAGTTTGTCCATGAACTAGATAGTAAGCAAAACCTGAGTCATCTCAAGTGATAGAAAAGTTTATGCTTAAAGCTTCCTTGGAGCTATTGTGTACATACAGGCAGTGAAGTAATTGTGAATCTCTCTAGTTTATATCAGAGGTGCTGGTGGCAGTGGCCCTGAGAAGTTGGACCTGGTCACATTGATATTCCCAATCCATACCAGGAATGCAAATCCTATTCCTTCTGGGGTATTTTAGGTCCCACTTCTAAATCATAAAGCCATCTATCTGCACTGGTGTCTTTTGAATAATTGGGTTGGTTTAAAATCCACTATGAATGACTGAAGCCACGATGCGGCCATCACCACAAATGTTATGATATGAAATTCAAGGAGAATCGCCCCTCTGCTGGGACTCAGCCTTGCTTCCTGGGAGTCACCCGCTCTAAGTTACACTGAGATGTGGGTTTCTGATTGCTTCAGCTCATAAATATGCTAATTATGAACATCAAGTGACCAGGGAACACATATCTAAAAAAGATTTACAGGCATATAAAAATAAAATTAATGGCATCCTCAGCACTAGAAGAATGTGTTAAAATTGAGGTTAGCACACGATGTCTGCAGGCAGCCTGGGAGACAGAGACTCTGAAGAGTGTGATTTGTGATTCTGAGCCTGAGGGGAAAGGGTGCACTTTAGGGAAAATGCAGACTCAGACAATGGGCACCACCGGGGAGTGTCTCATGCCAGCTGCAATGCTGAAGTCAGCTGCAAGAGTGCTGAAAAGCAGTGGCTTTGGGGAGTATGTGTGAAGCAACTCCCAGTGGAGATGCGGTTAGCTTAGCTTCCCCAATGTTCCAGGGGGAGACTTCCTTCTTGGCATGGCTGATGGAGCTGCTGGACAGAGCTGGGTCTGGACCCTGGATGACCCAGTGGGCAGCTCTGGTCCTGAAGGGGACGAGCACTCAGGCAAAGTGGTTCTTGGTCGTTGGTTATGCCTGATTTTTCCTTCCTGTGCACTGCTTTTCAGAATGGAGACATTCCTTCCTTTGGTCTTTTGTGATACAGGCTTGCATTTGCCATTGTAAGATAAAAAACCTTTTATAGAAGAGCCCCAAAGAGACTCAGAATTCCCACAGAACAGAGAAGTTGAAAGCCACAAAGGTTACTAATTGTTACCAGTGGACAGAACATAGATTAAAAAAGTAGATTGTACAGTGTGATAGTAATTTATTTGTACAGTATTTTGACATACAACTATTTCCCTTAAAATTTGTCTAAGAAATAGACTTTAGAGAAATAATAAAAAAGATCACAAATGTTAAAGAAGAAATCAAATGTCTTAAAAATCTAGTGTGGCTATAGTCATAAAGTACCATTTTAATGTATTTATTTGCAAGATAGGTTGAGTTAATTCTATCAAATACAGCAGAGTGTCATCTTGCTATCTCAGAGGACGGTTACGTGAGATACTCGTGGAGGCTGAGCGGGAATGGTGCTCTCAGGATTGCACTTGTCCCAGGGACCCTCAGAATAACTTGAGCCATGAAGCCATCAGGAACATTTCAGTGCTAGTGAGGGGCCCCCTTTCAATGGCTGCCTGATTTCTTAGCATTTCCGAGCCTGCATGTGTTTGCTCTATTTTGTCCCTTCACTGGGGCCTCTCATCTTCTCCTTTACATGTCACTTGTGATTGTTTCTCTACTCCCCCTCATCAGTGCTTTCTCCTAATTTCAGCTCACTGGGACCTGCTATGGCCCAGACTCTGCCTCATGTAATTTTCCAGCTTCTGATCATGCCATTAGTTGCTTTCTTCTCTCATTATTTCTACATCCAAACTCCCAAGGGAGGGATTCTGACTGGCCCAGTTCGTCCTTTCGCGCTTGGCAACTTCTCGGGTCAGCCCATGGGCTCCATCCCCTGGGTTCCACAGGGATGATTGATGGAGTGGTGTCAGCAGAAAGGAGTTTTACCAGGCAGGCACATTTGCTGGTGTGTCCAGCATGACAGGGCTGTGAGAGAGGGCGAAGTAAACAGAGGAGGATTGGGAGTGCTCGGGGTTTCCATGGGAGGCTGCCCCAAAGAGGTGAGTTTTGAAGACAGATAAGATCAAGAATCCACAGAGGCATTTCCAAGTGAAATGAGAAAGAATAAACTATGTGAGGTGCTGTGAGATTTGTTTGACTAGAGGGCATTGGCATTTTGAAAATGATAGTACCCAAAATAAGTCAATGTATATTATTTAAAGTACAGTTAGCTATAATGAAAAAGTGTTTGGGAACAGCCGGCATATATCTATTAACATAGCAAAGCCCTTGCATAATAGTTAACTAAGCCAGTAATTTATAATGCATTCAAGTATTAGAAACGAGTGGAAAACTGTTAAAAATGAGCAAATCAAACCATTTGCTTTTCTTGTGTACAACACTATCGTACTTATCACCATCAAAACTAGTGCTATTTATGCTTCTAAATAACTGTTGTGGTTGGTACCAGTTCCAATAAGATTGAGTAGCAAACCACAGCCTGTCTCTCCTACCATGAAGCGGTTATCAGAGACTCTGAAAGCAAATAGTAGCAGGCAAACTTGGAAAGAAAAGCACATTTAGGTGGACCACTAAACCAGTGGGGAGATGCTGCTGCTGCTGCTGCTGCTGATTTGCTCCTGTCCTCCTGCCATTTGGCCCAGGCCTAGTTATAGTCACAGGAAGTATGTGCAGAGTAAGATAAATAAAGACCCTGTTTTCTGGACAAAAGATAAAAAAGAAGAACATCAGGAACCTGGAAAGTAATGGGAAGATCATGAAGAAGATAGACCTTGAGAATGTAATCCTATTCAGTTGTTTATGAACTCCTGGCCTCATCTTTTATCTGTGCAGGCAAAGTTCTAACTCTAAGGAACATGCTAATGACAGAACTGACCACATCGCCCACACCCCAACCAGACTACCGGGTGGCATTCACATGGGACAGACCCAAGTAGCACCGCAAGAGCTGATTTGACATTAGAATACAGAGCTCAGATGATAAAACGGAGCTTGGAGCCTGGAACCTACCCAGATCAACAACCTGCCCAAAATAGGAACATTTTCCATAAGAGAAAGACATAAATCTACAGATTCAAGAAGGTCAGAGAACTCAACCCATACCCAGACATGTCATAATCAGTTATCTGAAAATTAATGACAATGAGAAATCTTAAAAATAGCCAGAGAACAACACATTGTCTGTAGAGGAACAATGATTTGAGTGACTGAGAATTTATCACCAGGAACTATGGAGGCCAGAAGAAGAGGGAGTGAACAACAGTTTTAAATTGCTGGAAAAAAAGAACTATCAGAATTCCATGTCCAGTGAAAAAAAATCCTTCAGGAAAGATGAAACAAAGACATTTTCAGATGAAGGAAAACTCAAAAATGTTGCCAGCAGACCTACTCTAAAAGAATTGCTAAAGGAACTTCTTCAGACAAGAAGAAAATGACATGAGGGGAAAACAGAAATAAAGGGAAAAAAAAACAGAAATGGAAGATTTCTGGGTAAATATAATAGACTATTTCCCTCTTGAGTTTTAAAAAATATGTCAATAAATATAGTAAAAAACATAGTATACAATTTAAAATAGCACGCTAGAAAACGTTTAAATAACTAAAAAATAAAAGGCAGAAAGGAGAAATAAAAAAACAGAGGTAGCAGACAGAAAACAAGTAATAAAAAGCCAGACCTACAAACCAAACATACCAGACATTCTATTAAAAGACAGAGATTGTCACAATGAATTTTAAAAACATGACCCAACTATTAGGTTGTTGGAAAAGTCATGACGTATTTTTTCTGTTTTTTGTTGCAAAAATGCGTCATGACTTTTCCAGCAATTCAATATATGTTGTCTGCAAGAATCTCATGTCAGGTACAATAAGATAGGTAAAAAGTAAAAAAATAAAAACAGGAATGATATACCATGCAAATACTAATTGGAAGAAAGATGAAGTGGCTATGTTAATAGCAGACAAAGTAGATTTCAAACCAGAAAATAGTTATCATAAATAAAGAGGCACATAGCATAAAGATAAAAGGGTCAACCCACCAGGGAGATATAATAATACTAAATGGATGTATACCTAATAACAGAGAATTAGGAATGTTTTCATTTCCTTTGGGTATATTCCTAGAAGTGGAATTGCTGGATCACATTGTGTTTTTTTCTAAAAAAATTTTTGAGCATCCTCCATACTGTTTTCCATAGTGGCTGCATCAATTTACAACCCCACCAACAGTGCACAGGGGTTCCCTTTTCTCCACAACTATGCCAGCATTTGTTATCGCTTGTCTTTTTGATGATGGCCATTCTAACAGGCAGAGGGTGGTATCTCATTGTGGTTGTAATTTGCAGTTCCTTAATTGCTAGTAATGTTGACCATCTTCTCATGTACCTGTTGACCTTTCATACATTGTCTTTGGAAAAATATCCATTTAGAGTTTTTGCCACTCCTCTTTTTTTTCTTTTTTGCTATTGAATTGTATGAGCTCTTTATATATTTTGGATATTAACCCCTTATCAGATACATGGTTTGCAAATAGTTTTTCCCATTCTATAGATTGTCTTTTGCTTTGTTGATGGTTTCTTTTGTTGTACATTTGAACTTGTGTATTTAAAATCTTAGCCTTGTACTCCAGATATAAGTGATTTGGTAACCAGGTTAGACACTTAGTCAAAGCAAGGTTAGAAGTATCATTTTCTTCTTCCTGACTCATCTAAGAAGATGTTATCTAAATTCTAGGCTATTAATGGCCCAGCAAAGAATTCTGGGTGGAACTCACTGTCCCTGTTATCTTTTCTACTGGCTTGTCATAATTCCATCTTTTTTCACTATAAAACTCAACAGGGCTATTGCACCTGTGAATGGATGAGCCTGCACAGAAAAGAGGAGAGGAAGTGTTAAGGGAAAATTTTAACTTGAAAAGTTAAAAGACTTTAGAGCTCAGCACAAGTATGCTAATGACACACAAATTACATACAAATCATATGCAAATCTATCACTCATCTATTCAACTCACCTGCTTTGATGTAGCCCTTGGGAAGAGTCTTCCTAGAGATCATTAATCTAAAGAGTTGATTTAACAGCTTTTCCTATTCTTTAACCTTTTGTTATCTAATTGCCTTCATTAGCTAGAATAGTGCATAAACGCATTTCCTAGAATTTTGTAAGTAACAGCCCATAATTTTCACAAAGGGATTTTTACTTGGTAAATAGTCATATATATGCCATATATGTATCTATATAGATAGATAGATAGATATAGATAGATATAGATAGATATAGATAGATATATGGCACATAGATACACAAAAGCTCTATTTTGAAAGATGTTATTAGAAATTAGAATGCAAATAGAAGATACAAGTATATTTATAATAGTTATCACTTTCAAATTAAACACATTGGAAGTAATACCATCTTTATGCTATCCTTAACAATTGCCTTTTGGGCTGGCCGAGTGGCGCGACGGTTAAGAACTGGCTTGGGACGCCAGAGAGCCCCGGTTCGAA
>NW_017731441.1:647865-690940 GCF_001890085.2 Hipposideros armiger | reverse complement strand
CCCCAGCTTCACTTTGGCCTCAGCAAATCAGCAAATAATATCTGAGCACCTCTTGTGGGTGAGATCCCATAATGTGCACCGGTGGGGAAAACAAAGATGTAAAAATATACACCAGCTACCATCAATTAAAATCACCTTATAAACCAACATCCTATTTAGCTAGTGTACACATACAGAGATCTCACCTCTGAGCTTTTTCTTTTCCTGCAGCCAAGAGCGAGAATATAAAAATATGAAAAAGCATTTGATAGGAGAAGGTGGACTTCCTCTTGTCATGCTGTGGACCATGGTCTGCAATGGGTAAAAAAGAAGTTGATTTTGTTCAGAAATATGATAGTCTCAACAGTCTTATTAACATTGTATTGCTTTTAAAGGACATTAAGGGGAAACTTTTATTATGAATTGTCACTTACAATTGTCAAATGTAAGTACTTCTCTAAAGTACTTCTCTGTGCACATTATTTATCAATTTTTTTTTCACTCACAGATTTACCTAAAAGCTGAACATCTCATGAGTATAAAAGAGAATAGATTCAAAGCAGTAGTGCCCTTCGAAAGCGAGCTGGCATCCCAGGCACTGCATTGATCTGCAGACAGAGCTAACCAGGCATAAAAAAATTGACTTAGTTTGCTCAGGTTCTCACCATGCAGATTCAAACCCAAGACAATCTAGTTCCAGAGTCTAAGCCTTTAATTACCATGCTATGTTGCCTTGTTTTTTAGTAGACACACATGATTTCCTAAAAACTTCTGTAATTTGGTAGTCAAATTATGGAAGATTGACTCCAAGAATGAGGTGCTGGAGGTGATCCAAAGCAAATTAGTTACCTTCCGAATTGGGAGGAAAACCTACATCTAAATGTCCATTAAGAAATGGAAAAAAAAAAACTTTGCTGATAATCTCAGTGCAGAAAGCAAGGGACCAATCTGGTTATCATCTGAGCTATAGGCTACTTGAATTCTGTTCTGCCGGAGATATGAGTGTGCACTGCAGATGAAGAGCGGGGCCAATTATTCCCAGGGACCAGACTAAAGATTTCAACTGAAGCAGAACAGAAAATGCCTAAGGTTTTGAAAACTGCAGCCAGGAAGGAAGATAAGGTGGAAAGCAGCCAGACAAAAATCAAAGCAGCCCAAAGCAGCCTCTCCAGCTCTCCCCTGTGATCTGCAGTGCTGCTGAAAGGCAGGACCTGAGAGGGAAATTAGAGGCATTTGTCAATGGCCAGGCATTCTGGATCTAGTTTCCAAAACAGCTACATGCTTCTTCTTGGAGTGGAGAATTGGGGAAGTCATTAATACACATCCTGTCAAGCCCGCCCTTGGTTATCTGCCATGCCCATGGAGGACATGGGCTCCTTCGAAATCAGGGGAAATCTTTGAAGCCCCTTAATCAGTCATTTGGTGCCTTCTCCGACCTGGCTTTTACTTTTGCTGCCACCCACCTTTTGACTATACTTTAATCTCAAATATGTACTTAATTTTTATTAGTTATTCTCTAGCCAGTCAGATATTTTAGGCAGACATCAATCTTTTTAAGAGGACTCAGATTTAGCCAGTTTTGGGTCTAGACAAGCAGGAATTATTACAGAAAGTAGTATTAATTTAGAGTATATCAAGTTTGGTCCTGAAGGGTAAGCTGGAATCGGTTGAGAATCTAGGTCAATTCCACCCAAGCACACTGGAATACGTGAGTGTTATATGGGGATTCAATGCTTACTGAGCATCCAGCATGTGCACATATCATGTGGGGGCACAATCACTGCTTCTGAGGGGAGAGGCCAGACTCGAGGGGCAGCCCAGGTAGGCAGACCTGGGGGTGCCCATGCCAGAAGCAATGACACACCCTACATTATCAGTGATGCTAATTGGTGAATACTGAGCGCTGTGACTGAAGAACATCATCTGGGTCATTTCAGCCAGGTGAGTCCAATCTGTTTCAACCCACTTGGGTGTTAGGAGCTGAGATGTGGTACCACGTGGGTCACAGACCTGGGGACAGAGAAATGGTGGGTCCACGGTTTGTGTTGACAGTGACCAGGAGGTAGTCTGTACAAACTCCCAGTCTGTATGTCTAGGATTGATTTGTATAAACTGTAGTATACATTCATCCCGATATGCCAAAGTTCTGATGATTTTTGTGGCATGGACCCTTTGACCTTCTGGTGATGTATTTTTTTTTTTTAAGATTTTATTGGGGAATTGGGGGAGGGGAACAGCATTGGGACTAGGGGAAGGGGAACAGACAAGTTGCTGTCCTTTTGTTCTTTGGTCTAATGTGGAGGATGTCGCTTCATTGGCCCATGTTGGTATTATCATTATGCTCTTCCCGGGTGAGGCAGTCGGTAGCCGGCCATTGGATGGCTGCTCACGGAGACTCACAGCAGCTCATAAAAGCGCACACCAGCTTCTGGCCAGCCCCACTGCAGCCTATGCCTTCTCCGGCGACTCATGGCAGCCCAGCTCCAGGTCGAGCTGTTGTTCACCATCTTTGCTGTAGAGGGCGCAGCATCATTGGCCCTCATGTGGGATCCGAACCGAGGCCCTGCTGCTCAGAGCTGGCGTCCCAAGCCAACTCTTAAACAATGCACCACTCGGCTGGCCCCTGGTGATGTTTTAAATGCGGAAGACAGGATATGTAGGATTATACGTAACACTTTTACATTAAAATACAATTCTATTCTCAGAGTCCATGAACCCCAGGTTAAACCCTAGAGTGTCAAAGTAAAAGAAAGATCTAGGTGTTTTCTAACAATCTCCCTGGGAGAAGATGGCTCTATCTATGTCACAAACAAGGGAAGGGTTAGGTCTCAGATGTTAAGTCACTTGTTAATACCCAGAGATGCAGGTGTGAGGGATTTCAGTCGGGACTAATGATGGCTTTTCTGACTCCAAAGGGCTAATTCTTACCTCTAACTCATGTTGCAGCAGAGGGGGATTTGAAGCTGGTGAGGGACCCAGAGGCAGGGTGCTCTGTAGATCTGCTGAGTAATCGAGATGGAAGCTGACACAACAGGGATGCAGGTTCTGGTGCACCAATGTCCTGCGGCTTCCACATAGTGCTTCTCAGTCCGGCACCACTGACATTCGGGGCATGTACCTTTTTGTTGAGGGGCCTGCTCTGTGCACTGTAGGATGTCAGTAGCATCTTGGCTTCTACTCACTCAATGCCTCAATTGTGAAATAGCACCTGCCTCAATTGTGAAAAATTGATCCTTTGAGAGCCACGGCTATAACATGGTGGAGGTATTGGGACCTACCTCTTGGACAATTGAATAAATTTAGGGCTCTCTCTGTTTTTTATTACTCTTTAGATGTTTCCCTCCAAATGGACTAGTCTCCCCAGTTAAAAAGTGAAACACTTAATCCTAGATGTGGTCTGAAAATGAGGCACAATGCTTAAAAGTGGGATCCTGCTGAAAAATCTTAGACATATGGCAGATGTAACTTGAAAAGCAAGGTTTGCTGAGGGTTTGATCCTCTTCATTACCAGTATCTGGGGGAGACCTCTTCACTCTGGCTAGGCCAGGTCTTGCTTATAGTATCAGTGTTCTTTGAGTAAACCTAGCCAGTCCCCAAGGGACCACACAGCCTCCCCTGTCAGAAGTCCTCATCTCTAGGCCTTCATCACTAAGGATAGTGACAGAGGTTTGGGACCACAAGGAGTATGCCTTCATATTTACCCGCATCCTAGAACACCACAAATGCAGTATAACTTTATATTAGCTCCCTTTCATTCACAGTACTTATGGTTAATACTGAGTTTGTTTGCCCTTAATGAAGATTCTTAGGTGCATCCCCAAAGCTCAAAATCTGTTCATGTGGTTAGAACTTCTCACTTCAGTGTAGGAATATGCGGATATTATTAAAGGAAGGCACTGCATCATTTTCTTTTATTTCCATAGTATGGTGCCTGTGACTATCAGTCAATGAGTTTATTGTGTTCTCTAGTTAATTTCATTCTGTGGTCTGGCCCACACTCCACCTTTAACTTTTCTTAAAAAAATGTGTTCTGGAAGAATTTTAGATTTACAGAAAAGTTGCAAGGATAGTACAGAGCTCCCCTATATTCTTGACCTAGTCCCCATTTTGTAAACATCTTACATTGCCATGGTATGCTGGTCTAACTAAGAAACTGATATTGGTGCATTAGTTTAATTAAACTTCCAGCTTTATTTTGATACCACTGGTGTTGCCATTAATGTTATTTTTATGTTCTAGGATCCTATCCAGTGTACCCCATGGCATTTAGTCATCTCATCTCCCCAGTCTTCTCTGGTCTGTGACAGTTTCTCAGTCTTTCCTCATTTTCCAAGACTTTACAAGTTTGGGAGAGTGTTGATTGGGTATCCTGTAGAACTCCTCAAACTGATTGCATGATATTTTTTTTGTAGTGATTAGACTGTGTTAAAATGCCCTTTATAAGACATACAATTCATTTTGCCTCTTCCAGCTTTGTGTTATTTGCAGATATGTCATTAAGTTGCTAATAAAGCTTGAGGTGTGCATAAGGACAAGTGTTTCTACCAGCCTAACCCCTCATTTACAAATGAGGCGGGTTTGATGTGTTCCCTTACTGGTTGGTGTCTAGTCATCACAGTTTTCCTTTTATTGGTGCATTCTAAAGTTGTTTTATTTATTTTTATTCTGGGATAGACATCAAATTTATCTGCTTGGACCATGTTCTCCTGCCTTTGAAAATGTGTAATGGTGTTTTGCCCATGAGACTGTACTTTAAGTGATGTTCTGAGTTACTGAATCAACATATGGTGAAAATTCTGTCAGTAGAGTTTTTCTGGATTTCAGCTAGGCATTTAACAAGGTGTCTCAACATGCTATGGACCAAATAGAGTGATGTGGGCCATCTAAGAGTGGAATGAGGTGACTTTGTTTCTGGTTGAGTGACAGTCCTCAAGTGTTGGTTAATGGCCTTGTCATTACCTGAAGAGTTTTCTAGCAGGGCTTTGCCATGGGTTCCATTCTGAGCTACACTTGTAGATACAACTTATAAAAATACAAGAGGTGGAATAAGAAAATGAGTGGATAACCCAAATGTGGTAGAATTACTTATCTATCTAACTCCCTAGGTAAAAGTAACAACACAACAAAATGAACTTGACAAGTGGGTCTTCCTTCCTTCCTTTCTTCCTTCCTTCCTTCCTTCCTTCCTTCCTTCCTTCCTTCCTTCCTGCCTGCCTGCCTGCCTGCCTGCCTGCCTTCTTTCCTTCTCTTTTCATTTATCCTGTTAAAGAATTCCTTTGCTATATTCTTTATTTTCTGTTGACTCAATTCTTTGTAGGAAAAAAATCTATTTAAAAATTCATCCTATGGCATATAAGACTACTAATTCTAAGTTCTGTTCCACTGGACCCTGAAAAAATCATGCCAAGTTCTGGTGAGTTTATAAGAAAGTTTTTAAAAATAAGAAAGAGCCAAAGCAGAAGCAAAGTCCTTGCATGCATGTAACAATTCAATGTTCTTGTGCAAAGAAAACCACTGTAAATAGTTTTTTGTTTCAAAGAAAATCACACAAATGCTCATGTAAGAATCAGTACAAAGTGTTTTCATCTCAGGGAGAGAAAATACAGGGCATATTATCCATTAGAATAGAAACTGCAGACAAGCCTTTTCTGTCTTGTGATTATGGGGCTAGCATTCACCAACAATAATTCAAATTCCTCCCAGGCTTCAAGGAGCTCTATATCTCTCTCCTCACTGTATTGACACCACAGGAAATTCCAGGTACAATTTCATAACAGGTTTAGGCCTTTTCCCATGCTACACATGACTGGTTTTCACCTTCTGATTCTTGCTCTCTCAGTTCATAAGGGGTAAGAATCACTCTTCATATTCACCTGTAGATTTTCTGGGATGACTGCCAGAAACTTTCCAGGAAAATTATCCACTATGATGGCTCAAGAATGCTCTCTCCCCATTGGCTCTACTCCTTGCCTATCTATGCATAGAAAGGTGGCCTGGAGGTCATTCGAAGTTCAGTTGAGAATTGTTTTCTCAGCATGTCCCTGTGTCTCACCATTGTTCCATCATAACCCAGAAAACAATGTGTCCCCAAAGAGAGATGCACATGTGTTATAATATCATGACTAACACTTCTAGCCCATCCTCTGTCACACCTTATGTGAAATCTAGAGTGTTTATGAGGAAGTTAGAATCAGCCTTAATGTTAGTATAAAAATACATCCACTGCTTTCTTGGGGTTTGTTTATCTTCTTGAATTAAGTTTATCTCTATTTCTTTAATTCTTGATAACCAAACTATTTAAGGGTGAACTGTTTTCCTCTGAATACAGCTTTAGCTACAACACCTAAATTTTGCTACTTAGTGGTCTCAATGTTTTATTTTAAAAACAATCTGTAATTCTAGTTTTTATTTCCTTGTGTCCTAATTGTTATTAATTAGAATTTTTATACCCACATTCTATGTTTTAATAAAACGAGAAAATTATGAAAAGGAAACACAAAACATAATAAAGTTGTCATGCCCATTCCCATCATTCAGTATAAAAAATGTTACTGTAATTTAGTATTTCTTCCAATAACTTTTACAACTGCACGTGTAATCAATGTATGTATTTTTCATAAGAGATAGAAAAAGAAATGAATATTATAGGCAAAGCTAAATTCTCCTTCGATGGCTATGACAGCCTCATTTCTAACTCCCAGGGCTCACTAGCATGAGTTAGGCATATGACATTTTGTTCACGTATTTAGTTTTAGATTTCTTTATAGGAGTCCATCATATTCTACCTTGTATTTATTCGTTCCCATATTGAGGCCTGTTTCTGTTATTTGCCCTCTTGTTTTCTATTACAAACACTACTATAGTGAACCTCTCACACTTATGTCACATTGTGATCACGTAGGAGTGTTGACTTCAGGTGTGCACAGAGAAGGGCATAGGAGAGCTGTTGGATATGAGCATATCGAAGTTCAATAAATATTGCCCAGTTGCTCTTCAAAGTCCCTGTAGCAATTCATGTTCAGCAGTTAGAGTTTTAAATGTAATCTTTTATTAATAATATCTAGTTTGCAAATGTTCAGAGCATGTGACTTTGTTATGGTGTCAATCAGAAATAATAAGTATTGTTATATGCATTTTCCTTGAATTTAACAGATCTTTAATTTTTTCAAAGTATATTTTTGATGCATTAAAGTTCATAGCATTTTTTTTCAGTTTAGATTATTCCCTTTATCAATATTAAATCACCTCAGCCTCATGTAATTTTTTTCTGGTATATCCTAAATTTGTGTTACATTATATCATCGCTCTGCTTTTTTTGTTTGTATTTGTTTAACATTCTGCCCACTGTTTTATTTCTCCCACCCTCGATGTCATCCAGTATATTATATACTCTATTGTCTTCTAATGTCACTTGGCAAAAGAGAAATCTAAGGGCAATTTCATATTTGTTCCTTTAAGATAACTTGTTAATGGCTTGCATGCTTGTGGCAATTTTCTTTATTATTGCAATAAAAATTCAATGTAGTCAGATGTTTATTTCCTTTAATTTTTTTCTAATTGTGTATTTAAATCTATATTTCCAAGTCATTTTCTTCAATTATGTTTTCATTCCCTGTGTGAAAATATCTCAGTTATTCTTCATGGTGCTGCCCTTTTCTTCTGCATTCTAAAGGAGCTTTTCAAGTTTGCCCCACATTACTGGTTTATTTTCTACAGAATCAGTTCCACTATTTACGCCTCCTCATGACAATTTACTTGCTTTATTGCATTTCTTGAATTATTTTAAGTTTTTGTTTTCTCATCCACATTCCTTTCTTATAAATCTTCTGGATTTTTCCTTTGGCTTCCTGGAGATTTTTCTCACATTCCGTTAAGGTCATTAAACAATCTAGAAAGCATCATTCTACTAGGTGTTTTGTTCAATTTTCAGAAGTTTCTCCTCTCTCTGAGAATTTAGGGGATGACTTCCATATCCTTTACCTGTTGAATTTTTCCACATTTTCTGCATGACTGCATGTGTGTGTATGAGTTTTGATAATTAGGTTTGTGAACTCATCCTAGAAAAAGTGCTACATACCTCATTGCTGAATATCACTATGGCCACCTTCGAAGTACTCCCCTTGGGAAGCTATGCACTGACGCCAGTGCCTAGGCCACCCTTCAAAGCAATTTTGGAACTCTTTTATCTGGAATGGCTATCAGAGCTGTCATCATATCACCCTTGATGTCCTGAATGTCATCAAAATGTCTCCCTTTCAATATTTCCTTTATCTTTAAGTAAAGAAAGAGGTCATTGGGGGCCAGATCAGGTGAGTAGGGAGGGTGTTCCAATACAGTTATTTGTTTACTGGCTAAAACCTCCCTCACAGGCAGTGCTGTGTGAGCGGTCTGCATTTTCATGATGCAAAAGCCATGAATTGTTGGCGAAAAGTTCAGGTTGTCTAACTTATTCACACAGCCTTTTCAGCACTTCCAAATAGTCAACTTGGTTAACTGTTTGTTCAGTTGGTACAAATTCATAATGAATAATCCCTCTGATATCAAAAAAGGTTAGCAGCATCGTTGCAACAAGTTTGCAAACTTAATTGTCAGACCTGGTACACTGAAGCGCGGTTTATTCACACCCAATATTTGCCAAAGTGCAGTGTAGAGCAAGTGCCAACAGCCATGTCCCAGTGCCTTGGGTAGTGAGAGGTGCCTGTTCATGTCAACCATGAGAGTCAATGGAGACAGCTCAGAGCCCTCTGTCAATGTCAGCTAAGTTTCCTTTTAGGGTACTTTCCTTTAGGTACAGACATGTAGAGAGGATCTTCTCAGTGCCTCGGGTGGTCCTTTGGGACGTTGAACTGACATGATACACACAGGTCCCACCATGCTTGGCCACCATGCATCTCTTCCCTCCCACAAACATTTTATTTTATGGACCTACACTGTCCAGAATTTCTAGTGTCTCCCACACCTTCATGTTCCTTCTCAATTTAAGGCGTTTCTTCATTTTTCTTATTTTTGTGCAGACATGGTAAGAATATGAAAAATGGGGATTGATTGTAGTATTGTTTTGGTGTAGAGGGAGCTATATTGTACAGTCACTTCAAGACAACACCCATATTTAGAAGACGATTGGCTGCCAAGTTTTCTGTTCCCTGAGCAAGGAGTGGGGAGTGAAGGAGGGAGAAATGTCTCCTTATCACTGTCTGTCTGGCAGTTTGCTCTGTTTGCGGTAGGAAGGAAAACACGTGTAAGATGCTCATTTCAGCGTCTCAGATTAGCACCCTGTGAATATATTTTTTTCTAAGATTTGTATAAGTGTCATTATGCTTTCCCATCTTTTCTTTATCATAAAGACTGTTTCAGAGACTCCTGGTTAGGTTTCATGCTTAATCACATGCATTTTAGTAGATTTTCTGGAAATCCCATTTCTCTATTATAAATGCTTTCCACTAGCTATACACTTAACCATTGTTGAATAGCAAATAGCTATCAAATAGCATCAGTTCCATGGAACAGTTAAGTGAAATCATCATGAAACAACTCTTTGTATAATGAGTGCCTGGAAGTCAGAGAATAACTAACTCTAGATTGGTGCTCAGTAATGTGGGTGGGCTGACTGCTTGGATTTACAGAAGGTAGGAAGGAAGGAAGGAAGGAAGAAAGGAAGGAAGGAAGGAAGGAAGGGAGGGAAGGAGGGAGGGAGGGAGGAAGGGAGGAAGGAAGGAAGGGAAGTCTTGCAAAATAGGTTCCAAAATCTGCAAGATAATTAGAAACATGCGTGAAATGAGAGAGTAGACCATTTTCTACCTGTAGATCAATGTAAGTAAAAGCCCTAATTAAAAAAGAAAATACAACATTAAAATAAGCCAAGTACATTTTATTTTATGTGCATATATACTAATATTTTAGTTAAGAGCCATAGCCAGAATACAAATTCTATTCAGACAGTTTTATTGATATTTTTGTTATAAATTTAGAAGCATAGGACATACTATGGTTTTTATAAACGTCACAGCTTATAAAGTCACTGGAAAGCTGGCAAAACTCCACAGTTTTTCCATATTTCAGTAATAATTCCCATGCTGTTCTTTTGTGTAGCCTCTTCTTCTGCCAAGTGCCTCCACCAAACAATTCATTTATTTCCCATTAACTTCAGGCGTGCTCTGCAGTTACTTCATCCATAGCCTTAAAAGTATGCAGTCAGGCTTGCCAAGCATGTTTGCATGTTTCTGCCTTGCTTATGGTTTATCTACTTGTTTCTAGAGCATTTGATTCCAGACTTACTAAGTGACACAAGAAAGAATGCATTGGAAATAACCTTCGTCCACTTACTATTTATAGATGTCCTCTGAATACGGCCTCTTTGGAGAGACGTCCTCCTGCCCATACAGGATTTTTCTTGGATAGGTTATGGAAAAGTCTTCCTGACGTTGAAATTTTCTTTTCAGGGAAATTGTTTTCCCAGATAAATTGTGACTTTGTGCCAATGAATCAAACAAAGAGCCTGGAGTGTTTCTATGTGTGATTCAGGACCTGCATTTGATTTTTATGGAAGTGGCTCAATTTGGCCATATGTCAGTTTCTAACTATTTGCCGTGCCCTCAAATTGTTATCAACATGGATGGTGTCTCAGTAGGAAATCCTGTAATTTTTTCACGGGCAACACACTGAAATCACAGTATTTTTTGCTTGCCAAAAAATAATTACCTTCAAAATTACAAAGTGTAAATTTTTGTCAGAAATTCTACTCACGAAGGGATGTGAGTTGATAGCTTTTTATGTCAACCTGAGGATCTATGAGTAAGTCACGGCCCCGAGAGTGTTTAGAAGACATAGGTCTAAATACCATCCTAATTAACACCCTTAGACAAAGATTAATTAGTTTGCCACGGATTCATAGGGCACCTGGAACACGATTGTTCATTAGAGAGGGAAAAAAAAAAAACTCCACTACACTGAGATGAAATGCTAATTTTGGAGTTTATAAGACCTGACGAAGCTTAAACAAGTCACTACTATTTTAACAAAGATCTTAGTACCATGTTGATGAATAAGACCAATGAGAAAGCATTTTCAGTTACACCATAACACGCTCTTGTCCCTTGAACTAAAAAGAAGAGAGTCGTGGACCATCCCTCACATGGTTGCACGTGGGAATTACTTACTGCCTGAGCTCACTGAAGCTTGTTCTGGATCACAGGTTAATGACCCAATGTTTTTTTCTAGAAGGAATGAGGTGTGGTGTGTGTGTGTGTGTGTGTGTGTGTGTGTGTGTGTGTGTGTGTGTGTGAACTATGTCAGTTGCTAATTCAGTTCCTCTGTTCATTAGGTCTAGGTCTATTTTCAGCAGATGATATCAATAAAGTTGATAGAAGGAGCACACTGCATTGCCCATGATGCCCACACGTGAGCAGGCTGCTTGCAGTTTTCTATGCCAAGCAAAAGAGTTTGGCTTTAGTAATAGAACTACATAATGACAAAAAATAAGAGAAGAGAACCCAAACATTAGGCACCAATAACCTAGAAGGAAGTAAAGGAAGGACGATGTTTGAGAAAAAGGCTTAGGGCATAACTAAATTCAGAAAAATAGAGCTATATCATGGAAGTCACAAAAAGTAAGTCAAACATAATTCAATTTTATGTTCTGTTTGAGGCTAATGATGGATACCTCTGCTAAGAGATAGAGAAGTGTAACAAAGGGGAATTGTCAATTCTGGAATTTCCCAGTAAATCCCCTCCCAGTCTGAAGAATGTTTAAGGAGCATAAAATTTTTAGAGTGGTGTAATGGTGACATGATATTCTTTTAAACCTCCCTTCTTTCCAAATTATTTGCAAGTCAAAATGTAGCTCTTTGGAGGAGGAACTCTTCTGAAATAGTCACATATTGAAACTGACATTTACTTTGAGCCTTTTAAGTGCCATAAGCTTTATTGGCATTATTTCATCTTTTAAACCTCCTAGCAAAATACAATCGCCATTATTGTCCTGTGAAACCTGCTACCCCTTGAAAAGAATGCCAGGTCCAAACAGTTTCACTGGTGAATGCCTTCCAAACTTCAAGAATAGTGCCAGGTCTATTTAAGCCATTAGAGAGCTTTAAAAAGAGTTGTTGTATTGGGTTGTTGGAAAAGTCATGAGCATTTTTGCAATGAAAAACATAGAAAAATACGTCATGACTTTTCCGACAGCCCAATATGTAAAGTCAACAAAGCTACAATATCAAAATGTGATTAAGACATCATGTTGGTACACCCCCCACACACACACACACACAACTCGGATGAAGCTAAATTCATAAATTTAGGCTGATTTATAAATATAAACATAAAAACCCTACTTAAAATAATAGCAAATAGAATTAAGGAGCATCTAACATACAATTCTTCATGATCAAGAGTGATATGCCAGGGATATAAAAAAAATTTTCAATTAAAATGTGTATAATATATACATAGCATGTAGCATGTTTTTTGGATGAGTTCACCAACTTAATTGTCAGACCTGGTACATACATAAGTGAGGGGATAAGGAAGAATTTATTGATATGGGAACACTCTCCAACACTATAATATTTCATTACTTGGCAAGGACCCTGGAAGATAGAGCTAATGTTGTCAGTTTAGTCTTGCAATCTTTTTTTTTTTTTAAGAAATATATTTTTATGTGTATTTATATTGTTTAAATATATAATGAAATGTTTCCACCTCAATATTAAAAAGATAAGCAACCCAGTAAAAAATATGAGAAGATGTGCAGAGGTACTTGACAAAAGAAGATATGCAAATTGGGCAATAAACACATGAGAAGATGTCAACCTCATTAGTCATCAGGGAAATGCAAATCAAAACCACAATGGGGTGCCAATACACACACACCCATTAGAACGTCTAAAATTCTAGTTTCCTCGTGTCTTGTTGCAATCTATCCCTCCTTCTACCCCAGCTAGCCACCTATCTTATCCCTGTCACTAGAGATTAGCTTACATTTCATAGAATTTTATGTATGAGGTATGATCACAAAATACGGTGAATGTTTAAATTAAAAAACTTATTGTAGTAAAAGACACATTAAGCCCCCTCAACATACTCATCCTCTCTATGAACACTCTCATTCCATTGTTCTTGCCACTTTCTGAAGCAGTTCTTGAAGTCCTCTTTCATGTCTTTACTTCATCCTCCATCATGACCATGCTCCGTGTCACACATTGCTTCTGGTACAGCAATTTCTGTTAGATAAAAACATTATGGTGTGTCCTCATCCTTCTTATTCACTGGATCTGGCACTGTGCAGCTTCTGGCTCCTCCCCAAAGTCAAAATAACCATGAAAGGAAAATGTTTTAAATCGATTCAGGACACCGAGGCAGCCACGACAGCACAACTAAAGGCACTCATGAAAGAGGACTTTCAGAACTGCTTCAGAAAGTGGCAAGACGATGGGATAAGTGTGTTTGAAGTGAGGGGGAGTGTTCTGAGGGGGATTAATGGCAATATGTCTTTTACTGTAATAATTTTTTTAACATAAGCATTCACCATGTTTTCTGAACACACCTTATACGTACATTATTTAATCCTTCATGGCTGGTTTCTTTTGCTCAGCAAAATGGTTCATCCATGCTGTTGCATGTATCTGTATTTTATTCCTGTTTATTAGTGAGAAGTATTCCATTGTATGGATACATCAAAATTTGTCCTGATTGTTAGGTATTTGGGTTGTTTCATGTTGGGCTTATTACAAATAAAGTTGCTGTGAACACAAGCCTTTGAGGGGGCATATGCTTTTATTTCTGTTGAGTAAATACCTAGTAATGGGATGGCTAGGTTACATAATAGGTACATTTATAACTTTTAAAGAAACTGTTAAACAGTTTTCCAAAGTGTTGGATTGAGTTGAAGTGAACTAAGATGTTTTTTACCCAACAACACTCAACCTCTCTTGAACTTACCTAACAAGGCTTTTATCCCCAGCCTGTTTCTTGCAAAGGACATCAAAGTCCTTGTCTTCATGCTTTATCTTACTCTACCCATTAGCAATCTTTGATGCAATTAATCACTCCCTCCTTGGAATGCTTTCTTTGCTTTCTTCCAAGACAATTTACTTTACTGCATTCCCTCTTACCATTCTGTTCATTTCTTTCCAGTCTGGTCTGCCCTGTAGTACCATCACACACACCCGCCCTCCCCTCCCACCACGTGCCCTTCGCCCCCCAAAGGCCTAAATGGAGGACTGTCATAGGAGTCAACGCTTGGTGCTCTGCTCTTCTATGTCTCTGCTTGTTGTGGGTAGCTCACCCATGCCTGTGGCTTTAAACACCACAGTTTCTCTGATCTGTCTGCTCACATCTCCATCTAGCTGCCTTTATATTCCCTCCCTCCTTTTCTCCTCTATTCTTCCCTCTCCCTTTTTCTTTGTTTTTCTAATCTTTTCTATCTACGACCTTTTAATTTAAGCTCCAGAATTGTACACTAAATACCTATTGAGTGGGGACAGATATGTATATCTAAGAATAGACACGTGTGTAGTTAAGGAAGAACTCTTAATTTCCCTGCCGTCAAACCCAGAGCTTTGCCATCTTAAAAAAGAACAACTCCATTCACCAAATTGCTCAGGTCAAAAAACTACAAGTTAGTATTGATCTCTCTTTTTCTCACATACCCTACTGCTAAGTCATCAGCAAATGTTTAATTCCAAAATACAATCTGAATTGGAACACTTTCACAATCTCACCGCTGTTGCCCTAGTTCAAGACACTGTCAACGTCTAAAAGGATCTCCTGCAAGCAACCTGCTTACACTCATGCTCCCCTGCTGCCTGTACCCCACACAGCAGTCAGATTGAAGTCTTTACCCTATAAATCCAGTCACATCACTCCCCTGCTCAGCAACTTGCCATGGAATCCGTTGAACATGGAATCACATAAAATCACAGTGATAACTGAGTGACAAGGCCCTGCATGATCTGAGTCTGCCTGCCCCTGACTGCTTCTCAGCTCATAGGTGCCCTGAGACTTTGCTCCACGCTGGCTATTGTTCCGTTCCTTGAATAAGCCAAGTTCATCTGGCTTCTGGAAATTTGCACCTGCTCTTTTCTTTTCCTGAAATGCTTTTTATTCAATCTTCTCATGAACCACCTTTTTTACCTTTCCCCACCCCCCCAGATATCTGATCTCTTCTATAAAAATTTCCTTTCCCTAAACATCTGATCTACACAGCCTGCTCAGTCCCTCCTTACTCCATTTTCCTTCAAGGCATGCTCTCCACATAAAATGACTAGGACGTAGACTCTTTGTGGTCTGGGACTTCATCTGTGGTTTCAGTCAGGTGGTCTAGGCAATGCTGCCCTTGCAAAGCACCTGAAGATTTCTGTGCTCAATGCCACAGTGGTTTGTTTTCCACTCATGGCAAGTCCGTTGTGGGTCTGGATGGTTCTTCGGGGCCCAAGTCCCATATGCTTGGCTGTAGCTATCAGGCTGAGACACGCACTTCCATCTTTTGGCTGCACTACCTGGAACACATAAGCAAGACCCTGGAAGACATCAAATGGAGAATTATGCCCTGGATCTTAAATACTTTTGCTTAGAACTGACACAAGTTACTTCTGTTTATACTTTATTTACAAAACATGTTACTCAACCACACCCAACTTCCAAGGGCCTAGGGGAAGAGAACCAACTGAGAGAGGGAACAGCAGCAGACATGCCTACTCCAACCTGTCTTATTAACCGTCTACTACCGGCACCTAGAGTTTGGCAACTAGGGCTTGGCTTAGCGTGGGTCCTTAACAGACATTTGTTGAATAAGATTGAATATGTCCAGATCTTGGTTTCTCTTGCCATGGCGTCATGGTCCTAAGAAAACCCAGGCTTCTGACTGTTCCTTCGGGCTGCCCTGCCTCCTTACTTTTGGCACATGTTGTTAAGCATACAATTCTCTTGTACTTCACTTTCCATCCCATTGGGAGGGACGTATTTGGTAACGCATTAACATAGTAGTGTGGATTAGTTAAATATGTCATCCTCCTCCCAGGAAGAATTGACATTACACATAGTGGTTCCAGTCTGGGAAACATTTTTTGTAAAGAATATCTTTCTGGTGCTTTCAAAATACAAGACAGGGAACTACCTACTTTTAAAAGCATTGTTTTCTCTGATACTTTCTATCTTGTTAGTTTTAATCACTAATAATGTTACCTACTGATGTTGTGCAATTCATCCTAAGCCTAGTGCAATGGACTAAAGTGAGGAGAAAAAAAAGCAACCCTGATTTTGAGTGCTCTTTAATTTTTGTTTGTTTCAAGCAGGTTTTGTCTTTGTGTAGAGTGATGTACTCAGCATGTTGGAGGTCTGAGAGGCCGTTTATCAGGACTTTTAGATGGGCAACATAGAAGCCTGAGATGTTGGAAGGCATTACCCAAAGTTACAAAGCTAGTTCGGCAAGCTTAAGACCTTGAAGTTCCCACTGCTAACCAAGAGCCAAATTTCACAAAAAAACAACAAAACATAGTTTTATTTTTGCTGAGGAGTTGATTCTTTACAAATTCTTGAAGATGGGAATTAAAAATCTATCTTAATTCATATATGTCTGTATGAAAGCACTATCTTCTCATCAGAAAGAATATTAAATTCCCACTGTGCCCTTAGATCATTATAATTGAGTCCGAATTTTTTTTTTAAATACCTTGAGGTTTCCACGAAATTTTGTCCTGTACTTCTGAGGAAATAACACAGAAATCCTTCATCTTTGAGAGGAACTAAGTAGGATGTGAATTAAACTTTTTCTAGCAATTTTGTGTACTCGATGGATGCCAAAACCTCAGGACTGATGTCATTTTTATTGTGTAGGAGAATTAAATTCTTGCCAGCTCTTCTTCAGGAGGAATCATGGAACCTATATATTCTTGGAATAAGTAAAGAAAGAGCTAAAAATGAGAGAGAAAAATCTGGTTTCTTTTTCAAAGGCTATTAAAATCTCAGTAGTGTTATCTGCTTATGCAACACATTCCAGACAAAGGCAATAGAGTGTAAAGGTTAAAGGCACAGTCTCTGGAACCAGACCTTAAATGCTAATCCCACTGTCTCTTATCAGCTGTGGGCCTTGACAAGTCACTCTGTGCCTATTTCCCCATCTGTAAAATAGGGATGCTGAAAATAATAATACCTACCTTATAGGGTTGCTGGAAAGATTGGATTAGATACTAGAACAGTGCCTGCCACAAATAAATGCTATAGAAGCATGAGCTATTTTGATTTTTGCATGTTGACCAATCTGCAATACTCACCTCTTATATCGCTGTTACCACCAGTGACAGAGCTGCCATATTGGCAGTCAGTGATGGGGATAGGAAAGCCATCCTCTCAACAAATAGTTTTGGGTACCCACGGCTACAATTCCATGGAGGTCTCTCAGACTGCAATTTAGTGCACGTAATTACTTGACTAATATTAGCTAACTACAGAGGTCATAGGGCCACCTGATGCCTAAATTATCAAAACTCAAGTAGTGCAAAGTGGAGTATGTATTTTTCCTTTAGAAACTTCCTCTTCTGCTTTCTGTAGTTCCACGAATGCCCTGCCCACCCATGGGGTCTCTCATGGGGAATGGGCCTTGGAGCCACCTTTAACTCCTTCCTCTTTCTCAACCCTACTTCCAGTTCCTCCCCAAATTCGGTCCATTTTATCTGATAGGTATGTACCTCGCCCACTGTGCGCTGGCTCACAGAGAGCTGAGACACGCCTGTCAGTGCTGCATTTGTCACCTCCATCAGCATTGTCTGGGTTAATGCAGTGGCCTTCCCTCCACCAACAGAGCCCCAAGTCCACAGGATGTCCTTTCTAAACACTAATAGGGTTGAGTACTGCCCTAAACAGAAGTAAAACAAGATAAAATAAGTAAGTTCCCCCAAGATAAGGCCTTTTGCCTCTGGCCCTGTCGTGACTGACACACCCATTCTCTTTTGCAGGGGGTTATTCTTGATTCTACAAACTGGCCTCCAGGCCTCACTATAACACTCTTTCTGCTGCCTGGAATAGCCTATTTTATTCATCCCTGAAATGCCTCATACTCCAAAGCCCAGAGAAAAGTACACCCCTATTGTTCAGTCATCCACCAGACCTTTAAGGGTTGCTGCTAGGAGCTCGGCAGCTCTCCTGGCACAGGCCACATTGTTTTCTAATTGTTCCTACCATCCCCTATAAACTGAAACAAGCAACCTTGTCTTCTTCATCATTGTATCCCCAGGGTCAAACCTGATACACTGCAAATTCTCAGTCAACATTCTTAAACAACCATAAATTGTGGAGACAGGCCCGTAAGCAACCCTCACTAGACCAAAACATCTATTCATTGAGTTGCCCTGAAGTGGCCACAGCCCTGTCGACCCTTTGTTTTAGGCATTTGTCATTCCCAAGTGCAGCAGCAAGTGTGTGGTCTTTGATGTCAGGCTGGTCAACTGCACTTTTTATCATCTCAATGACCTCAAACGAAATTCTTGCTGGAGTGGAAGGGCACTGAAAATGCCTGCCCAGTGCTTGGCCTGTAGTGAATGCTTCCGGCACTGGTTCTTAAGCTGGTCTGCACATTGCACTCATCTGAGAGGCTCTGGCAACTACTGGGGGTCATAACCCCTATGATGATGGTTTAATGACCTAGAGTTTGTAAAAGATCCCCCAGTGGCTCTGACCTGCACACATTACGACCCTCTGGCTTAATAGATAGCTATTGTTGACATTCCCACCATTATGATTACATCCAATATAATAATAATATATGTATATTTTAATATATCATAAAATATGTTTAATATATACAATTTAATCGTATCTAGAGACCTAGGAAGAATTTAATGCAGATTTTACTTGGGAAGATAAACTTACTAAGATAATTATTCTATTTACGTGTCTGGGTTAGTTTATCAGATTTTTTCTATTCTCTCTGAGGGAGAAAGATCTAGGCTACATAAACCATACTGAGAGAAGGAAAGTGCAGAGAGCTGACAGCATAGGGAGGTACTGGAAGGCTCTCTCCTCTAGACTAATCTCACCTGGCTCACTTGGACTTGGAGTCTTCAAGGGGGAAAAACACTGGGCTGAGGGATCCCCAGAGTGTCACTTCAGTTCTGCTTACCTCTCAGTTCTTTAAAACCAGATGGCATCGGTACTGATGTAGAATCTGCAGTCAACAGACAGCTGAAACCATGACAGCCCTTTGCTCAAGTAGCCTGCTAAAGCGTGTGGTTTATACACAACGAGCGTGCAACAAACCATGCAGCTCATCCTAGCTGACCCTGTGATCAGGCTTAACTCTCATGTCTTGTATTATAATGACTTCCCTTTCTTTGCTATTATCCTCTTAGTATGGATTGATGTCTTTTTACAAGCAAAAAATTTTCCACATTTTTTTTTGTCATGCTAGTGTTTTGTGTTGAATCATCTTTATTAGAAAAGAACTCACACTAACTGTTTATTCTTCTTTAAAAGGGTAGTATATTTTTATAACTGTTAGAGGAAGACTTGCTTTATTTACACAATTGTATTTTTCAGACACAAAACATCATAATATATAGAATCAATTGAATTATTTAGCTACAGTTTTCTCATCGTCAGTATTTGATATGTTTGTTGCACATTTGTCAACCTAAATTATGTAGATAGGCAAAGAAGCTGTTGCTATTTTAAAATTCTAATAATTGTAAAATTACAAAGAAACTGATGAACATTCTATCGCTTCTTCGCAGTGCACAGACACCAACCTCAGCCCAGTTGCTCCTGCACTCCCACCGTAACTTCTATGGGCCTTCATTACAACATTCAACTCACAGTTTAAAATTACCCACATACTCTGCGGGAACTGGGTCCTTTTTATCTCCGTGCTGCTGGATCTACCCTTGGTACCTGGTGCATGAGTGGCCAACCTATGACTCTTCAACACAGAGCCATGAAGCCTCCCAACGCATTCATGTCTTCGCAGTGTGTGGTCCACGGACAAAGGCATCAGCAGCACCAGGAGACTTAGAGGTGCAGAATCGCAAGCCCCACCCAGACCTGCAGAATCAACCTGCATCTTTCCCATCTCCCTGGGAATGTGTGTCCACTCCGAAGTGGGAGAAGTGCGACCCTAAAGCCATGCAGAGTAACTGTGTTGTACCAGATGAACCTCTGTTCAGCACAGCCTTTGCTTCCTGAATGCATCTTAGATAACAGGAGGCATGGAGAAAAATAGTAAATCCGTGAATCTCTTGTTCCTACATTTGATGCCACCCTGCCATTAGCTAGGAAATGAGCAGCTATTTCCGTAACTTCACTGAACTTTTTTTTTTCCATTTAAAACAAAACAAAACAGGGCCGGCCGAGCGGCGCGATGGTTAAGAACTCGCTTGGGATGCCAGAGGGCCCCGGTTCGGATCCCACATATGAGGGCCAGTGACACTGCCCTCCACAGCTAAGATGCTGAACAACAGCTCAACCTGGAGCTGGGCTGCTGTGAGTCGCTGGCGACGGCGTAGGCTGCAGCCCCTGTGGCAGTGGGTTGCCATGGGCTACCGTGTGTAGTCAGCAGCCAGCATGAGCGGCCAGCAGCCGCAGTGAGCGGCCGTCCAGAAGACGGCGACTGATCTGCCTCACCCGGGAAGAGCGCAATGATGGTGCCAACTTGGGCCAGTGAAGCAACGTCCTCTACAACTAGACTGAAAAACAAAAAAACAACAACAGTAACTTGTCTGTTCCCTTCCCCCAATTCCCCAGCACTGTTCCCATCCCCCAATTCCCCAATAAAAATCTTAAAAAAAACAAACAAAAAAAACAAAAAAACAAAACAAAACAAAAAAACACCATAGTCTGAGTACCACTTGCTTCTTTGTCTTATTTTTAGCTGAATATGGTATCTAGAGAATTAAGTGGTAAACCTGAGTGTCATGAAATACAGCCTATTACTTCTTCTGAAGAGAAAGAACAACAACAAAAAAAACCCCCAAACAAACAAAAAAAACAAAACACTTGCCTCAGCTACTAAACTAATTTTACTTGAAACTTAATCCATTTTTCTGATCCATGACCTAAAATATGCTTAGTTCTTCATTTACATGCTCTATCATCCAAACTGCATTTGGGCAGCATGCATGCGTGCTAAAATAAAACTAAGGATACACTATTTTCAACTGAGTTTCATGATGAATGATTTCCATTTAGATGATGTTTCTTTGGAATTGTTCAATAATTGTTACATCATTTTTTTTTTTTTTGAGCTGGATTTAAAGCTAAAGGCCTCGGGACACTGAGCTGTGTCTGTAATCTGTTTTCCTTCCAGTGACTCACATTCTGTGACCAGGCAGGCCTTGCTAGCGCTCTAGTGTGGAATTCTCCATGCGCCCCTGCCATGCCCAAATGCAACACCTGGAATAGTCAGACTGACATTTCTTCTCACCCAGCCCATTAAAGAGGAGGAGAGGTCAGTTGGGTTTGAAATATAGACTCAAACCTTCAGATTTTTGGTACCTGTTCATTCTAAGAATGAGCTGCCTCCAGCATGGTGGACCCATGAGGAACTGGGACCTGCTCCCCTGCAGGGCATGGCCAGTGCAGTGAGTGACCTGAGCCCTCCTTGCTGCATCTGCCCCAGGAGCAGTGACTCAGAGGACCGTGTCTGGGGTATAGTGTGGAGCTGATGACACCGTGTTCTGTGATCACTGGAAGCAACACCAAGAAAAGGAACGCCAGTGTCTTGGGAACAGCACCATGTGTGGTCCCAGCTGTGCCTTCACTCTGCCTCCTGAGACTGTGAGCCTGGCTTCCCTCCCTGCTCTGTCCTTGCCAGGTTCTGCACAGGATCATCAGTATAGAAAGTGTTTAATGCATGTCTTTTTGGATTAAAATTCTCTGAAATATTTTATTTTGGGGTGGCATTTTAACCTTATGCCTGTCATCCCTAAGTGCACGACGTTGAGCAATGATAAATACAATTTTATTATATACACTCCTTTGAGCCTTGGCTTCAAAGGTGAGCATGGGTGAAGAGGAGATACATGGTTTAATAAAAGAACAGATCTTAAAACATGAGAAACATTGAAACAAAGATTTTAAAAAACAAAAAAGAGAGAAAGAGAATCAACACTTTAAAAGAAGGATGATGAAGATTTACCATAAATTGAATTTTATTTAAGCATACCTAAAATTACATGCTTTATAATCATGATAGCTGCTTCCACCTCGGTGGGTAGACACCATGTGTGCGGCTCTGTTTAACCCTCCAGAGCCTGTTAGTCCTGGGAGCTAACAGCACACCTGGTACTTGGGAAGAATAAAGTGGCATAACCACTAAACTAATTTCACTCAAAATCTAAGTCATATTTTTAACCTCCAACCTTCTGACCTCTGAAAGAGCTCAAAAGTGGTGCTTCTTCCTTATGGGAGCTTGTCCTTGTCCTCACTCATCTACCTTCTCCAGTGCTTTTCTTTAAGAAGTTTCTTAGGGCTGTTTCCCTCAGTGACTGTAAACTTCTGTGAAGTTTATTCTCTCACGTATTTAAACTCTGTGGTCATGAGAGAAGCTGAAGGGATGTCTGTACTGAGCCATGTGAGGGCAGAGCTTTCTTCACAGTGCCACCAAACACTGGTTGCCATGGGAACAGAGTTGTGAGTGCCCACGATCAAATAAATAAATAGCTGCCTGTTTTTAAAGCCTTTTAGCAAAGGGAAAGTGGCTCTAAGTTATACATTTGTCTGTTCCCTGTGATCTGTGTTAGATTCCATTCGATGCCTAGCTCCAGGAAGGGTCTTTCCCACCCTTTGCAGCCATGGCTACTGATTTTGACTTTTTCCAACTCCTTCCCCTCCACACACATAATCCATGACAACCCTGATTGCTATTCTGTGAAGTAGTAGCTTGTGAGCTCCCACAGCTGGAGCGGCCTCCATGACCCAAAGTCACTAAATGCAGGTGTGACACACACCCGTGAACATGTGGGGACAGGTGAGTGGTTTTAATATTGAAGTGCTGTCTGACTGTGCATGGCCTTGACTTGCCTGTTTTTACACAAATATATACAGTCACTCTCTGCTGCACACAACAGCCGTAATGCAGTGAAATAGACCAGCAATGAGATTGCCCCACATCTGACTGTCTTGCTGTTGTTGCTTCTCCAGGTGAGCATTTTAAGTGCTATTAGGTCTATTTTAGCACCAGCTGTGGGGGAGCTCTCTGGCCTGAATGGAATGGAGGAAGGAAGCTGAACATTTTTGCTGCAACATTCATCTATAGTCAAATGTTATTTCCATGCCGCTGACGGCACGTTTGACTTTACCCCACGAGCTCGGTGTTCCAGAGAGGAAATTTAGGAAAGCACATGTACATTTTTCTATATTTTTGTGTTTTCCAAGAATGAATAACAATAGGAAAATTTTATACTTTAAGGTAATCATAAAATGTAGCACCTTAACTGTATTTACTTAAAAATATAAATGCTGTCAATTATTTTCTGTGGATTTTTGACACATTTTGGAGAACAAACTGGAAATGCATTAATGCAGTGAAAAGGTTAACATTAATCTAACTGGCCCTCCCTTCCACACATGAGGGAGATGAAGCTCAGAGGCGCCTTCACAGGCCTCAGGTCACTAGGTGTATTCACATTAGAGCCAAACTTCAACTGCAACTTTCTTGTTCTAAAGTTGGATATAAAATAAATACTGGGTTTTAAATATGTCACATTGTAACTAACAGACTGAGATGGTAGTAAACTACACTAGAAGGAAGCATATTTGGGTTATTGATCTTATTCTACAGCTTAGTTTTTGAGTGGTTTTTGAGCAAATCTCTTCAAGCTTCTACCACACAGTTGCTCATTGGGCAAATTAATCTACTAACCCCTTACTTGCCTATAAAGGCAAGACCAGATGCATTGTCATATGGAGGTCACTCCTGACTCTCAGAATGACGATTCATGGTAAAGGATGCGCTCTCCTGCACCCAGACAGGACCTGGCTGGCGGGTATGTTTCTGGGTGGCACACTGGCTGGTGTCCTTACCAAATGCTCAGCATTAATGCTGGAGAGGTGTGCTAAACAGTTTTCATATCACCCTACATACAAGGTGTCTTTTCTTAAGTTCCTTATATTTCCTTTACATTCCTTTAAAGGTGTACAAATTTAAGATGAGTTTTCCTACTGTTTGAAATCATCTGATGTTCATCTGATCTTGACCTTCTAGCAGGTTCCTTTTCCAATAATTTATGGACTCTTTTGAGTAATGTTCTCTGTACAAAATCATCAATGTGGTATATCCATTTTATTTCTAATCAGAGGGCTTCCCATCTCTCCAGCAATATCCTACACCTCATTCCAGACTTTTCCAATGCATTTTAAAGCTTCTCCACTCCACTTATGCTAAATTTCCACAACTATAATTTCTTTCCACTTTCCTTTTGAAAGAAATTATACTAAATTTTGACTGTGTATATGCTTATTTGACTTTCTGGATTTTCAAAATATTCTTGAATTATTGCTGCAAGAACTTCATCTTTAACTTAAAAATAATTTATTAGCCTTTATAGAAACAAATTTTTGCAGAATAGGAAATGTCATACACTTAAATTGGTTTAATAATAGAAATACATTACCAAAACCAGAAAGAATTCCAAATTCCAATTATTTTAAGAAAAGGTAAAAAGAGGTTTAGTAAACATTTAAAATAGTGTTATGTGTATACTAAAGTAAGTGAATGGCCAAGTAGACCTTGTGGCAAACCATATTTTACAAAGATGGCCACACCTATATATATGCCATCCCACACATCCTTACAGTGCAGTGTTGACACCCTTCCAGTTAGAGGTGGGGTCCTATGTTCCTTTCCCATGTTTGTCATTGCCTCAAGCAATAAATTGTGGTGAAAACGATGCGACACTTCTAAGGCTAGGTGGGAAAACGCTTTCTAGACTCTTCTCTTCTCCTCTCCTCTCCTCTCCTCTCCGATTGTCTTTAAAATCCAGCCACCATGTTGTGAGGAAGCGCAGACCACATGGGGGGTCCATGTGTGGGTATTCCAGACAACTGCTCCAGCATAAACTACCGTTTATATAAGGATGAGTCCTCAGATGATTCCAGTCCCTTGAATTGGAGTGTTCTGGATGAGCTCCTGATTTCATGGAACAGAGATGTGCCACACCCACTGTGTCCTGTCTGAATTCCTGACCCATAGAAAGCATGGGACATAATAAATAATTATTGTTGCATTAAATCACTAAATTTGGAGTAATTTGTTATGCAGCAATAGAGAACTAAAACAGGCTTTAAAAAATCCCTTTCTGTAGTACATAAATTACAAATAAATGTAATTTGTATGTAATTAAATGTGAAATACATTCAAATTACAAATATGTAAATTACATGCCTTAATTACAGTCACAGAGATTAAGAAAAATATAAAATATGCTTATTTGCACACCAGTTTTGTTATTTAACTGTAATTCTAGTTCTAGATATACATATATTTATTTAAACACAGTTATGAAATTTTAAACAAAACTTAAGCATAATCTTGCAGAGGAGCATTTATGTTACTGATGCCTTTGTTTATGAATTAACTTTGTTCTTTATTTTGTAGTTGCATGTTAAATGGCTAGACACGTAATTAATTAAAAATTCATATATTACACTGATAAAAAGTGCACCCTCAGGATCAATAAATATTTATGCTGTGGGAATATTGTGCAGTTTTGTGAAGAATTATCTCTATGGCTAATTGGAGTTTAGCTTTTATTTTACATGAAATTTATACACATGTGTGCACACACACACACACATATGTATGTATGAGATTTGCCAATTAAGTTTGTCAACTTGTTGCAATGATGTTGCTAACCATTTTTTGATATCAGAAGGATTATTTATTATGAATCTGTAGCAACTGGACAAACAGTTAACCAAGTTTACTATTTGGAAGTGCTGAAAAGGCTGCATGAAAAAGTTAGATGACCTGAACTTTTCACCAACAATTCATGGCTCTTGCATCACGACAATGCACCAGGTCACATGGCACTGTCTGTGAGGAAGTTTTTAGCCAGTAAACAAACAACATATTGGAACATCCTCCCTCCTCACCTGATCTGAAGCCCCGTTTTTCTTTCATTTGCCTACTTAATACCATGTCCCAGCATAGCCTGGGGCCTGGGAGAAGATGGGGAGTGGGGACACTTGAGAAGGAGCACAGAAGCATGGCCTGCTAACTCCGTGCCTTCTTCCGAAGTCCCCTGTGTGGCCTCCACACCACTCTTACACACATCCTCACAAATAATGAGTGTGCTCCCCTGACAGCTTTATAGGACTGTACTTCAGAACTAGTTGCAAGGGCAGTGGCACTGCTCTTCTGTCACAGGCTGATCAGCCCCATTCACAGAAACAGAGATGGGTTTCTCTAAGGTCAGACAATGGGTCACCAGGCACCTGGAGAAGGATATTCATGGGTTGTCCATCAGCTGGTCAACCTGGTGTCTAGTCCCCTGAAGCTCACGAAAATTCCTTTTACACAATTAAAATAAGCAGTGATAACATTAATAAGGAAATGCATGATTAACTAGGAAAAAAATGAATTTACATTCTGTCACTTCTTAGGTACTTGGGGTGGGGAGGGGATTGGAAGCTCTTCATGGAACCCAGCCTGTCCTAAGTCCCAGCCTCCCACATGGCCGTACCTGCTCTACAACACGATCACCCCAAGACAGGTACTCCCATGTACCTCCTAGCCCTGTGGAACAGTGTGGCATGCACAGTGGCTACAGAAGTGTGAAAGCCTGAGAACTTAGGCATGGCAAAACAACTTTTTTTTTTAATTGGGGAATTGGGGGAGGGGACCAGCCAAATTGTTGTTCTTCAATTTTCATTGTGGAGGGCACCAGTTGCCATCTGGCTGCCCGTCGGCAGCTCGTGGACTCTAAGCTCAAGGTGCTGTGTTCAATCTTAGTTGTGGGTGGGCGCAGCCACCATCCCCTGCGGGAGTCGAACCAGCAGTCTTATAAAACAACTTTTAAATAATGAACCTTGTGATTGAAAACCCAATTGTCCATTTTCTGAGGGCAAATCCTGGCGTATGCCCCAAAATGGAAACAACACTGAATGAATGAAACTTCCTCATTTCCATGGTCTTTTCCTCCCTTCCTTTCTTCCCTCCCTCCTTCATTTCCTTCTTACCTTCCTTTGCTCTTTCCTTTGCTTGTTTCTCCTCTCTCTCTCTCTTCTTTCTTTTCTCTCTCTTTCTGCATTGCTTCCTTTTCTCCTTTTTTATTCTCTTTTTAGTCTAAAGTACTCAATGCCTCCATTAAATACATTCCAAAAATGTTATTTTGAGGGGCATTATGCATTAACTCAGCTATGGCTTCTAACTAGGGCATACTGTCCTGTGTCATCAGCATTATGTTTCTGCTCAGCAGGCCATCACGAAATTAAAAGGCTGTGCATGGATAATAGTCTCCATTTTACTTGTGTGGAAATGAACTGGCCTCTCATTTTTTGATACCTGTCAAAACCTGGCCAGAAACCAGGGAGAGTCAGGCGTGTTGTGAATTTATTTTACCCACGAATCAGTATCAAAAAGTACTGGTATGGCTGGCTCTTAAGTTTCTTGGATTGTTGAAATATTTTTCATACCAGTTAAAATGATTATTTTATCAGTGACCTTTGTAGACTAACTCTGTAGTAAACAGGAAAATATTCAGCCACTATGAATTATGTAATACTTTGAAATTGTCTAGACAGTGTTAGGAGGACAACAGATGGAGCAAATTCTTAGAAATGAATAGCAGTTTAGCAATAGAATTCCCGACCAAGACGATGTCCATCTCTCTGCTGTCACAACCCCTCTATCCTTCTCCTTTGCCCTTTTGCTCCTCAATTCTTTGGCCCCATGACACAGATTTATTTGGAGTTGGTTATGGCCTACCCTTTCTACTGATTTAGTAACCCGTGCAATGTCAGCTATGTGCTCATCTCCCACATTTCTTTTTCAGCCTTCTTGCTGCCTGGTGAAGTTTTAATAGGTGAAGAGTCAAGGGTTTTACATAGCAAGTAGAATCCTCAACTCTGGAAGCTGTGGCCGTGGTACTTTACGTACCATGGGGAGAGACAGGGAGGACAACCAGTAGGCCCCTTTGGATTGTATTGTTGGGTAAACACAGACATCATCTTCCTCATAGAGGTGCTTTATTCCTCCAATTACAGACACCACATGTGTTCCTAAGCTTCCCCCTGGCAAAGTCAGTGCAGGGGTGGAGGGAGAGGAGCAGGGGCTGCCCTGTTACGATATTCCAACCGTCCCCACACAGACACTAATGGGAGACTAATATGAAAAGATACCATGAGAAAGAAGTATGTCAAGAAAAGTACGGTATTTGGAGACATTATTGAAAAATTGAGTCTTTAAATAACTATTTCTTGGAAAATTTTGTCAGAAATGTTAAAATTTATTAATTCTAGGTAAGTTACCTTTGGCTAGCTGCCTGCTTTTTCTCCCCTGGGAAGAAACTCAATGTTTTCTGGAAACACAATGATTGATGCTGACGAACCATGAGAAATGGAGAATGTACCTAAATAGAGGCCTGCTTCCGTCATTTCTGTGTCCCTTTTAAAAGGATGTGGGCGATTCAATTAGTGGATTCAATTAAAATTGATTGAGAGCCCCCAGACACCACAGGATCAGGTGTCCTTTCTAGCCTTCTCACCTTTCATTGTCTGGAAATTAACCTCCTCAGGGTTGTCGCCTCAGAAACATTAGCAGGGTCTTTATGCGATTACTGGAGAGAGCAAATGAGACCTGCGTTTTTCATAAGCATTGAAAAAAATAATCTCCCCTCTCAGCTGTGCCCTCCCCAAACCAATAGACCACTCTTCCCTCACTTTAAATTTCTTCTTTGTGCTCACTGAGGGTGACCAAGTGTGTGCAATGCGTTTAGAGAGGAAAGTCAGCTCTCTAGATTTCCACTCGCCTTTGAGGAAGTCATATATGTTGCTTGAGTCTTCCAGTTCAGAAGACTTTTACATGGAACAGATGCAGAAGACAGAAAGAGGATGAAGGGGTTGTAGGATTAGTTGCAACCTTCTCTGCTTACCATTTAGACAGATACACATATTAAGTATGTCAGTGTTCACCGAGGTAGGATTCCAATTTACATATATAACTAATAAGAAACTAACTTACATTGCTGACCTCAGAATAAAAATTGAGAAAAAGTATATGTATATACTTATGATATCCTGTGTTTTGTCCATTTTGATTAGAACTGCCAGGAATAAACTACAAAGTGTTTTATTATTTAAAATGTGTATCACATACGGGATTGCTGCCTTCATGCTTTATAGTACTAACCAGCAAAAACACCTGGTGGGTTGTTTTTACTTTTCCCCACCTATGTTGAGGGCCTGGAAGTAGAGAGAATGCAGATTTGTAGCTTCCCCCTGATGTTTGAGTCTGAGGTTGCATATGTTATCATGGTATGGTGATCATCATTCTCTGCTTTTTTTTTGTAGGAAGAACCTTTGAGTTTGAGCTATAAAATTAAAAAAAAAAGCCATCTCTCTCTCAATGCCCTCTAAACTATATTATTTGTATACCCCAGCTGCTGTGCTAATTGTTCATTTAACCATTTATTGAGCACTCGCTAGGTGCTGAGAAAAACAGGCTAGGTATACCTGGTTGGCTCTCTTGAGGGGCTTAGGGGCCGTTGGAGGGGGCTCCAGACTGTCTCAGCCCCATCCCTGAAATCCCCTCCTCCACGTTTACCTGGTTAAGTCCTCTTGAGTCCATAGATCTCAGGGGATGCATCATTTATTCTTGGAAGCCTCGACTGACTCCCCAAAGTGAGAGTTGTGTACCTTTCTCTTCTTATTGTTCTCCTGATACACACATCTTATGTTGTTATCTTGTAATTGTCCTTGACTCATCTGAAATTCCCATCCTACTACCTTCACAGAAGTGGGAGCTGTTATATCCTGTGTCTGAACAGAAAAGCCATGCATATTTTATGACAGAATGAATGAAACCAGCAAAGTGTAGTACACAGCCACGAGCTACTTGATGGGTGTGCTTGTGATGGGGATGTCCAAGTCCAAAGCACTGCAGAGTTATGATGATAAGTAAGAGTTTATCCAACAAAGAACAGAGAAAAGCCTTACAGGCAGAAAACCAATGCACATAGAGACACCACTCTGTGAAACAGTGTCGCTGTAGGGCCCCTGAGTGAGAGAGGAAGGTGAGTCCAGAAGGCAGGTGGGAGGCAAAATAGAAAGGACATCAAAGAGATAACTGGTGGGGTGATGGGAGGATGTTCCTAGATCACTGATGAGTTGAGAGACTTTGGCAAGTTATATAATCCAAAGGCTCTGAAATGATTGTCTGTGGAGTAGTTTCACTCAGCATCTCCTGGAGGAACTTTCTAAGATGAACTTTCCTAGGTCTCAGTCCCAGAGGTCCTGTTCTGTAGGTGTGGGTGGGTCTCCTTCACATTGAGCACACATAGCACATAGGTGCTGTTCTAAGAATTTATACTAATATTAACCATCACAATAACCATGGAAAGTGGTTCTATGTGATTCAGTGTGCAATTGAGAAGATTGGGGCTGAGATGTTAAGTGCCTTTTACAAGGTCAGAGAGATGCTGACCGGTCTGGCACCCACCATGGCATCTTGAGGTTATTCAGACTGGTAGCCCGATTTGGGGAGAACGGGCCACCTGTGCCTGTTCGTCCAGATCACAAGCACCTTCTGTGTGGCCTCACACTGTGGTGAGGGACACAGATGGAGAGATCAGCACGGGGATGCTGACACTGTTGTCATGGCAGACAGATGCTGTTAGTATATCATTTTTATTAATTATGGCAGTTACAAAATGACTAATAGTTCTGTCAGGGAGGATGGAATGAATCATTCCATTTTTCGTGGGAAGGCTTCATGAGAAAAGGGAATCTCTGCTTCTCCACTCGGCCCCACCCCTTCCCTTTAGAATCTGGTCGGGTTTCTTTGAGATTCCTTGCCTGTTTCCAGTCTGGTTTCTGCGCGGTGCCATTTTTTCAGAGTTCCTAATTTATTCTCTCGGAGCACACGGAGGGCCTTCTGGGGATCAATGAGAGCATGGCGGTCTCTCCTTTGTACCACGGAGCCAGCCGGAGTTTTCTGCAGCGTCCCTGCCGCCGCCTCCTGGCCCAGCAGCCTCTGCTCTGTTTTGTATGCGAGCTGAGCAGAGGATCAGCCCTGCCGCCTTTTGTCTGAGCTCCCAGCCTCTGCTCATTGCCTGGCAACATGCTGGTGTCTCCAACTTCAGAAACCACTTTCTCTTCTCCTCATGTCATGTGTGTACTCACCCAGAAAGATGACAAAATGACTCCTGGGTCGGTCGTTTTCTCCTTCATGGCTTTTCTTCGTCTCGTGGTCCATGTGCTGCAGATGGTTCATTTGCAGCGGATGCCTGATTATTTTTCAAGTGACTGTTCTGTGTGGTTCCCCGAAACGTGGCCGTTTTCTTTCTGTCTGAGAGGAGGCTGCAATGTCTGCCTCCAGGAATGAACGGAGGGACAGTTTTGAAATGAATGCTGTTTTCCTCAGCTTCTTGGGAAAAGGGGCAATTGAGCCAGGTCTGCTTTGAGTCCTGCCATCAACCTTTTTGACAAATGGGGACCTGTGTTAGCAGGGGGACCTATTTCTGCATTTCCCATGCAGCTACCCCAGGCTGGGATTTTCTTAGAAATTATAACGGCTAGATATTTTTCTCATATGTGTTCAACAGGCACTCACGTAACAGTGGATCCAACTGGTTAGCAGAAATCGACATAGAGCCGGCATATTGTTTATTCTAGATGTGACCCTGTGATTACTCAGGATTCTTCATCCTTTGCTTCAGCCTTATTGTTTTTAATATTTCAAGACAACAGGGGGAATTTTTGAAGCTGGATGACCTCAGGTCAAGTTCTTTCTTGGAATTTTATGAGCCATATAATCTTGAGGAGGTAATAACAATAAAAATCATTGTAATAACTAAAGCTGGGTATGTTGAGCCTTTTCTATGTGCCAAAGATTGTGCTAAGTACTTAATAGGAATTGTCACATTTAAATCTCACAGGCACTCTAGGAGGCAGGTGAGTCACTCACCTTATCTGTTTAATGGAGTTTAATGTAGGGATAATTAAGTTGCCTTACTAAACCCAAAGAATGTCCTGGAGATCAAAACAAATGACCTACTTGAAAGCACTTTGTTCCCTCCAGAGGACCATACAGACGTGAAACACTATTGCTCTGGGTCCTGTCTGAACACATTGACTCACCGTTCATAGTATAAACATGCAGAGGTATTTTTCCAAGAGCAAGGTAAAATGTCTACTGCTTGGTTCAGCACACACTGCTGAGTGGGCCTATGTGTAGCCCCTGTGACTATAAGAAAATCAACCAGCACAGAGCAAGGTCTTAGTTCTTATCACCTCACAGCCCTGCGTTGGAATGACTTGCAGACATGAATCCGAAATCTATCGCTCATGGCTCTTTGGCAGTATTACTTCTAACAATGTTTTCTTCCTTTTAATAAATATCTGACATTTCTCTGTGTAACTAAGTCTGAAAAAGCAACTGAATCTAATTGTAATTTCTACTAGTGATGCCATTTCCTCCACTGAATAATTTTTTATTAGGGACCAATAATTCTACTTAAACATGACGTTAGGCCCCTTTCAATGTTTTAGTCATACAACTAGAGCTAAGTTATTGTGGCTGCATTTTTTTTATTGTCCCAGGTTATGTGTTAAATACAAAATATATATGTATTTTGAACCTAGCTGTAAAAATTTGCCACTAGGTATTAGAATAAAATTGTGTTTTTTAAGAACAAGCTTTGATCAAAAGGCAGGATTTTATTAAAGGACTGCAAATGTTTTATGGCCCTTTGTGTGTGTGTGTGTGTTTGTTTGTGTGTGTGTGTGTGTGTGTGTGTGTGTNGTGTGTGTGTGTGTGTGTGTGTGTGTGTGTGTGTGTGTGTGTGTGTGTTTGTGTGTGTGTGTGTGTGTGTGTGTGTGTAGATATAAATAAATAGTGTTACTGGATGAATTATGGATTCCCCAAATTCATATGTCAAAATGTTTACCCTTCAGTACCTCAGAATGTGACCTTATTTGGAAATAGGGTCTTTGCAGATGTAACTAGTTAAATGAAGTCATTAGAGTGGGCTCTAGTTCAATTTGACTGTCCTTATAAAAAGGGACATTTGGACACAGAAGCACATACACTTAGAATGTCATGTAAAGATGAAGGCAGTGACCAGGCTGATGTGTCTACAAGCCAAGGAATGGCAAAGATTGCCAGTAAGCCACCAAAAGCTATCACAGGTGAGAGGAACAGACTCCCCTTCACATCCTCAGAGGGAAACAACCTGCCCATGAGCTTGCGGATATCGAGCTTAGATCTTGAGCTTGTGGCCTCTAGAACTACGAGATAATAAGTTTCTATTGTTTAAGCCACCCAGTCTGTGGTATTATGGCAGCTCTAGGAAACTAATATAAATTTATAGATGATAGATAGATAGATAATGTAGATACACGTAGATGGTAGTTAAATGATAGATTCAGAATACAACCTACTTTTGTATCCACAATTTTTTCTTGTCTATTTTAATACGTATATGCATTTTTATTGTAGTAAAATATACATTCAGATAAGTGCACATGTAATAAGTACAGAGATTGATAACTTTCCCAAAGTGAACATACCTGTTAACCACCATCCTGATTAGCCAATAGAACGTGACCAGCAGGCCAAGGGGCCACTCTCATGTCCCCTCATAGTCACTAATCTACCGCCCTCCCAAAGGCCACTGCTAGTTATTTAAAAAACGTAAATTAATATACTGATTTTGAAATTTATAAATATAAAATCATGTAATATGTAACGTTTTGTATCTGACTCTTTTTTATTAATATTATGTTATATGATTAATTCATGGTGTTGAGTATAGCTACACATCACTCGTTTTTATTGCTAGATAGTATCTCCCACTGTGTGACTATATCGCAATTATCATTTTACTGAAGGACATAATGATTGTTTACAATTTAGGACTACTACAAAAAATATTGCTAGAAATATTTTCCTTTTTCTTTTTTTTTAAAGATTTTATTGGGGAATTGGGGAAGGGGAACAGTGTTGGGGAATTGAAGAAGGGGAACAGACAAGCCGCTGTCCTTTTGTTCTTCAGTCTAGTTGTGGAGGACGTCGCTTCACTGGCCCATGTTGGTATTATCATTGCACTCTTCCCAGGTGAGGCAAATCGGTCACTGGCCACTGGACAGCAGCTTACGGCCACTCTTGGCAGCTCACGCTTGCTGCCGGCCGCTCATGCCAGCTGCCAGCCACTCACAGTAGCTTATGGCAGCCCACTGCAGCTTCACTACAGCCTACGCTGTCACCAGTGACTCATGGCAGCCCAGCTCCAGGTCGAGCTGTTGTTCACCATCTTAGCTGTAGAGGGCGCAGCATCACTGGCCCTAATGTGGGATCTGAACCAGGGCCTGCTGCTCAGAGCTGGTGTCCCAAGCCAACATGCCACTCAGTTGGCCCTAGAAATATTTTCATTTAAGTCTTTGGTGCACATTTACAAATACATTTTGGGTGAACATATACTGAAGATTATGGAGTATGCATATGTTGAGTTTTAGAAAATACCACCAGTTTTATACGAGTTCCAGTTCTACATGCTCACCAACATTTTGAATTGCTCTTTTTCTTTCTTTCTCTCTCTTATTTCTTCATCTTGCTTACTTGCTTTTCTCTCTGTCTCTGTCTCTCTTGTTTCCTTTCTTACTTTTCTATTTTTTATAACTGTAGCCACACTGGTGAATACATACTATGATCTTATTCAATTTTATTTTCATTTCCCTGCTGAGTTTGAATATCTTCTCATACTCCTATTGTCTACTTGGGTAGACATTTTTGTGAAGTACCAATTCAAGTCCAGGCTTTTTTTTTTCTTGTTTCTATTTATTTTTCTTATAGATATCAAGAATTCATCATTTATTCTGACAAGACTCCTGTTAGATACATGTATTGCAAATTTTTTACCCACTGTAGTTTGCATTTTCAAGTTCTTTTTTGTCATTTTATTTTTATTTTACTTTTTAAATTGTATTAAATTTATTGGGGTGACATTGGTTAATAATATTATATGTTTCAAATGTATAATTCTATAATACATCATTTGTATATGGCTTTATGTGTTTACCACCCAAAGTTAAGTTCTTAATAGTGTCTTTTCACAAACAGGAGTTTTTAATTTTAATGAAGAATGGTTTATCTTTTCCCCCCTTTCTGGGTAGTACATTTTGCATTCTGTTTAAGAATTTTTTGCTTTCTCCAAGGTCATAAAGATACTTTACATTTCAGTTTTAGATCTACAGCACATCTGGAATGTATTTGTGTGTGATAGGAGTCAAAGTGTATTTGTAAAACACAGACATTCCATTGATTCTGTAGTGTTTATTGAAAAGATCACCCTTTCCCACTGCATTACTATGTCACCCTAATTCTTATATTAAATGAATGGATATGAATAGGACTTTATCTAGGTTTTCTTTTCATCTATTGGTTTATTCTTGTGTCAGTAACACACTATTTTAATAGCTGTAGCTGCTAACAAGTTCTCCAATTTTTCTATTCTTTTTCAAGATTGTCTTGGCTATTCATCTTTTTAAAATCCGATGGTATTATATAAATTTAATATATAAATATATGATGTAATATATAAATTTAAGGCTATAAATTTCTTTCTCAGTATAGTTTTCACATCATCCCACAAGTTTTATTATGTTGTATTTTCATTATGATTTAGCTAGAAATATTTTCTAATTCTCTTTGAGATTGCTTCTTTAACTCATAGGTTTTCTATAAGTGTATCTTTTAATTCCCAGTACTTGGCAGTTCCTGGTTAGATTTTTTATTGATTTCTAACTTATTTCTACTATGGCCACATAAGATAATCTTTCAATGTTTTGAAGTTTGTTGAGATGTGTTTTCTGGTCCAGTATATTTTCAACTTAGGTAAATATTTATGTAGTACTTACAACAAAATCATATTCCTCATGTGTTGGTTGGTGACTGCTAACTTATTTTTGGATGCAATTAAAGAACTCTTGTGTCCTTTCTTCACCCCATTGGCTTCCTGGAGAAGAAGGAAAAACTTTAAAGTTCTGGAAGCATATGTAGCCATCACCAAAAGGACATGCTCTGTTAATGGGACATAATATCAGTCAAGCAAAGTGGCAGCTCAATATGTGAATGATAGATTTGTTCTTCATCTGAGGTCTTCCACCTCACTGGGGGTATACACTTTGAGATAGATTTGCTCTTCTTGGTAGAGGAGTGCAGAAATATTTCAGGATATTGTAAATGTGTGCTTTTCTTCCTGTGGTCCTAAGACCTCCCTCTTATCTTTTCTCTCTTGCCCTAGTACCTTCACTTTTTTTGTGCAGGTTCTCATCGACCCTCCTCAGAAAGTACTGCCAAAGCTCAATGCCAACAAACTCCTAACTGGTCTTGTTGCCTCTAATCTTTTACCTCTGCAAATATGATTGTTCTTAAAATCTAGGTAGGGCCACATCACCCACATCTTTAAACTCCTTCCAGTGGCTTCATATAACCTCTATAACAAAATCCAAACATAGAATCATGGCATTTGAGGCCCCATGACCAAGACCTACCTTTGTATCCTACCTCATCTCCTTATTCACTGTGTGGCCCAGCTCTGCCTGACCACCTAATGTTTAACATAGCCCACTCACTCTTACAATTTTATGCTATTTCATCAGCATGAAATGCTTGTCCTGCCTCATCAAAACCTATTTATTCTTTGTGTGTCAGCTCCATCTTACCATCCTGTCTGAGAAATTTTCCTAAACCCCTCCATAATCCCACGGTCTTTTTTCCCCTGAGATTCTATCTCATTTTGTTTCTACTGCTTCCGTTTTGTTTTGTTGTTTTGTTTTGTTTTTCCATGCATAGTGTTTTGTGTCTTTCTCTATCTGACTCACTAGAGTGCCAGCTCCTGAAATGCAGGCCACCCCCCTTGTTTAAAACATTTTTGGTACCCCCCACCTGTATTTTATATGGGTCTTTGCAAACTCACTCAATAAATGAATGTGGAATTGCAATCCCCTGGAGTCTGTTATTGCTCATAATAACTTGTAAAGTATACGCACTTCTTAGAAATGTTTTTTTTTAAGTGAAATGAGTCATCTGAAGGTCAGGCTATATCAATATGATATTTTGTAAGTAAGCTAAAGCAGGAAGCATTAAGAAAGCAGCAGCTCAGAGTTGGGGATAAACAAGATTAAGTAGAAAGGGAAGTATGGGTCGCCTTCCAACTCAGAAGATTAGAATTTCCACTTTCTGTGTATTAAAAATAAATCTACTATCAAAGGATGTGGTCAAGAGGTATTCCCTCTCCCTGCTCCTTGGAGAGCTTTGCTTCTTGGCAGTCAGTGATTCAGAGTTTGCCTCTGTAGTCCTGAGTTCAAATACATCAGCTGCAGCTTGAGATGGGAGTTATTGAATTGGCAGAGAAATATTATAACCAAGGAGTTCATGTCCTAATACTTGCTTGCAAAGAGAGGGAGAAAATTGTTCTATTGCATATTATCACTCCGTGGGCTTCTCATCAGCACAGCATCCAGGCTAGAAACCTTGGCTAAAGTTTCAATTCTATTTTTCTCATTCTTTTCTTTCTCTGCCAACAACTGTTGTTATTTCTTCCTCTGAAAGTGACCTCAAATTAAATATTTCCTTTCCATTCTGTCTCCTCTGATCACCTGCTGCCTACATCGTTTCGTGCTGATTCTCTTGCCCTCAGTGTTTCTCCTCTTCAAGCCACTCTGCATATATCTGCTGAGTTATCTTCCTTAATTAAGGTTTAATCAGGCAATCCTGTTCTGAAGAGCACATAATGAATCCATATTGCCTGGGCAACCATATTCCATTTCCTCTGCCTAATTGTCAAATCCACCCATTACTTGGGCACACATTATTTATCCACTTCTGTTTCCTTCTTCTTTCCAAAATGAAAAATCTAGTTCAGAAGTTGTATGACATAAAAGTTAAAAGTATGAATTTGGCTCCATCACTTATAGGCTGTACCTATATAACCACTCTGTACTTAAGTTTCCTCATAGGCAAAATGGGTGTAATCATATCACCTTACATATCACCTTGGTGAAAGCTATAAATACTAAAAAATGCTTACAAATATATATAATGTACCTAGAATGGTACCATACCTAGTCAATTCTGTAATTATGAAGATGATAATTATTACAATCAAGTAGACCTACTTCCTTGTCTTAGCCCTAAATTCACTCCTGGCTCTCTCCTTGTCTACCAAATTATCTAAATTCTGTAGCCTTTCAAGACTGTGACCACATCCCACACAAAGATTTAGCTCTTCTCTTTGCTACACTCTTCCATCTTGTTAGCATCAGCCCTTTGCAGACAAAACACACTACCAGATTCTTTTGTGATGCTTCATTTTATGTGTCAACTTGACTGCACATGGGGTGCCCAGATTAAACATTGTTCCAGATGAGATTAGCATTTGAATCGGTGGACTCAGTAAAGCAGTTCCCCTCCCCTATGTGTGTGGGCATCATCCAATCCACTGAGGGCCTGAATAGAACAAAAGGTGGAGGCAGGAGGAATTCACTCCTCTTTCTTCCTGCCTGCCTGCTGTGCTGGGATATTGGTCTTCTCCTGCCATCAGACTGGGGTTTACACCTGCTACTCCGGTTCTCAAACCTTCGAACTTGGACTGAATGTCTCCAGCTTGCAGGTGATAGGTCACAGGACTTGTCAACTTCCATAACCATATGAGCCAATTTCTTTTAATAAAGAAATGAAATCTATCTATCTATCTATCTATCTATCTATCTATCTATCTATTATCTATCCATCCATCCTGCTGGTTCTGATTCTCTGAGAACCCTAATAGATTTTTCAAATAGATTATGTTGAGATCAGATAAATTTGAATCTTCATTCATTCATTTATTAATCCATTTCCTCAACAAATATTTATTGAGACCATGTGCTTGGCTTTACAACTTTCTGTTCAACAAATGCATCCTTGGTTTACCTGTAATTTGTATCAATATAATATAATAAATATAATATAATACATAATATAACATAATAAGCTACTTCTAAATTTTTCTCATTTTAATTTCAACAAATATTTATAGGTATTAGATGTGCAAAGATAAGACAGAGTCCTGCCCTAGAACCTACAATCCAGCAGGAGATAGAAACTCATAAACATCTCATTTTAGTATCATATCATCAGAGTTTACATTTAATTGTGTTCTGGAAATGTTTGCATTTGCATTTTTTTCCCTCTTAGTGAAATTTCCTGTATATTTTTTTATGTATGTACATATATAAGTGTATATATATCTATATATATATATAGATATATAGATATACATAGAGATGATATAGATATAGGTACAGATACAGATATAGATATATAGATATATAGATACATAGATATAGATATACTGGGGGTGCTAAAAATGTATACACATTTTAAGAAAGGAAAGCTATATTAAAATTGTAATACTCAATATATACCGATAACAAAAGATGAACACAAGTCACGTTTGACTTCTGCAATTACAAGAGAAGAGGTGCTCAAAGCGGTTACCACTAGTGTAATTTTAATACAGTTTTTTCCTTTCTTAAAATATGTATACATTTTTTAGTACCCTCTGTGTGCGTGTGTGTGTGTGTATTCCATTCACATATAAATTCTGTTCATATATAAATTCCATATATATATATTTATCATATATATGATATATATGCAATATCATATATTTCAGGCTGCCCCACATATTCATACCTTTGAAAAATGTTGATTGGTTAATTAAAATCTTCGTTTTACAACGAACACCAGTGTGCCTAAGCAAGCCTTCAGTAAAGAAAATTATTAACTTTGTTTAGTTCAACATTTTCCACTCTTATATGACCCTAGACATTTTTTTCTAGGAAATGCAATGCTAGAGTAATTATGACTAAAACTCTATCTCCTAAAATTGAGTTATCATGGGATTTTGTAGAATTGAATGTACCCACAATAGATCTGAAAAGATCAAATATTAAATGAATAACCATGCTACCATGGCAATGATACTATTTGTGTAAACATATGTATACACATATGAAAGTTAATTGTCTGATTAAGCTTATTATCTAAATTCTTAATTTTCTGTTTATTTATTACCTAGCTGATAAAAGTTTAAAAACACAATTGTATGTTAAGTTACATTCCTATAATATTCAAGTTTAGCTTTTTTATTATATGATTTTTTTTTTGGAAAAAAAAGATAGGTTAAGAGCCTATCTGATTTGGCTGTAATTAAATTTGATTAGTTAATAATCCAACTCAAAATTATCCATCATTCTCCTATTTTAGTGATACTTTTATTTCACTTTGAATTTTCATGGTAAGTGTTCATTCTTTGGTTTTTAGCCAATTTAAAAAATCTATAGGTTTTTTTACCATAGATTACTAATACACTAAAGTGGTCTTTGAGATGTGTGGAAGTTTGGAAAGACCAAGTCTTGGGGGGAGGGGGAAATAGTACACCTCTTTTGTGGTGGAGAGAATAATGGACCCCAAAGATGTCTCTGTCTCCAGAACATGTAAACAAGTGATGTCACATGACAAGGGGAATCAAGGTTGCAGATAGAATTAATGTTGCTAAATCAGTTGACCTTGAGATGGAGAGAATATCCTGGATTATTCAGATGGGCCCAATGTAATCACAAAGTGAGTCCAATGTTGTCTTTATGAATGAAAGGGCAACTTGGGATTCAGAGCCGGAGTGATGCCAGGTGAGAAAGGCTCAACTAGTCCTTTCCTGCTTTGGAGCTGGCAGGTGGCCATGAGCCAAGGAAGGCAGCTCCACCAACATCTTGATTTTTCCCAGTGAGACAGACCCATTTTGGACCTCTAACCTGCAGAACAGTAAGATTTTAAAAAATGTATTTACTACCAGGTTTTTGGTCATTTGTTACAGCAGCCATATGAAACAAATACTTCCTTAAGTGATTGTGGGAGGGTAGTTGAAGGATAACAATTCTCCTGAATATCAGCTCTGGCTACTTAGAGAGAGAGTTTTGAAAGCTTTGTGCTTGTTAGAGTACAGAAAGAAAATACCACCATACATGAGGCCAAGAAGTGGCATTTAGGCAGGTACAGTGGTTTACCTAGGTTCCTAGCCCTACAAACCCCCTCCTCTCACCTGAACTCTCAGGCATGAACTACGGATCTTGTCCCCACAGGCTTGGGCCCCAATTCCCATATCAGCTGGGGAGGTAGGAAGGAACCATCTTTAGTGGAAGTTCAGGTGATCCCCCTCCACTTCACCATCTTCTACTCCTGCTCAGAACACCCCTCCCAGTTGTAGCTAAGAGGTTGAGGACTTATTTTTGTGAGCACACCTCAACCATATATATGTAAAATCTATTTTCCTTTATAAAAACCTGCACTATCTCCCTAAGGCTAAGTTCCAAATTCCTAAGAAAGACATTCATGGTCATTCACAATCTGCTGAAAGCCTATTATTTTTCTTAACCTCATTCTCTAGGTATATATGCTAAATCAGTGATTCTCAACACAAGCTTAATGTTAGAATCACCTGTGGCGATTTAAAAACCAAAGCATCAATGACCAAGGCTGGCTGTAAATCAGAAACTCTGAGAGTGGGGCCCCAGCATTGGTAGTATGGAACTCAGAAAAGGAGTAGACAAGGGTTCCTGAAATTCAAGGGCATCCCACTTCCCATGGCCTTCTAGTGAGTGGCATCTTAAATCCCACCCTATAGCAAAGAATTGTCCCTATTTGTGGGAAAAATGAAAGAGAGAGAACATTCTTCCCTTTGCAAAGGCAGCCCTTCTTGTACTATCCATAATGTATTTCATTTTCATTCCAATTTAGTAAAGATGAAAGCAAATGTAAGAAGTCCAGTAAAATATGATCTACCAGGAATTAAAACATGCCAGGGGATGCATTAACTTAATTGGTCTATATTAAATATAGTATAAAGGAAAGTAACAGAGTAGTCTTCATGATGTATCATAAAAGCATATTGTTTAGATTTTAAGAGAAAACCATAAAGTGGTATGTGTGTATGCATGTGTATGTGCATGTGCATATGTGTGTGCATGCATGTGTGAATGTGTCAGCACAAGTATGTGAGTTCATGTGTGAGTGTGTGTGTGAGTGTGTGGGTGTGTAATCTTGAATTCTCTTTTTTAAACATATTTTGTCTCTGAAGTATGACTTCAACTGATTTTCCACTTGGAAGTTTTCAAATTCTCAGTGGGAACAAGACTTAACTAGTATTCCGAATGGTGATTAAGATCATTTAAAAAATTTCAAACAAGTTAAAAGAGAGACAAGAAGCAAATTTTGCCCAATATGTATGCTTGTCTTTAATTTGCTAAGATAACATATTGAGTTTTCCATGATATCTCTACATGACTGTCTGATTTGACTCTTTCTAGTAGTAAAATATGTTACATTTGGTATCATTGTTTTGATAGAGTACACTCTCCCCCAATAAATCAACAGCTGGCTGAAATATTTTTCTTAAACTTTTATTTCAAAGGTATACAAATATCTTTTATTTCAAAGGTATATATACTAAAGGTATATATATATATATATATATATATATATATATATATATATATATATAATTGAAACTAATAAAAACTATTCTTTTGGTAGATGATGGCAGCAGTGTAGGTTTTGAATCACCTTAAATTCTCATCCACTCCCCAATAAAAATTCACAGTGCAATGAGGGTAGCACAGCAGAAATTACATAAAAAACATTAACAACAAAACTAGGTAAAAAGATACCCCCCATGACCTTCAAAATACAGAGAGGAACCAATGACAGCCACAAGACTCGAGTGGAACTGTAATCTGTTTGGGAGCATGTGGAGGGAGGCAGAGGGACAGCCTATGGTGATGAGAGCAGGAGAACCAACAGCAGCCTAAAGACTCTCACTGGAAAGCACAGGGGCCAGTTTGAGACTAGTGGTAG
>NW_017731441.1:640157-646736 GCF_001890085.2 Hipposideros armiger | reverse complement strand
AGAAAATCAGATTGTCTTCAGAATTTTCAACAGCAACTTTGAGTAATACTTGTATTTATCATACTCATGGAAAAAACATGAGCCAAAGATTTTATATTTCAGCAATTGACTTCAAATATAAAAGTCACAGTTATAACATTGTAGTAGAAAATGGAGAAGTATTGTTCTCGTTGGCCTTTCCTGAGGAATGTACTGGAGAATGAGTTTCAGACAACCAAAATCAACACAAAGACGGCTGACAAAAACTACCTGAGAAGTCCTAAGGTGAAACACCATGGGTACCGTGGAAAGAAATGTCCTTCACGCCTACCTTTAACTATTTATTGAACGATTTTTCCAGGCGGAAACATTGGCCATGAACAATCCCCATAAAGCAAGTCCATGATATACAGAGGGTGCCAAAAAACTGTATACACATTTTAAGAAAGGAAAAAAACTATATTAACATTGTAGTACTCAATATATACAGGTGACAAAAGATGAATACAAGTCATGTGTATACATTTTTTTGGCACCCCTGGTACATAGACGTTTGATGACTACCGTGGTAGTAGCTTGAACACCACCTGGGCTATTAAGATAAGTTATCTCCTATAAAAGAAGCAAGAATAACTCTGACCTTTTACAGATAAATTATAACTGGGAAATTGTATTTTATTGGAATTATAATTAGGAACATTATGTCATCTGGATAGACAATGTGATGTTTTGTTTATACATTACCATTGGACTATGACCTTACCCCAGTATACTTAAAAATAGTTTACAAATGGTTATTAGAAATGATTCTTTTCTTCCTTATATCTTTTGGTACTTTCCAAAATTTCCCATCCTTAACACTGATTAGTTTTATATGCCCCCCAAAGTTTATAGATGGATAAGTGAAAAAAATTATTTAAAGCTAAGTCTCTTTAAAGAAGGGGTTACTTTTCTGATTTTTTAATTCTGTCAGTGAAATAGCTAGCCAAGGAAACAGATGAGTTTGAATATGTCTACTTTAGCCAATTGTGATTTTAGAAATAAGAAAAGCAGCCTCTTTAAGGAGAATAATATTGTTGATGCTGTCATCCCCTTATTAGACAGAACTGGTCTTTAGTGTAATTGATTCACAGGGATATTCCCTATCGCTTTTCCTCTTTTTCTGTATCAGATACATAGAAGAAATGAGATACTCAATCAGAAGGAAGCTAAGACTTGTGATAATTCTATAGCAAAAATTTTAAAACTGCAATTAAAGCAAGGATCTTTGATCAGGAAACCCCTCAACTTTGGGCAGGTCATCTCAAGTCCTCTGCTGGCAATTCCCTATCTATTTTAAGACAGTTTTTCTATATACCTTTTATTCCATCTCAAAATATTTTTAAAAATTTACCAATGACAATATTCCACCCCACTGTCTTTCCAAGGCTAGCTGTCCACCCCGCAGCCAACTTGCTTCATTCAGTGGCCATCTTGCTTTAGTCCTGTTCCTCTCCTGGGATGTTTACTATGGTCATTCGCCTTCAAAACTGCATGTGCTATCCCTCCTCTCCACTGTCTTTCCTCTTTGCTCAGTTTTCTCTTACATGTAAAACTAACATAAAAATGAAATAAAGTCACCCCTCAAACGATTAGCAGCTCAAGTTTCATTTCTGTCTGACTTATGATGATGCAACTTCTCATCAGCGTGGTCTGCACTGTCACTTCAATTCTTGCTCCTCCTCGTGAACTCCCACTGTAGGTGGAGGAGGCTGCTGTCTCCAAAGACCCAGATGGCTTCCAAATTTCCAGACTCTCCTGTAAAATCTTCTGGCCTTTGGCTGCCCTAAGTCCACCCTCCTGTTTCTCCCAGTACCTCACGAAGTTCTTCTCCATCTCTTTCACTCTCTGGCATCCTTCCTACCCCACGCTTGTAACCCTAAGGCCTTTCTACAACCTTCCAGAGGATATTATGTGCATATGATGGCCATATATGTCAATATTCTTTTTATTAACATAGCATATGCTTACACTGTTCTGTATCTTAACTCAAATATGGTATCGTGTGCCCATGTGTAATTACCTGTAAGATGAGTTTTAAGAAATGAAATTGTAAGTGTATGTGTTTTCACTACACATACTTTCATGACAGGTAATCCGAAATGAATCTCCAATGACAGTGTATTAAGTTTCTCTTCCCACGATTGCTGAGTGCCATTTCCTCATATGCTCTTCCACAGAATGTGTTTTCAAGCTTCAACCTTTGCCAGTAAGTGACAATGAGACTGACTGTCTTATGGTTTTAATTCTCATTTCTTTTCTTATGATAATGGTTGAATAACTTTTCATGTTTAAAATCCACTTTTTTTTTATTGTGAGTTGCCTATTCATATTGTTTGCCCTTTTTCTATTGGGTAGCAGATTCGTCTCTTATTAATTTGTAAACTGTATTTTGGTTTGTTAAGGAAACTAAGATTTGGTCTATCAAATGTACTGCCTATCTCAGGTTTGCCTATCTTTCAACTTTGTATTTGTTTATCAAGAAAAAGTAATTAACTTTATCAGCATTTTTCACGGCTCCAGAGTTTTGTATCTTCCCTATATTAGGAGATTTCTTCCACATTTAACTGCCTATAGGACATCACCAAGTGGATCTCCTGTTTTCGCTTCCAATTCATATATAGAACTGAGTCTGTCCTTGCTCCTAAACCTGTTCCTATGTGGACTTTTACATTCTTGCCAATGTCTTCATTGTTCTACTAGACAGTCAGGTTTGAGGCTTTTCTATAAAAGGATACTCTGAGTTATGACAAAAGTTGCATGGAAATATTTGCCTCATTTGTAAGTCCCCTTGAATTTTCACAGTCATCAAAGTAGCATGACTCTCTCCTTGCAATCCTAGGCCACTAGCCCAGGGATAGTCTCCCTGTAACCAACCCAGCCCCATCAATTTGAAGGAAAGGGTAGCATCTCACAAATTTTTATTTAAATGTATACATGCTATTGTTCAACATCAAGGAAAATTATATGAGGTTGGACAATTAAGTTCACGAACTCATCCTAGAAAAAGTGCTACATACCTCATTGCTGAATATCACTATGGTCACCTTTGAAGTACTCCCCTTGGGAAGCTATGCACCCACATCAGCACCTAGTCCACACTTCAAAGCAATTTTGGGACTCTTTTTCTGGAATGACCATCAGAACTGTCATTGTGTTACCCTTGATGTTCTGAATATCATCAAAATGTCTTCCTTTCAATATTTCTTTTATCTTTGGGTAAAGAAAGAAGTCATTGAGGGCAGATCAGATGAGTAGGGATGGTGTTCCAATACAGTTATTTGTTTACTGGCTAAAAATTCCCTCACAGACAGTGCTGTGTGAACTGGTGCATTGTGATGCAAGAGCCATGAATTGTTGACGAAAAGTTCAGGTTGTCTATCTTTTTCACACAGCGTTTTCAGCACTTCCAAATAGTAAACTTGGTTAACTGTTTGTCCAGTTGGTACCAATTCATAATGAATAATCACTGTGAAAGCAAAAAAGTTTAGCAACAACGTTGTAGCAAGTTCATGAACTTAATTATCAGAACTCGTATGATCCTGTATAAAGTCTGTTCTGTTTTCAATGGTTACAATTGATAAATTTTAAATTAGATGTTGATAGGTGTTTATCCTGCTATCCCTGTACTGCATAATTGCAAAGTTTTTCACAGTACAACAGCAAGCATATGATTGTAATATATTCATGTGAGTATTCTTACCTTTAGTGACAGAACTACTGAGAGACAGAACTACCCATTTGAGAAGAGATAAAGAGAACCAAAAAAATTTTACATCCTAATGTTGTTTTATTACTGAAGCTGTATCTGCCCCATGCAACTGTCCTAAGGCATAAAATCAAATAGAACTTCATGGGGTTTTTCCTTTTGACAGGTTTCAACCTGAACTCATGGGTACATGAAAAAGAGTGTGCATACATATGTGTTCAGTTCATGTTTATGAGAATACTATTAGAATTTGACAACATCAACATGGAAAAGAAACCAGTGAAGAGAATTATTTCAAAGCTCTTTACTTAGTTTTGAAATGTGGAACCATAAGGTTACTGTGGTTCCTATACTTATTTTCTTTTTGTAATAATTTATCCAGACCCTGCATCCAGAAAAGGAATCACTGCAATAAGCGGATATTGCCCACTTGGCACATTCTCTGTCCAAATCATTATCCAAAGATCCATCAGGTGAAGAATCAGTCCAGTGCGGTAAGAGGAGTTCTCAGCTCCCACAGCAGTAAATTAGGAAGCTCCCAGGGCAAGCCCAGCTCAGTGGTAAGCCAATTTTCCCCCTTAATTAAAAGAAAACAAAACTGTCCAAGTGTTTACTTATACTATTGACATTTGTTTCCTGTTTGGAAATGTCATCAGATTCAGGGAATTGATAAGGTTCACACATGACCTCCTTTCCTATGACAGGTATTTTGATATTCCAGTAGTGAACAGTATCATTTTATGGTCACAGCCATGTCCACATGACTCTTTTGGAGGGTCCCTAATTGGTTGCAGAATTGCAAATTTGTTTTAGTTGTGAAAAATAAAGAATGGAAATGTTTTGAAAAGCTCAATCTAGGTATCTCTAAAAACAGCCAAATGATATAGCATCAAAGCTGGTCACTTAGTAAGCTCTTTCTGTGTGAAACTAAACAGTAAATTTATTGGTAAGGATAGCTTGATATATTCTCTTAAAGGCAATACAAATTGATTGAAAAATAATAGTTTTCCATGTTTTAGATCAGAAAATAGACAATGCTTAACTATCTTATGCATGTTTAAGTATGGGATTCCCCAAGAAAGAGGCTTATCAAAAGAAATAAATGGTTTTTCAGACTAGAAATAAAATGAGAAAGAAATAAACAAAGGTTATTTACTCTATTTTTTATTTTAAATTTAAAAGTTTTAAAAAATTTAAATTCACTTTATTACCTAGTTAGTGAGCAAAGTTTAAAGCACTACAGATAATTTTCCAGACAGGGTATTATAAGTAAGAGGACTATCAGAGATGGTATTACAACTAAATCAAATGAGCAAATATTTGGTAAAGAGGGTGTGTAAAATATAACAATGCCTTAGAATTCCACAGAACTTAAGTCATTTCTTAAGAAGTAATAAAATGCACCACACCAAAGTCATATACTCATTTAACTTTTAAATATTAAAATACAACTTTTGAACTTTGTTGGTAGGTGCCAAAGTATAACAATATCCTAAGGACTTATTTTGCTTTTTTGGAAATTGAAGAACAATAGAAAATTAAGAAACTATATTTTTATTATTATTATGAGTTTCAGGTGTACAAAGCAACGCAATAGTTAGACATTTCACCTCTCTTAAAGTGATAACCCCCCTCTCCCAATCTATTACCCCTTTGACATCTTACATAGCTATTGCAATTCCATTAACTCTATTCTCTATGCTGTACTTCATATCCAGTGACATTAAATTATAGCTGACATACAATATTATTCAGCTTCAGCTTCAGGTGTACAGTGCAGTGGTCAAGTATCTAAGGAACTATTTTTTATCAATACCCATGGAAAGGAATAGTCTGATGCCTCTTCATATCTTTCCTTCTGACCTCATCACCTCTTCATCTGGTTTGGGGGTTGTAACCCCCTGGGACAACCCTGCTACCCTGCTGGTCCTCTCAGGGGCCTGCATTCACACAACCCTGTGTTTCAGCCTCCTGAAGCACACACTGACAGCCCTACCTAAAACCCTAAAATGACACCCCCACACATCATGTCATGCTGAATAAAGTCCAAACTGCTTCCCTGGCATGGAAGACCCTCCAAAAGACAGGCCTAATCTACCAGCTCAATTGTTAATATAGGGGTTAGTTTTCCCAGACTATTGTCAGTCAGGCACTCACCATTCCTACCCGATGTCTTCTAGTCAAGCCATCCTTTCCATCACGAATGCTCATTTCTGTCTAATTAAAGAAAATAAATGCCCATACATTGGGCCTTCATTTTTACTCTTCACTCTTCTATATTCTAAGTTTCTATGAAGTATGTAAATTTATAGTTAAAACATTTAAAGAGAGGCAATTCCTGCCCAATTTTCCCGGGTCCTGCTGCTGTGTCCCCTGTCCCTGATACCTCCAAATGGTTCAGCGAGAGCTTCTCTCTCCCAGCTCTAGCTCCTAAGGAAGTTTCTTTATATTCCATGCTCCTTGTATGCCAACTGCCATGTGCTACTTTGTGGTGTGGGTGAATCTTCATTCAGGAGTCTTGAGGATCTACATCTAATTCAGGCTTTTATCTATCATGGTGAATCAGACACTTTAATCTTTTTCTTAAGACATTTGTGACAACATGGATGGACCTTGAGGCCATTATGTTAAGTGTGATAAGTCAGACAAAGAAGGGTGAATACTGTATGATCTCACTTATATGTGGAATCTAAAGAAAGCCTAATTCATAAAATCAGAGACTAGAATGGTGCTTACCAGGGCCTGGGGGGGTGGGGGCACGATTGCTGAGTGCCATTTCCTCATATGCTCTTCCACAGAATGTGTTTTCAAGCTTCAACCTTTGCCAGTAAGTGACAATGAGACTGACTGTC
>NW_017731441.1:538467-640087 GCF_001890085.2 Hipposideros armiger | reverse complement strand
CCTGTGTCTATATATATATATATATATATATATATATATATATACACACACATATATATATATTCAATTATAGTTGGCATACAATATTATTCTTTAAGGGTGCAAACTTGCAATGAGTAGATAAATAAGTCCTGAAGATCTAATGCACAGCATAGTGGTTATAGACCACAGTACTGTATTATAAACTTCAGTGTTGCTAAGAGGCTAGATCATAATTGTTCTCACCACACACACCAAAAAAATGATAATTATGTGACATAATAGAAGTGTAACTAACACTAAAGTAGTAATCATATTGCAATATATAAAGGTATACAATCAACACTTTGTACACCTTAAACTTACATGGTATATGTCAATTATATCTCAATAAAATAAAAACAGTGAGTGACCTTTGTCCTGGAAGTTACATCCAGGTTCATACATCTGTTACCTCCCAAGGGAAAAAAATGACATTTCAGTGAAAATTGGCAATTTTTACTAAAGAACGAGGAGCCATGTATTTGCATCTGGGAATAAATATGTCAAAATGAGTTAATGTTTGGCAAGGCTCTACTAATAGAAGCATTGTCTATACCTGGTTGCCATAGTGAAGTAGAGTGAAATGTTACTACTTTGTCTTCTAATCAATCTTAAAGCCCCCAACTGCCTTCAGATGCATTAAGTATCATTGGTGATATACTAGATTTTTGTTTCAATAACAAAGTAAACCCCTGACTGAAATTAGAGAGTGTCCACCACCTCAGACCCACCAGAAAACAAGGCCTTACAAGAGGGCAAGAACAGGTGCTAAGAAAAGTGTTCTCAGCTGGCATGCTGGAAAAGGATTAGATCATGAAGAATTCTTGGTATTTTACGAAACACTTGTGCAGTTTTAAAATTTTGCTTGGTTTTCTCTTGTTGCCTAACTTTGCCAACCCTTAGATTCTTTTGCCCTTCCACTAACCAGTCAGAACAAAAGGAAAAACATTGGAGTTCTGGCCTATTGTTTTTTTAAAGACATTTGTTATAAGTTAGAGCCACTAAATAATGGACTTGATCATGAAGCAGTGTGAGGCACTGAAAAGAGTCTAGATTGTGGGCTGGCAAACCTGGATTTAAATAACAACTCTGGCATTTATTAGCTGTGCACCTTTAAGTGGCTAAGTTGACTTCTCGGAGCTGCAGCTTCATTATCTGTGAAAATATGGATGATTTGTAGAAGGGAATCAAAAGAGATGAAGAATGCCCAGAAAGCATTCTGGAAGCCTTAGTTTCATTCCTCTTCTGTGTCTTTCACTCAACTTTGCCATGTCATTGCCATGGATAACTGACAGTGGGTTTAGTTTTATTTAGTTTTTAAATACTTACATGGTCCTGCATAAGTCTCTGGTCACATATCAACTGACTCAAAATCTTCCTGCTCAGGAATGTGCGGTCACAACACCCAGGCTGACGTATTTTCGTACCTCATGGCATGCAGGGGGTGGAGGTCAGAATGACATTGCAGCCTTCACCCCACATGGCCAGCTGGGTCAGCTGACTCTCTGGGAGCAGGGGGCTGCCCTTCCCCCTGTTATGCCCCACGGGGGTTCCTGAGCCCTGCCACCTGCTGACCTTAGTCTCCACCATGGGCTTCCCTTTTCCTGTCTTAAGTTTCACATCTGTGGTGGGGCAGGGTGGGCACTCAGCCACCCTGTGGTTTCTCTTGTGGCACCACACATAGCTCTTGTCCTTCCCAAATATGGGAAAGGCTGAGTTCCTTCCAAAGCACAGGTACAGGCTCACTTAGGCTATTATTCGAACGTGTTTTGAGATCTATTTTGTTTTCCTGTGAGTTAGCTGAATAATACTCACTAGCAGAATTTCATTTAAATGGCTTTTACACAAAAAAGTATTGGATATTTTAAAATTAAGGCCTAATACGAAATAGAAAGTGGCTAAGTGCCTCCTGGTTAGGCATAGAAGCTTGATGTTATTCAACAAGCGTCTGGATGGTTTACCTTCCCCAGGACTCAGGCTGGCCATCTCAGTGTTTCAGATGTCTTTAAGGACAGAGGTCTAGGGTTGTTGGGAAGATGAGTGGTGAATAAAACAATTCTAATAATTCATATCCTGGAGCATGTTTGAAAAATGAAATGCAGCTATTAGATTTAGTGTTCCAAGCCACCACTGTGTGACAGCAGTTGGGACCTAGCTTACCACACTATTTTTAATAAATGAGGTCACAGAGTATTTATATGTACTCTTGGGGCAGGCCCCTGATTGAAACAGGAACCAACAAACTTACACTTTAGTGACCCCACTGCTCACCAACTTCTAGTTTCGTTGCATTTAGAATGTTATATTATTTTTATACAAAGAAGTAGACACGTGAAACAAAAGAAAGAAAACTAATGGGTGAAGAAGCATTGTCTTTTTACCTTCCTCCACAACTGTCATTTTCTTCATTTAAAAAAAGAAGACAGATAAGCAGACTGCGGTGCATCCTAACAATGGAATATTATTTATTGATAAAAAGAAATGAGCTATCAATCTACAGAACGATGTGGAACAACCTCAAATGCATATCGTTAAGTGAAAGAAACCAGTCTAAAAAGACTACACACTGTGTGATTCCAACTATATGACATTAAGAAAAAGCAAAACTGGGTGACAGCAAAGACCAGTGGTGAGGGAGGAGGAGTGACAATTCGGTGGAGCACAGAGGATTTTTAGGGCGGTGAGACTATTCTGTGTGATACATGCCATTATACATGTGTCCAAATCCACAGACTATGCAACCCCAAGAGTGAACCCTGAAGTAAACTATCCATGTTAGTTAGTAATAAAGTATCAACACTGGGTCATCAATGATCACAAATATACCACATTAATCCAAGGTGTTAATAATAGGGGAACTTGCTGGGGGGTGTAAGGTGATTAGGGAATATAGCTGCCTTCCTTTAGCTGTGGGGGATATGTTCCAAGACCCCCAGTGGATGCCTGAAACTATGAATAGTATCAAATTCTACATATACAGTAAAACCTTGGATTATGAGTACCGTGGTTTGCGAGTGTTCCGCAAGACGAGCAAACATTTCTAATACATTTTAATGTGGTAAACGAGCGATGTCTTGCAGTCAATATGAGTAGTTTGTTTCTGGAATGAATTATGCTCGCAAACCAAGGTAATACTGTACTATGTTTTTTTGTATACGTACATACCAATGATAAAGTTTAATTTATAAATGAGGCACAGTACGAGATTAACAACAATAACTGATAATAAAATAGAACAATTATAATATACTGTGATAAAAGTTATGTGAATGTCATCTATCTCAAAATATCTTATTGTACTGTTACTCACCTTTTCACTTAAAGGAAGCATTTTACAACTCTTTTTTTTTTAAAGATTTTATTGGGGAATTGGGGGAGGGGAACAGCGTTGGGGAATCAGGGAAGGGGAACAGACAAGTTGCTGTCCTTTTGTTCTTCAGTCTAGTTGTGGAGGATGTTGCTTCACTGGCCCATGTTGGTATTATCATTGCGCTCTTCCCCGGGCGAGGCAGATCGATCACCGGCCTCTGGACGTCCATTCATGGAGGCTCTTGGCAGCTCACGCAGGCTACCGGCCACTCACAGTAGCCCATGGCAGCCCACTGCAGCACGGGCTGCAGCCTTCGCCATCACCGGCGACTCACAGCATCCCAGCTCCAGGTTGAGCTGTTGTTCACCATCTTAGCTGTAGAGGGCAGTGTCACTGGCCCTCATGTGGGATCCGAACCAGGGCCCTGCTGCTCAGAGCTGGCGTCCCAAGCCAGCTGTTAACCAATGTGCCACTCGGCTGGCCCACGACTCTTTTTGACACATGCGAATTGCCAGCAATGCTGCTTTTGTGCTTTTGGGCCCTTATTAAGTAAAAGAAGGGCTAGTTGAATACAAGCGCTACAACACTGCAACAGTCAATTTGATAACTGGGACGGCTAAGTGACTGAAAAGCAAGGAGTGGCTGCAGCGTGGAGATATTGAACAAAGGATGGAGCAGTATGGTTTGAGATCTCATCATGTGACTCAGAACAATTCACAATTTAAAACTGATGAATATTTTATTTCTGGAGCTTTCCATTTAATATTTTCGGACTGCGGTTGACTGTGGGTAACTAAAATTAAGCCAAAGCGAAACTGCAGATAAGGAGGGCTACTGTATATGAGAACTCTATAGTTTCCACTCAGCTTTCCTATAAACCTAAGACTGCATTAAAAATACAGTCTATTAATTTATTGTTTAAGTGAAGATATAACTTGGAACTTCTTAGAGCCCTTGCACTGTGCTCTAGAGGGAACCTTTCGGCCATTTGTTTCTTCCCCTTCTTTTGCCCCTGCAGTTTCCTGTCCCGCTGCTCGAAAGAACCTCTCCCAGGAAGCGAGAGTGCAGTGACATTAGCTGCCAATTTTGTTCCTGTGACTCCTTTCCTGGCCCTCTGTGTACCAGGAATCCGAGAACCTAGCCTGAGTTTAAGCCCCCTTTGGAAACTTTAAGCCCCTATTCCACTAGGATTTGTAGTGAGAACATCTTGTCCCCTTTTGGTGACGTTAGTGAAAACCAACAACTTTCTGCCATGTTCTTGATGTCGAATGTAGCATAGGCTGTGTTTTTTTTCCTTCAAGATGACTCACCTTGGGATGAGAGAGAAGCACAGGTGTTTAGTAGCAACGTTTTACCACACTTGCATGGACCCACAGCGCTGCTGAGAGGTGCCTGCACGGTACCCCTTGACCAACACGTCGGTGGGCAGAGCCTCTGGCTGACACTGACCCAGCCCCGGTCCATGGGCATCTTCCAGTCATCTTCTAAGTGCCAAGCCCTGTACCAGGCATGGGATGAACACAATGGGACACCAGACCTACTCCCAAGAGACTTGGCAGAAAGGATAAATCCAGCAAACAGTAAGTGCTGTGCAGAAAAAGAGGATTTTGCAAAAGGGGTGTTTAGGGCCCGACCTGAAGGATCAGTAGGAGCTAGCCAGGCCCCAAGGAGGGGAGAGAAGCTCTTCCTGGTTCCAGACAGCAGCCAGAGTGGACCCCACAGATGCTCTGCTTGAAGCCTAAAGGTGGGCGCCAGGTTCTGTCCCCTATTCCACCTGTTTCCCCAGCTCAGCTCAGCTTGGACATCCCAGTAGCACTGGGGTGAGGTGGGGGTGGGGGGAGGCAGTCCACAGCAGACAAGGATCTGGCTTTCCCCTCCGGTGGTACTTACGCTGCTCCAGGAATCTTTCTTACATAGCTCCGGGGATGTATTCTTCAAGGGTGAAGAATAACCCATGAAAGATCCCTGGAGCGAGGCTAGTAGCATTTCCAAAGTCTATTAGGACAGCTGCATTGCAGAGTAAGCCCCTGAATCACTATAACATCTAATACGTCTAACTCATCTTGTCATATAGTATCTAAGCTGGAAGGAATGTGAAAGCCCATGAGAGCAAAAGCTTAAGAACTGAAAAGTCCTGAGAGGTTAACTCTGGTGAAGGGTTTTCCCTAGACTGCAGAGATATTTCTCAGAAGTAAGCAAGAGGAACAAAAGGAGTTTTGTGGAGCGCTCCCCTCACTGGGCACATCAGGCTTGAGCAATGGTGTATTTCTCACTCCCAGGGCACAGATCCTCTGTTTTGAGATAAGCCCATAAATGAGCATGTACGTACATGATCCAGCCGTTCTCAGGATGCCGCCCGCACGCCCTCATTCCTGGTTCACTTGGGCAAAAGCTCAGGTGTGGGGACTTTTTGTGGCATGTGACATTCCCTGACTCCCCAGAAGAGTGGCTCTAGCTAAGTTGTCACCACTAATGCACCGACAGTGAGACACAGGCGTGCTGGCCAGAATTCCCAGGGCAGATTCCCAATTATCTAGCAATGATTGCGAGACATGTCCCCTGAATCCGAGCACCTTTATTTTGCCTTGATTTAGCTCTTATGCAACACCTGTTGCTTTCTGATTGTTTTATTGGTTTCTAGTTTTCTTAAAAGAGGATCAGTTCAGTGCAGTGGCTTTGCCGTGTCACATTAGTGGAAGTAAAACTGAGAAAAAAAACACTTGTCTTGACATTATGAGTGAGTGGCATGGTTGATGACATCTTCAAACAAAAGTGTCTATAGAAGGAAGATCTGAACAGTTTCTCCAGGACAACACCAGCAACACCAACAACAAAACTCTAATAATCAAATGGAAGTTTTGCAATTCCAAACTTTTAAATTACTTTTATATAATTGTGGAAAAGTGAAGTTCTATTTTTCTGTGTGTGTGTGTGTGTGTGTGTGTGTGTGTGTGTGCCAATTTTTATATTACTAATGTAATATTTGGGCTATAAACTCCAGGGGCTTTTGATGCTGAAAATATTTTGTCTCTTAGTTCTGGTAACATTCAGAAAGAAATCCCATGGCATAGGGAGAAATGGGGCCTGGGTGGTGTGCTGGGCAGGCCCGTGTCTCACACTCCTAATGACTCCTGAGGCACAGTGCCCCTGCCAGCTGCACATCTTAACTTACAGCTGTAAAGTGGCTGCAGTGTAAATGTCGCCACCCAACATAAGCTGGGGTTTTTCTCACAGTAGAGTGAAGCAAAATAAAATAACATGCAATTGTTCCAAGTGAATCTTACATACCAGAGAGAAGGTGTGCAGATTTGCAAACAGGTGTGTGTGCAATCAAGATTGACTCCAACGTTAGGGGACTCCTGCTCTTCAACCTCCATGAGCCTCTCCCAAATGGTGGCTATGAACATATTTGAGAAGGGAATGGAGTAAGGGGATGGCTAAGCCACAGGAACTGTGACTCGGTTATCCTGAGGACAAGGCTTAGGATGTGTACTTGTCTTTCATCCTCCCCTGGAACTTAGGGTGCTGGGTGCCCACAATGTGCTTGCTTTAGTTTGACTTTCCAAAACCTGGTCATTCTTCTACTTGCCCAGCTGTACAGTTCCTCATTCTGTGAATCAGTTTAGATAACACCTCTGGGAAAACGTTCCTATTCCTAAGACACCCTGTGTGTTCTTTCTTTTGTGCTCCCCAAACGTTCATCCAGGATGGCAATGTCACTCTGTGTCTCCATCCTGCCTGACCCCCTGCACCATAGTCCTGGAGAGTGGGGGTAGGGCCCTGTGTCTCAGTGTTCCCAGTACGGGCAAGGAGCCTTCCAGATTCTAAGTGTTCCAAAAATGCCCTTCTTAAAGAGGTATCTGAGATGAACAAAAGCCTGGGGATCCTTGGCAAGATACAGACAGACAGTGACAGCCAGTGCAGGGCCCCCACGCTCGCTGTTGGCTGGCCCCACAATTAAGCTCCTGATTCCTAGGCCACAGGAAGTAGACCCCACGCTTAATGGTGGCTTCACTATCTCACTTTTAGTCTAATCATTCCTAAACACGCTTCCTGTTTTCTCTTAAATGTCTCTTGTCTTCCATAATTATATATTTAAAATGTTTCCTGTGTCTTTGTTCTTTTGATATTGGTTGCCTTAATTATAAAAAGTGGTTGCCTTTTTTTAGTTTAACTTATATATTTGCTTATTATACCATTTAAGTTATGTAACATATCATTTGAAATTTAATAGTAACGGAAATTTTGCCTGTCATACCCCCCCACCCCCACAGTTTCTTCTTGTAGCAAAGCCTGGTTGCTCAGGTTAATTTATCCACAATATACTTAATTCATTCAACACAAGTGTACTAATTTTTATTTTGATCTCTCATGATTTCAATAAAATGTCTTTTATTTTAGTATGTGCCCTGCCCAAAATGGATATGTTATACTACAGCCATTAAGGAAAGATATTGTAGAAGAATATCTAACGGCATAAGACAAATCTGGCATACATTGTTTATTAAACAGAAAAGTGTGTTAGGATTTCTACCATACTATGATATAAAAAGAAAAAAAATCATATTTATGTCAAATTGGCAGGCTTATAGATGATTTTAATTTTCGTCTTTATGTTTCTCTGGCTTGGGGAGTTTTCTATGAACAGAAATTTCTTTGTATCAAGGGGAAAATAAACTATTTTAAAAAGTCTTTGGCATTTTGGAAAGCTTAAGTTCTCCTTTCTCTCAAATATCTAGAGAGTGAGGGGCCCTCAATTCATAGAAAGCCCAGGAGATTCCTGAACTCTCCAGGAGCGTGGGAAATCACCTCCACAATAGGTTTATGGCAGGTGGGATATCATCAGGGTTAGAAAGTTGGGAACCTGGATTTGGGAACAACAAGAGCGTTCTGTAATTAGGTAAGTCATTGCTGAGTTGGAAAACTCATATAGATGTTCAACCCATGGGCCATGAAGGGGAACTCATTTGTCATTTAGGGCACTCATGTATTCAGATAAATCTAGATGATCAGACCTCCAGGAATATAAACTGGGTCTTCTAATAGATCACCTTCCTCATATGGGTACATAAAGTTACCTCATTAGTTACTTTCTGAGGTAACTACACATAACAGGTTACCGAAGGAAGGATAACACCAGATGATGATATGACTGACTGGTACAATAGGATGACTCAAGACTGAAATCAGGCAGGCTGTCCTATCATATCTGCCAGCTCAAGGTGCATTTAAAAAGGGGGAAAATCACATCTCCAAGTATCTAATCTATAAACCAAGCATTTTACATATGGCATTCTGGCATTCTGTTAATGTCTGTAGAATAGACAGTGTCTTCATTATACAGTGAAGAAAAAAACTGAGGCCCCAAGAGGTCATATCTCTAGAGCAGAGACAGAGTTATAATTCACACCTGTTCCTCAGATTCCATGCAAATTTCATAGTTTCCCACTAGCTGGTGCCTCATCCACAACAACATGAGATGGCTACTTGGCCTTGAACAAGCCAATGTCTCCCAGCTTCAGTTTCTGTCTGTGAAGCAAGACGACTGAGTTAAGTGGATTTTGAGGTCCTCTTCCACCCTCGTATTTTATGATTCTTTAATGATTTTGCTCAATATACTAGAATGATGACTTAATACAATTTTTAATGAAATGCTACATTCTCTCTGACATTAACGTCACACAGTGCCACAAGTAAAGCACAAAAAAGCAAAGAAATGTTTATGGGTTCAGATGATAGAGGACCCCAGGAAGGCCATAATCAGGACTGCTTTTCCATAGGCCTGTGTCTTCCCCCACTGAATAAGACAAAAATGTTGATGAAATTGAAGCATTGCCTGTAGTGTTGGAAAGGGAGTTTCTGAGTAGGACATTTAATTATGCATTTATATCACTGTAACTATCCTCCTTCTAACTTTTACATGATATGTATAATTAAGGATATGCCAATTAAATTTTCATCTTTTTGCAATTCTAATTTCCTTAAAACCTTTGAAGTAAGACCTCAACATGGCAAATAAAATCACTTTCACCTTAACTTGGAGACTAAACTATGATTGAAATAAATGTATCAATCTCACAAGCACACAATCACAAATATTTTCAGTATGCTGTAAAGGGTCTGAGTTTGTGAGATGGCAACAAACCAAGCAAGTTAACAAATGCAGCACTTCAGGCAATTCACCAAATAAACTCTGGTCTGGACTTTTACTGTTCACGTTATACATTCTTTGGACAAGAGTTTTTCTGCTTATAATCATATTAATGTCTGGAAAGAAGGATATGTTTGAATGCAAAAAAATTTCAGAATTGCCTGTGTTTTTTTTTATCTAATGATAGAAATGGGAAGTTCAGTCCATAATTTTTTATGAATATATGTTCAGAAAGGCATACGCATTATTTTAACTAATTCCTGAGACCTTTGGAGAAATAGAGATGTTTGGGCTTTTCGGATAAAGACTATGAAGAAGAGTATGTAGATTTCATTTATATTCAAAGGTATGCAGAATGTGCCTGGTTGGCTCAAGTCTCTGATCGCAGCTGATGTTCAGTGGTTTTGGCCTAGGGACCCAGGAAGTCTCGGTGGCTGACCTCAGAAGATAGTGGGGAGAGGAGGTTGGGTGTTGTTTGGAATCCAGCTCTGGATTCGAGGAAGGCTGTGCTGTTCAGAGGATGAGTGAGGTGCGCTGGAGTCGTGCATTGGCATGAGCCACTTCTTTCTTCCTGAGCTTTGCTGGTAACATGGCTTTCTCTCCCTCTCTTTTTTTAAGCATCAGTCATTTGATGGCTCTTGCCAATCACTCATTCTCACCGTAAGAAATAACTCTTATTTTCGTTTTCTCATTGTGACAATTCCTTGTATTTGTGGGAAACCTGAGCTAATAAATGCTTATCTCTCCCTGCCACAGGTTCAAGGTGCTGTCTCTGTGTTGGTCTGTACAAGGGACATGTGTAGGCTGGAAAAACTTAACTGACAGGTCAAAGTTATCAGCCAGAAAGCCCTGGTTATGTGGCTAAGGCAGCCTTCATGACTGTGAGGAAGCCAGACGAGCTGGTTGACCAGAAGGACATGTAGCAGAACAGGGCGTAGGGCAGACAGAAGAGAACAGTGTGCTCCATGTTTAGTTAGAGGGCATGGTGAGTCACACGGGCACCCTTTGCCAAACTGCAAATTTAAGTTCTTTTTCCCCAAAGTTGGTCATGATTCTTCCCGGACTGTGGTTAATCTTTGATGGACATCATGCAACTCTTTGAGTAAATCTGTCATTTGGGAGGGAAAAAAAGATAAATATAATTTTGAAAAACTTTAATAGCCTCAAAATGGATCAGAGTGCAAGGCCCATCATCCAAAGAACCATTTTGTCATTGGCTTGAAAAGTGGATGAAAAGAATTTTGGTAAAAAGTCTGAAGCCTTGCAATGCTAAATGGAAGTAGGACAGTTTGCAAAGTTCTACTCTTATGGGTATTGATTAATCTGCAGGCAGCCATAAAATGAAAACTTCTGAGTTTAAAAAGTTAATCACTTTAGAGCATCCAAAAGATATTGCCGTTTTACCTATTTCTCACTGAGGACCAGCAAAAGCACAGATAAACCGGTTATTCCATAATTTTTACTTTCAGTGAAAGAGCGTGTCAGAATCAAAGGCTTACATAGGAAAAATAAGGCTATCCTTGTTCCTTAAGATGGCTCTATTCTGATTTTCCTGACCGACAGTATTTCCCCATTGATTTAGCCCATGGGTGAGGGTATTATTTAAAATCTGAAACATCACAGACGTGTTTTTATAAGAAATATAATCATATGATCTATTATCTATGGAGTTTGCCAGATTTTTAATCTTATTATAATATAAGAGACATAATTTTTAATATTACGCATGCCTGGGATTCAATTAAAAATATAATATCCAGAACAATTTGGGTTAAACTGTACTTTGCTGCTTTAACCTCAGGAAGTATAGCAAACTTTTGTTGACAATGGGAAAATATGTGGGTTTTGGAATAAATTGCCCAAAGAGCCTAGTTTAAAAAAATATTCTTCAAATGGTTAGGCATATGACTCATTTTCATTGCATCAACTAATAGGGAAACCAAGCTGCAAGAAGAGACACAAGTTGTTTCGTTTGAGATTTTTTAAAAGGAAAGAAACAGATGATGGTGTGAACAATACTGGCAGCAGAGTACAGATCTCTTCTGGAGAATGATAGGATCAACCGAAAGAGTGTTACGTCAAGGGCTGATCTGTAAATTAATTTTATAGAAAGACAGTTATGTTTCCTTACCTGGATCAATAATGACATTTCCTTATTCCACTGCATGCTGATACAGGGGATTTTTCAAAAAAGCAAATCTTGTATACTTCCTGGCTATTCATTCAAGCTATTCATATTTTGTCTCAATTGATTTCCACCACAGCTACATGCTTATTAATGGATCTCCACCCTGCTGTGAGAGAGAACTGCTCCCTTCACCCAAGGGTATGGTGTTCATAGTAGAATCTATAATCTGGGAAAACGAAGTGGGACCGGGCCACTGTCACTGGCTAAAATCCTGTTCCCACCAGAAACCCAGGACAACACATGGTACAGATGGAAAATGATGAACAGCTGGAACATCTACTGGGGAAATCTTTAAAAACCAGGGAATCTCAATATTCTGGTTGCAAACCCTATCATATGGCAAAGTAGATTCACAAGATCATAAAGAGATTGTCTGATATATTGGTTGTCAGAATATTTCTTAGCAGCAGGTCCTGTTCTGAAGTAAGACCTTAGGCAGTGCTCTAACATTACAAAAGAAATAGTAAAGATAAAGGATGAGCTGGTTGACTGAAAGCAGGGGTTGGGTGGCTAACCCAGAAAGTCTCATTCTAGATCAGCGGTTCTCAACCTGTGGGTCGCGACCCCTTTGGGGGTCGAACGACCCTTTCACAGGGGTCGCCTAAGACCATCGGAAAACAAAAAGATATTTACATTACGATTCATAACAGTAGCAAAATTACGGTTATAGAGTAGCAACGAAAATAATTTTATGGTTGGGGGTCACCACAACATGAGGAACTGTATTAAGGGGTTGCGACATTAGGAAGGTTGAGAACCGCTGTTCTAGATGATTCTGAATGGTTCTAAAATGGTTCTAGATAAAAACAGCAACCCCAAAGAGCGAGGAGATTGCCAAAGCACTATTTTGCTATTCAGTGATCTAGTTCAGTGGAAGACAAAGTATTGCTAAAACCCAACTCTTTTTAAAAACTAAAAACATGTGTGGGTGATGTTCTTTCTAGTACACTTTTATGTCAGTAAGAAATGTTCAGTTAAGTGCGGGGCATATTGTTTAAGAAGCCGAGATCCTCACACTTTAGTTTAGAAAGCTTTCCATTAAGCATTCAAATTAATATATTGGGTTTTAAAAGGATTCACCTCTACTTATCTAGATAAGTTATTCTCATGAGAGAAAAACTTCATTTATATGACACTGGATAACAGGTGGCTTGGTACATATGTTGATAACAATACAAATCCTTTGCTCTTGTTTTTTATATTAGTACTCATACCTTTCAGGGCCTGGGGACACCAAACTACAATATGCGTCAATCCAGTCTCGCCCTCACCATCACCAGCTCTCCTGGCCATACCTTGAAATCTTCTCATAATCGAGATTCTATACCCATGTCGACATGCTTCCCGCTAGTTTCACTCGGAGTAGTACTATCTGTGTGAATCAACACACTCTTCCTTTCACGTAAAGTAAATACAGGGACATGGTTAGTCATGGGACCATGGGGTGTGAGAAGCAGGATGGTGCCATGGCAGCATAAGGCACTATCCAAGGAAAGGAGTAATTTTAGAGGCCTCTCTGTATGATTTTTGCAGCTTCTTGTTACTCTATAATGTCATTTTTTTAAAAGCCCTGGGATCTCTCTTCTAGTTGAGACTTGCTCCTTCTTCCCAGCTTTCTCTGGGTACACCACCCGCGAGGTGGGCTCGCAGCAGTCAGCCCAGCTCTAACAGAACTCCACTTGAGAGCAGCGCTGGGGCCTGAAGAAGCCGAACAACTCCCATGCCTTCTCCTTGCCCCTCCCCTGAGCTGCCCAAACTAGGCTCTCTGTGTACATCAGCCATATGATCAGGATGCCCATAATTTGTAATGCATCTATGGCTGTTTTGCATTCAGTATCCAAGTCCATGCATGTGTACGGCAGACCTCTTGAAATGTGGTTTGTAAAAAATAGATTACCATAGAGGAGGAACTCATGGTTTTCCAGCTTTCAAACACACGGCTTTCTAGGTACTTTTCAGTGTTGCACACCCATCTCTGTTACGATAACAGAGCTAGCCAGGGGGTGCTCTGTGGGCTCACTGTGGGATGAGGGCCAGGAGTCTGGAACTCTTCCTGTGTCCGTTTGTTTGGAGGTGTAGGAAATCTAGGTACTTTTTTCCCACCAATATTAAAGCTCTGTGTCAAATGAGTTATAGCATAAGACGATGGAAAAACCCAGCAAGAAATTTTAAAGTGTTTTCCCAAATATTGCTCCTTTGAAAACCATTCATTTACAGTGGTCACATTTCTAATAAGACGTATGCCACACTGCATATACATGGAGCGTTTCCCTCTGAGATGTGCAAATCAGAAATCTGAAACAGTGAAGCAGAATGAAAACATCTTCAATAGGGCAGTGAAGATATTGCATTTTTGACACATTGGCATAGCCACTGTTATTTCTAACTATATCACAATTCTAATGATTGTCAGATTCGCTATTTAAAAAGTTTCAGTCGTAAACATTTTTTTTTTTTGGAAAACAGTATTTTATAATTCTCAAACTCTGACTGCAAATGAAGTGCATTTAAAAATTTCTCAGAGATTTGAGTAAATTATTAAAGAATTGAAAGCAAAGGGAAATAACTAATCCTTGTCTTTGAAGTCCATTTGAAACTTAATTGACCATTAGGCCACCAACTACCTTGGCACATGACCATTTAATAATGAGAAATTCAACCTTACATTAGGGATGAGAGCAGCATAATTCATCAAAAGCTCCACACCGATTACACTGCTTTCTGTGGAGATTTCTTGGGGGGAAAGTACAGAACACACAGTTTTAATTAATTTATGAGCTTTTTAGTGGTGCTGTAGCAATTGAGTTCTGGCAATAATGAAAATGTCTGTCGACAACTATGCTTAAGTTTTATTTGACTTGGGCTGTGATTGTGCCTCATCTCCTGCCTCAGCAGCTCAGGCTGCAATTAGTGAAGTCATGGGCGGGGCTGGGGAGGGAATTTTTGAAAAAAAATTTAGTAATACTGATAAATATAAACATCTTAAGTGTTTAAAAGCAGGATAAAACAATTATACCACTTTATATCCAAACAAAATATATTTGCAAAATTGCATGGCTATTCTGAAAAATCTCATTTGATCCATATGGATTCAATTATTAAAATATCAATTTAGCAATTTTCAGACTTGAAAAAGCATTACTCTCACATTAACCCTACGATATGCTTATCACAAAGAAATATGAGCAACCCCATTTTTTTCAAGTTTTAATCTGAAAATGGACATAAAACCCTGATCACTGGCGGACCTCCATGGTAAGGACACGGAATTGATCCCCACTAGCTTTTCTTTCTTTTGAGAGGTCCAGTAAGATATGACAAAATGGGGTCCTACAAGCTGGATGCTGGCTTTTCCTCTGACAAATTCCATGGCCTTGAATTTAGCATTCAGTTTCTGTGAATGCAGATTCCAGTGTGTGATTATAAAATGTCCTATAGAATTGTGATTTTTCAAGCTTTGTGCATATGAGGGTCATTTTTATAACACCCATACCTATTTAGACCACCATACAATAATAGATTTACCTTCATTCTCCACTGATGAAAAAAATATATCTATATCATCTATTTCTATATCTATACCTATATCTATGTCTCTCTATCTCTATTTCTATATATCTATATATCTCTGTGTATCAGTAGCATCAGGACTTCTACTAAGTGAATGTGTAATGTAGTAATCACAATACCATCTCAAAATTCTAAAATTGCTAGCATATATGTGTGAGAAATGGAATTTATTCGGTCTATAAAATCATTGGAGCTGTGCCTTACCGAGTACTTACGTGGCAAGCATAGTGCTAATTATGCACTTGACATTATAAGTGTACATTATTAGTATAGTTATTTTACAGATGAAGGAACTGAAGCCTTGAGAGATTAATTAACTTGCTCAAGGTCACAGAGCTAGAAAGATGTGGACATACTGAACCCTTGCAAATTACTGCACACTCCTAAACTCCCACGTTCCCAGACCACATGTTGAGTACTGCCTGAAACGACTAATCTAAGCTTCATCATTTCATTATAACGCTTGACTCTGAGGGAATTCTTCCTCACCAATCACGTCCGATGGAAAGACCATACCCTGTTTTATTTATTCCACAAGGATTTATTTACTCAGTTAGGTGCAATGGTAGTTGGTAGGTATATACATGCTGTAAGTAAATAATTTATTAACTGTGTAGGTGAACCTGTCACTGGCTAATAATGTGTTTCTACTTTGATCCTATCTGACTTACAGAATGCCCCAGATAAGAAATATAGGAAGGAAGGTATTTTTGGAGAAGCTGGCTTCAGGTGAATAAACAAAATGCTAACTTAAAACTTCTTTTTATACATGTAGACACTATTGTATTATTTATCAAATGGTGTAAATGACAAAATTTAAGGAGCTTTCCCAAGTAATCAATGGTTGAATCTTTCTACATGCCCTAACCTTCAAGGAGAAATTTCCTGCCTAGATTTTAAGATAGGGCAAAATTGTCCACCAACATTTCTGTGAGGAGGCTTACTGTTATATAATTTAGCACCTCTAAAATAATTTTAAATGTCTCTGCTAAAAGAGCCTTATTTTCTACTGTAAACATTGGACAGGCGTAAGACACAGCTTTTAAACTTATACCAAACAGAAACCAACTTACCTCTGATAATGCTTGTGTCATGAGTACAGGCCTATTACCTCCATTTGAATCAAACTCCTTAAGCAGCTTTGCACTTGGTTAATCCCACCTGTGATTCAGGAAGAATCTCTTATACTATAGGACTCAGGCATTGGGTGCGGGTGAGGAGTGGGGGTAGGAGGTAGGAGCTGGGGATGACCCAATAACTACTTTACTTATATTCAGATATACTTCATTTATGTTCAGATATAAGTGAATCAAGTAATCTGTTTGATCTCATTGTTGTTTTATGTTTATATTTTGTCTAATCAAGCAATACCTTTCTAACACTGCACTCTATACAAATGTATTAATGTGGTTTTTCTAAACTAAAAAGTACATCCATACACACATTGTCATCACTATGAACAATATTAAATCATTCCAAATTTATTTTAGTGTATTGATACAAACCCTGTTGTGAAAATTTTCTGCATATGGAATGTTATTTTTAAAAAATTGTCATTCCTGATTAATTTCTAACCATATCTTTTATTTATTAAATTGAATATTGACTTCGATAGTCCATAAGAGACAACATTTCCCTATGGGAATCTACTTATTCTGGAAATATTTTTATGTGATATAATTTTGCAGATGCCAAGGGTTGTCCTTTATCCAAGTTGTAGTTGTTATTTGAAATTTGACCAACAAGTATTTGCAACACTTCATGTAATTTAACAAGGTGCAGAAACTTTAACAATGCTTTTAATAGAAATATTGTCTCAATGGTACTTAGATTGAAAAATAAATAAATGCTTCAAGAAAGTGCCTTAAAATACATGAATATTTGATGCATACTTACTAAGTACCAAGAGAATAACATGATATATTGACTTCTCAAACTGAAATTACAGCAACAAGAACCCCTCAACCCTATGTGTTGTTTCTAGTCACAAAAATGCTAATATGTACTTTTTAAACTTTTCAATAGCCCCACATTTTCCCTACAAGTTGTATTAATAAAATATATCAACTCTTTTACTTTTTGACCAAAATTACATATTCCAGGTTGGCCTCTCAACATTAGTTTTGCATTAATTTTTTTACTGAAGTATTTAGTTGCTAAACCTAATTTGTGGCTCACTACATCATTTTAAACAAAAATATAAGCCAGTAATTTTTTTCAAGGGGGTATGTCCTCCAAACATTTGACAGATTCTAGAAAATATTTGGAAGGGGCTGTTGCATGCACTGATAAATTAAACAGTTATTGAAGACCTACTAGGTCCCAGACAATTAGCGTATTAGTGAACACAACAGATGTGGAGTTTATATTCTAACAGTGGGAAATGTACCACAAACAGTGGAAATAATAAACAAACATATTATATTGCAAGTTACAAAGTGACTTCTGTTATGAAAAATAAAGTAGAAAATGGTAAAGAGAATCAATTTAAGTGACATGTGAACAAAGCCCTGAAGAAGAAGGAAGGCCAGAGGATGACCAGGGTAAGATCAGCAAGGCCAAGCATGGCCCCAAGGTGAAGTGTGCTTGGGGTGCAAATACACCAAGTTTGCTGAAATATGGGAGCACTGAGGGGCAGAGAGTTAGGATAGAAAGCAACAGAGGAAACGTGGCTCTCCAGGTGCTGCAGTTCTTTGTAGCCCTTGGCTGTTTTCTGTTGAATGAAATAAGGAGCCAAATGGTCATCTGAGAGAAAGTAAACTATTCAGAGAAAACAAAAACGCACAAACCTGCTTGTAGAATGTTGAATTGCGTCCCCAAAAGATCTGATGTCAAACAATTAAGTTCATGAACTTTTCCTAGAAAAAATGCTATATACCTCATTGCTGAATATCACTGTGGTCACCTTTGAAGTACTCCCCTTGGGAAGCTACGCACCGACGCCAGCCCCTAGCCCACCCTTCAAAGCAATTTTGGAACTCTTTTTCTGGAATGGCCATCAGAGCTGTCATAGTATCACTCTTGATGTCCTGAATGTAATTAAAATGTCTTCCTTTCAATATTTCCTTTACCTTTGGGTAAAGAAAGAAGTCATTGGGAGCCAGATCAGGTGAGTAGGGAGGGTGTTGCAATACAGTTATTTGTTTACTGGCTAAAAACTCCCTCACAGACAGCACCGTGTGAGCTGGTGTATTGTCGTGATGCAAAAGCCATGAATTGTTGGAGAAAAGTTCAGGTCGTCTGACTTTTTCACACAGCCTTTTCAGCACTTCCAATAGTAAACTTTGTTAGCTGTTTATCCAGTTGGTACAAATTCACTATGAGTAATCCCTCTGATATCAAGAAAGGTTAGCAACATCGGTGCAACAAGTTCACGAACTTAATTGTCAAACCTCGTATGTACCAGTGAATGTGACCTTGTTTGGAAACAGGATCTTTGTAGATATAACTAGGTTAAGATGAAGACATTAGGCTGGACCCTATACCAATGTGACCAACGACCTTACAAGAAGATAAAGAGACACGCAGGAAAACACCATGTGAAGACAGAGGCAGAGATTAAAGTGGTTTGTCTTTATACCAAAGATCCAAGGCCACCACCAGAAGCTGGAAGAGGCTGGAAGGATCCTCCCCTAGAGCCTTCAGAGGGAGCATAGCCCTGCTGACACCTTGATTTCAGGTTTCAATCTTCTACAACTCTGAGAGAATAACTTTCTGTTGGTCTAAGTGTCCCCAACCCCCAGTTGGTGGTATATTGTCACAGCAGCCCTGGGAAATTCATACATCAGCTGAGAGTGAGGATGGAGTCACAAGTGATGGAGGTTTAAGGGGAGAGGAGAAGGTCCATGGGGGAGTGGAATGGGCATTGAATCATAGAAATGGTCAACAGCTGTCCAGCCATCCTGGGCTCACTCAATGTTTGTGTTTGTGAAAATTCACTGAAGACCAGTCATTGTGGTCGGTGTTTTCTCTTGCCCTCAGCTGTCTGGTGCAGCTGCCCAGTGGTTGAGAGTTGCACATAAGTTCAAGTGGGTATGTTACAGGTGAGTGAGGGAAAAGGCAGCAGAGGGTATGTTCCAGGGAGTGATATTAATAAGGAGACCTTGGAATTAAAGTTGGGTATAGAGGGAAGTAATGGCTTGAGGGAGGGGTGAGAAACCGTGAAAAAGGGGGAGAAGCAATGAAGTCTGGGTCCCACTAAAGTTAGTTTTTATTTTCTAATTCCTGACATAGTATCTCACATATAATTCTGTCCAATTTTGTTCTTGGATAATTGAAATAATAAAACCCGAAAGCTGTGTTGCTTATAAGATTCGTTCTCTGGGTTTAAACATTGTAGAAGCACATCACTTTGTAGAACAGGAAGAGGCCTTAGCAAGCATTTAGCCAGATATCCAAATGGTTTTAGATGAGGAAATACTTAGGGTAAGAACACTGCCCATTATATAGCTATTACATCAAAGGAACAGAAACAGAATTCATGTCGTTAGTTGCTGTGTTGCTGCCACATTTATACCTTACTTGACGTAAACATCCGTTAAGTCACCCACGCTGGAAACAACTTTGAAATGCAGTTCTATTAATGTGTCTGTGAATGTGTCTATTAATGATTATTTAGGACAATTTTCTTTACAGAGCACATTTTCAGAATCAAGTAATATTAGAATACAGAGTAACCACATTATTATATCTATGTTCTATTTTAACCTTTTGCCTCTTCCACTGTTGCATCATAAAAGCAAAAACAACACTATAATTATTTTTGTGCGTTTTAGTAATGTAAGCACATGCGGTTACTAGGCGATTGCTGGGAGGAGTATGGGTATGGTGGAAAGGAATTTTATTCTCATGTAGTCATTTGCATTAAAATGTATGCCAGATGCTTGGCGATAATTTATGGACAGGGCCTTCCCTTGCATTCCCTTGGTTGTCACACACTGAAAGAAAAATATCAGTCATATATGGGAAAAATCTGGCCCATCGGCCATATCTAATTTTGGGTTTCAATAAGCTACTTTAGAGTGGTCCGGAATTCCAGCACTGCTGAGCATGTTTGTTATTGGCCTTTAGTACACTGTTTCTTTGAGCAATTTACCTATTTTACAGAATGTTACCGTAGCCTCAGTACTTTCATTTCCCTCCACACAGCACCTCACAGCTATAGACGTCAGGGAATCAAGACTAGGGAGGAGATGGGACCTCATTTCTGTTCCACTGAAGATGAGAGCAAAGTGGATGCTAAAATGTAAAAATCCTTCGGTCTTTTCTGAAGGAATCAAGAGCCTTTTGTTGTCTGTCGACCATCCCACAGACTCCTCGTGTGGGATTCCTTCTTATGCCAGGTTCTCCAGCTCACTCCCAGGTCTCCTAATGTTATTTTCCTGACCACACACTTCTTTTTCCACTGGAAGAAATCCCCTTACTCATCTTATTTGACTGTGGGATTGCACAGAAAGGGGACATGACTGAGTCTGGCAATCCTGATATCCCATGTATCCTCTGCAGGGATGGGTTCAAAGGGTAGACACAACTCCCGAGCAGGATCAGTCAGAGTCCTTCTGTGACACATGAGAGAAAGAGGCACTTTTCTGCCTTTAGATCACTAGCTGTGAAGAAATAGGGGGGAGTTGCCAACAGCCATATCCCTCCCACCACATGGAGACAATAAAGCCAACAAGGAAAAAAAATCATATTAAAACGAAACAAAACAAAACAAAAACAAGAATGAGTAGAGGAGAGAGAGAGAGCGAGCAAATTACATTACACCATTTAAACTCCAGATCCAAATGTGCGTTCAGTCCATTCAACTGCTGAACTTGGTGCTGTAGGTCAGTGTCTTCTTTCCTAATAATTAAGCTAGTGCAATCACTGAGCACAGCTGACTTCAAACACCTTCTACTTCAATTTCCCCCTCTCTTTCCTCCTAAAGATACCTTAAACCAGTCTCATTAACTTTTCTGGTCACTCTTGGGGTTTGGAACAATCACATTCTCAGACATTAAAAATCTCACGCCAATCTAAACAAAATGCTACTCTTTCTTCCTGTTCAAAGATCTCTGCCTCCCATCTCAGGGATTCCCTGAAATCCCGGGGACCAGCAATGAGGACAGGGTTGGCATTTGTCCCTCCACTCCTAGTGTTCCGGCTCTCCCTTCACTACCCTGGCTTCCCTAGAAGAAAGAAAGTCCCATTTGAACATATTTCATAATCTGGCTGTTTATTCCTTCTGTTTGCAAATGTTGACTTTGGGTGTTTCTGTATTCTGGTTTCAGAGGCCCCACCCTTAGCTGAGGACTGCTCCCTGGCACTTTTTTTTCCCTGCAGCCCTCTTTGGAGATGCCTTTGAGTGGGGCTCCAGCTCAGCGACCTTTCCTGGTATCCATCTAGTCAACAGAAAAACTTGGTAGCCTTGCCACTACCACCCCCACTCTCCAAATTTGGAAAGAGCACATTTCCCTCACTGCTACCCCGCCTTTCTGGTCCTGTTACTGTGGGCTACTCCAGCCTTTCTGCGTCCCTGCTTCTCCAGGTGACAATCAGTCAACAATCTGTATTCAAATCCACTCACCAATTCCAGGGGGTCCTTTCAGCCTCACGGAACTCCTGGCTGCACACTTCTTGGTCCAATGCCGGTCTTGTAAGATTTTACATGTCAGGAAATCTCCTCTGCTTGAACGTGCATCCTTGTTGCTCAAAGATTTTCGTGGGCATCTATTATTATTATTAGTTGACTTGGGAGCACAAATGCCGTAAAATTCAAATGAGACTAACTAAGCCCCTTCAAGGAAAATGAGCTCAATAATCAGTCTCCTTGACTCCTCTTCTCCTTTTATGTTGGCTGACCATGGATAATGGGCAAAGGATCTCAGAGAGGACTTTTTGCCAGTTGTATAATTTTTTTTCCCCATTAGCGATAAGAGCAATCCTGCCCCGTTGTCTTAAATCTCTGAGGCACTAGAGAAGTTCGATTTAATATTCCACTACAATGATTTTAGTTTAAGTTGTATCAGTTACAAGCAAAGGAGTCCTGACATGTATACCTCCTGTTTCTTATTTACTCCCAAGGCTTTGGGGTACTGTTTATAGAAACTCACTTCTCCCCTGGAAGGCCCCTATAAATGCCAGGTTTATTACTGCTGTGTTTCAATTCTCTACCATCCACTTGGCATCCCCTAGGAATTCCCCTCTGCTTACATAGAGGTCCTGAATATTCTCTTTCCCACTCCTTGGCAGCAAGTGGTTGATGAATGCATAAATAGACAAGTCAGCACAGGAATCCATGCACTGCTATCATCTTGATGTACTCAGGCTAGTAATTTTCCATGTGAGAGTTCATGACCAATTTTCACTACTACCAATAGAACATTTTCCCTATCCACACAGAAAAGGGTACATCTAACTCTAAAGACATGTTCTGCATAGAGAGGTTAACTCTACCAAATGATCAAAAATTACAATGAGGACTCTCAAAGAAAGGGCAGTGAGTTGCTACCAGCTTGAAAACAATGTGAAGAAAATAGGAGCATTTTTTGGGACAAGCTCATAAAACACAGACATCGTGGCACTCGGAACATATGTAGAGCTTAGTGAATTGTTGCAAAGCCAATGTACTAGTAACAGCTACCAGGTCAAAAAACTGAACTATGCCCAGAAACACTGCTGTGTCTGTATCCCAGTTGTAGGTTCTTGCCCCCTCCAAAGTCACCACTATCCTTACTTTTATACTAATAATTTTCTTGCATTTCTTATTGTACTTAAACTTGATTATTTTTAAATCCACACATCCCTCCTGCCATCCCATTCTTTTTCTAAAGAATGTGGGTCGTTTGTCCTGCAGTGTTTCCCATAGACTAGATTTGCTGATTGCTGGTTGCACACAGCAGTTATCCTATGTCCTCTGTATGCAGCTGGATTCAGAGGTTTAATCAGGTTCAAGTCAGATTCCTTTGGTAAGACCACTAGTAGCATTCTGTTCCATTGTCAAGAGGCACTTCATGTCTGGTTTTTGCTCCTTTTCAACAGTAATAGCCATTGGTGCTCAATGCCTCAATCCTTAGATTCACTAGAGCTTGGAAAATAGATGTATTCTAATTCTATCATTTTGTTTTCATGTATTAGCTGGCATAAATGTATAAGACCTTTCTCCTTATCTAATCTTTAGATAGATGTGTATAGTTGATGTAGGATAAGTACAATAAGTGCTTCATTCTTTCCTTTTACTTACGACGTTTCCAGATAATGGGCTCATTAGTCATCCTCCTTAAAAATCTGGCCAATTTGGTTTTTAAAAATATCATTATAATTACAAGGATTTAAGCCTATATGATATATGTCAATCTTTGTCATTTCTACCCTAATTGAAATTCAAATTTCACCCTTTTGGCCAGTGGTAAATTTGTCAAGCTGGCTCCTTAGTTATTTTGAAATAAGACTAATAGTCTTTTATTGCTTCTTAATTATGTGGCAGTACAAAACGTTTTAAGCTAATTGTATTAGTTTCCTAGGGCTCCTATAGCAAAGTACCATACACTAATGGTTTAATGTGGCAAAAATTAATTCTCAGTTCTGTAGAGCAGAAGCCTGAAATCAAGGCATGAGGAGGGCCATGCTCTCTCTGAAGGCTCTAGAGGAGAATTTGTTCCATGATTTTCACTGAGCTTCTGGTGTCGCTGGCAATCCTTGGTGCTCTTGGCTTTTGGACACGTCATTCCAATCTCAGCCTCCATCCTTACATGGTTTCTCCCTGTGTGTCTTCACATCATCTTCTCTCTGCATGTGTCTGTTACTGTGTCTCTTTTCCTCTTCCATAAGGTCACAAGTCATGTTGGATTATTAGCCCATGTAAGATACTATCACCTAAGTTGTGGTATAAAAGTGAGACACACATGTCTATCTGCCCCCCACTTCCGTTGTTTGAGCATTGCCATATAATATGCTAAGTCCCCTGTACTTCCAGGTAGCACATGCATGAGTACTGAAAGGACATTTCCTTGCATCTTCAGTATCAGAAAAGCCCAGGGAAAAGCAAGAAAGGAGTGGCATGCTTTTAAGTTGAAGTGCTGTCAGCACGAAGCAAGCTGCAGCCTCACTGATATGCCAGCCATCCCTGTGGCTAGAATCTGAGATGAAGCTGAGAGGATGGGAGGGACTGCACAAATGTGTCCAAAACATAGGCCTTTGCTTGGGCTTAATGTTAATCCAGATGTAGGTGGTGCAGAATTGGCAGAGGTGCTCCGCCATCCTCAACACAAATCTTTCACCGTTGCATCCACAGTGGTTCAAAAGCTAGGGAGGTGCAAAAGTTGGGGAGCTCATGCAAATTCTGGAAGGGCCCGACCTGAAGGTGGCACTCATCACATCCCATCGCCTAGAACTCAGTGACTCACAGCGATTGGGCTCCAAAGGAGATTGGAGAGTCCTTAGCATGCTTAGCCAGGTGGTCTTGTGCTTCCCAAAATCACCATAAAAGGAAGTAGAATGGGAGAATGGATATCAGTGGACATGGATGTCAGGACCTACAGTGGAAGAAATGATGGCAGCAAACAGGAGCCACCCAACCTCCAGCACAGGAGTGCTCATGGAGTCCCTGAGAATGGCAGCAGTGACACTTAAGCTGAGACTGGGAGGACCCAGGGGAGTGCCAAGGATTTAAAGCTTGGGGGATCCCTTTCTTTCATTAGTTGATTGTGGTTTCAATATGAAGGCATTGATATTCTTTCTTTTCAATATTCAGCCCAACCTTCTTCTGGTTGATACCCTTCCTCTCCTCTTGGACAACACTTCTTTGGGGCTATACCAAGACATCACCGTAACTTTTTCCCATTCTACCATACTTGTATGGCCTGAGGCAAATATATAACAACAGTTCCAAAGATTTACAAAGAACAATAGCTTAAAAACATTTATACCTAGGCCAATTTTTTGAATAATTTTGCAGCCAGGTACTTCCAGGAACCCTCTAAGCCCGTCACATTGGCAGGCACCACACTGAGCTTGGTGCTCAGTGCCAGGGCACATTCAGTGATGTATTGAAGGGTTGTTTAAGTCCATGTTTGCAATCAGACTCAAAATACAGACAGGCTTTTCCAGAGCACTTCTCACCTGGAGTTGATTGGAAGGATCCAGACAATAAACAACTGTCTGTGGATGGAAGTTCTGAGAAGTGGGCTAAGTTCTGGGGTCCTCTGGGGAGTCTATTGGTCATTCTCTGAAACTTGGGGCACTTTGCAAACCAAACTCAGCTCCTTCAAGAATTTTTGGGCTAAGAGTGGCCTTAGTAACTGCTCATTCCCATTCTGTCTCCCTCCTGATCCTCCTCACCCAGAACTTCTCCATCGGCAAGAAAGGAAGAGGTGCAAACCCAGGATGCTAACCTGGATACCTGGTATAAAATAAAAGCAGAACCTATGTGGCATGCTTCATTGTCCCGCCCCCTCCCCAACATACAGCGCAGTGAATTGCACACAGTAGGCCCAATGCAATACTGTTTGCTTAGCTAATGATGGGCATGGAGAAAAGCACGTCACTGGCAATATTCATTGAATACTGGGTCTGAACCTGCCCTGTGGCTGCGTGCATCACACACGTTCAACTTCTGCATGCAGGAACCCTGGCTACTGAGGATCCAAAGAGAAATGAGACAGGGACATAAAATTGAGGAAGGGAAATAGAAGGTATCCCAGGGATCATCCTCAATACTTCACATGTATCATTATTCCCATTTTCCACATGATGAAACTGAGGCACAGAGAGGTACTTAATCTAAAAGCACATGGCTAGTTAATAGCAGAGTGAAATTCAGGCCCGGGAGGTTGGCTCTGCAGGCCACACTGGGCATATCCTCCTAAAGTTATTTGCTCCTCATCCACACATGTTGTATCTATCTATAACTAAAACTTATTGAGCACTTACAATCTGCCTTACCCCATTAAGTGCTATCATTTCCCTAAAAGTCAAATTAAACTGTTTTACTACATAGATAATCAGAGAATACGAAAGCTAAACATGGCTTTAAAAACCATCTAAAGAGTTCCAGCTGCCCTCCCCAAGGAAAGACGGGCTCAGTACATTGGTGTTGACACCTGACAAATAAATCGCTTTTATGTGCTGTACTACCCTTTTCTGAAAGGCTTATCAGGTGGGGCTTTTACTTGTTTGGGTGGCATACCATCCCATTCATACTGGCCTGAACCAAACATGGGGAGTTTGGTGGCTGCATACGGAAAGTCCAGAGCCATTCCCTCGAAATCAGTTGTCCTCATGAAGTGGCAGTGGGCACGCTTGTCCTAAAAGGAATGCCCGTCTGCTCCATTCAGCAGTCCTGGGCTGGTGCTTCATCCCAGATTCATCTCCATTTTCTTATCACCTCTACTCTAAATACCTTGAAGGATTGATGTATTGAATATAAAATCTTTAAAACTGAGTTGTCACGTTGTCCCCCACCTGAACATCCTATGATTCCTACTGTCTCTTCTTACCTCTGCCACCACCACCAATACTGCAGCAGAGTGCTTCTTGACCTGCCCCAGGACCTTAGAAGGCCCCTAGGTCAGGGGTTCTGGAGGCTGAGAGGATGTGCCCATGAGAACCTGCACTACCCCCCTTGTAGAATGTGTTCCAAAGTCCCTGGACTTGCCTGCCAAACACAAGGGGCTAGATACTCTTCTGCGGCAAGTGGGAGAATATGCAGCAAAATGGGTGGTTGTTTCTGTTCCTGCATTCCTATCTGTAACCTCATGTTGCATAAAGCTAAGGAAATGCTATAGGTACCCAAGAAAGAAAGAGAGGATGGAAAGAATAATGCTACCTGACTCACTGTGATATGAAAAGAGAGTGGAACAGTGGGAAACTAGGACAAGCGAATTTCTTTGGCTGGTGCCCTTGGCTTGAACCAGGTTGTTTGTACCGCCTTATTATGTAACTTTAAGTTCTTTATGAAGTTGAATGGGTGGCAAAAATCCAACAGAATTTGTCTTAACTTTGTAGGGTCTCTGAAAGATGCACACAGAGGTAAAAATAACATTTTGTAGAGTAATTTCACGTATGTTATCCTGTTTGTTCATTGCATGAACCTTACCATCGTGATTCTCATTTCACATGTGCATACCTAAATGCTCAAGAATGTTATCTGCCACAAGACCGGGGCCATCACTCTGCACAAACCCAAGGACCACTATTCATAGTCTACAATGACCCTGAAGTTGTGTGTGGCTTTAGGTGGTAGTCCCGACCAACCAGAAGCGAATGATAAAAGGTATCACTCAAAACTAGGTTCTGTCAGCTCATTCCAGGGTACATGTTACTTAAATCTGCCAGTAAGTAAAGGGAGATTTCCTGTCTGTCCTTTCTCTTCCCATATTACAAAATATAATTTATATTGCAAATAAGTTCCCATTCATATATAACTTACTGAGGAAATGAGTCATCCGGTTAGGGCTTGTTATCTTTAAAATTTTAAGTAACTTTGTTCAAATGTATTTTATTTCATGTTGCTGTCTGTTGGGGTGATATAGGACTCACATGAAACGTTGTTTAAAAAATATGTATGAAAATATCTATAAGTCATAAGTATAAAAACAAAGGAATAAATCATAAGACAGGTTTCTATATTGAATTTAAAAATGTGAAAGCCTCTGGTTTTCCCTTTCCAGCAAGCTTATAGATTTGATATCCTGAAACATTTCTGTCACAAAATGCCTATTATAAAATAAAATAAAAATCCACATCTTTTTAAGTTTATACAAGCTTGAAAGAAAGTAAGAGAAATCCTCAGGGGTCAAAACCAAATGGGCAAGAGTCCAGTGGTGAGCCAGCACTATGAATAAGGGCTCCCTGGAGGTATCTGCCAATATTCTGAAACTTTGTGCATTGGGTTTAAAATAGACAAAGAAGCAGAAAAAAAGTACCTAGGGTTCTTGGAAGGGGAGAGTCTGGCCGGACTGTCTCACGCAGCCAGGAACTCCAAGAGCCAAGTTCAGCAAGACGATGGACATGAAAACCTATCTGTCCCTCAAAGAGAGACAAGGTAACTTAGACATCTAGGCACAAAGGTTGACAGTCAGCAAACAAACAAAGAGATGACGATTCAGACACACAAAATCAGATGTTGGATTTATCAGGCACAGAGAACTTATCTCAGGGTCGGTTTTTATGGAAACCCAAAGTTAAAAAATGACCAGGTTAGATTTATTCCAGAAATGCAAATTTGATTTAACATTTGAAAATCAATCCATGTAGTTTGCCATACCACTAAATTAAACTAGAAAATCTAAGGTCATCTCTGTAAGTGTTGAAAATATTGGATAAATGTTCAAATCCCTTCAGCTTAAAACCATCAGCCTATTGAAGTAGAAGAGAATTTCTTTAAGCTAGAAGAATGGAATCTACCAAAATCCTAGAGCAAACATTGTATGAAACTGTAGAATGTAAGGCATTCCCTTTAAAAATCATTAAGACAAGATTGTCCTTCCTCCATGGACTGGTGGCTCTAGACAGTTCAGTAAGATAAGAAAAATAAGGACATAAGAGTTTGAAAGGAACACCCCAAAATCCCATTGTTTGTATACTATCTACAAAGATACTCCCTCTAAACATCTTTAAATTATTCAAATAAATAACAGGGTTTAACAAAACTGCTAGATATAAGATACATTAAAAATCAAGTTGATTTCTATAACCAAGCAACAAGGAGAAAATGTAATTTTTTAAATACAGGTGCTATTTACAATAGCAACAAAATATATAAGTTGCTGGGAATAAATCTAACAAAATATGTTTAAAATCTCCAAGGAAAATTACGAAACTTTATTAAGAGATATTTTGAAATCCCCTGAATAGATTGGGAGATGTATCATATTCATGGATAGAGGAACTCGGTATCTTAAAGAGGTCCAATCTTGCCAAACTTATCTAAATTCTAACAAGGTGATTTATTAAACTTGTCAAGCTGATTCTAAAACTTGTAAGAAATAGGGTTATGAATATTCAAGACGCTCCTGAAGAGGAAGGCGAAGGAAATGTTTTACCAGTGAGGTTGGTTCACAAACTACAGTAATTAATATAGTGTGATATTGGCATAGGGAAAAGTAAATGGAAAAGTGGAGGAAAGAGAGAGCACAGTATTTACCTGTGCAAACAAGGAGACTTGCTGTATCAGAGAAGTGCTAATGGGTGGGGAAAAGCTAAATATCCAAAACAAGCTTTAGAAAGAATAAGAAAAAAAATGAAATTGAGCCCCTATTATACACTATACAGAAACATATAATAAGAGTTTTAAAGTGATTTAAAGCCAAAAAGAAAAAGGAAGGAAGAAAAGAAGGAAATATGGGAATAAATGCTTGTGACTTTAGGGATAGGGAAATTCTTTTTAACATCCCCTCCCAACCAAAAAAATATATATATAATGTTGAGTAAAACAAGCAAGTTGCGGAAAATACAAATTGTATGATAATGCTTGTATAATGCTTAAATGTAAGCATAATGCAGAAATACATTATTTAGGTTTATGTGCATTATGTGGTAAAATCATAAAGACAATCAAAGACTAATAAAACAAAATTTAGGATAGTAATAAGTCCAGTCAATGGACTTCAAAATATCAGTAATGGTCTATTTATTAAGCTTGGAGCTGATTATACTGATTTCACATTATTATTTATAGTTGACATAAAGGTTAAACATCCTTATGCATGTGTGTACTCTATTGTATAATGTAAAAGAATTCTTCAGATAAACTAAACAAAATTCCATCAAATATGTGAGACAAAAGTTGGAAGGGATGATACCTTCCTCTTAGAGTAAGTGTGAAGAATAAAAGAGATAATGAGATACTTAGGAGATAAAAAGAGACCAATAAGAAACTCAAAAATATTAAGACAAGGTATCAACACAGGGGTGAGTGGTGGTAGAAAAAAGCGAATAGATTTATGAGACATTTGAGATGGAAAATGAACAGGAGTTGGTGATAGATTGGGGTTGGGAATAAGAGCCATGGCAAGAATGACTTGTAGGCTTTTAGCTGCATAACCAAATATATGGTGACTTACTTACCAAGATAAAGAACACCGCAAAGTAATGTTTAGTTGGTGCTGTTTAATTTTTTTTTTTTAAGATTTTATTGGGGAATTGGGGCAGGAGAATAGCACTGGGGAATCGGGGGAGGGGAACAGACAAGCTGCTGTCCTTTTGTTCTTCAGTCTAGTTGTGGAGGACGTTGCTTCACTGGCCCATGTTGGTATTATCATTATGCTCTTCCAGGGTGAGGCAGATCAGTCACCGGCCTCTGGACGGCCAATTATGGTGGCTCTTGCAGCTCACACTGGCTGCCGGCCACTCACGCTGGCTGCCAGCTACACATAGTAGCTTATGGCAGCCCACTGCAGCAAGGGCTGCAGCCTACGCCATGCCCGGTGACTCACGGCAGCCCAGCTCCAGGTTGAGCTGTTGTTCACCATCTTAGCTGTAGAGGGCGCAGCGTCACTGGCCCTCATGTGGGATCTGAACCGGGGCCCTGTTGCTCAGAGCTGGTGTCCCAAGCTCTTAACCAACTCTTAACCCAGCTCTTAACCAACGTGTCACTCGGCTGACCCCAGTGCTGTTTAATTTTTGATAGTAAGAAATTAGCAGCAACAAAAGAATGGGCAAATAAAGCAGTGATTACATGAATCATGATACAATAGCATGGAATGGTATATAGCCATACAAAATCATGTTTTAAGACATTGATGACATTCAGACATGTGAAGCCAGACGAATATCTGCCTAGGCAGCACAGCTCCTCTTTTACACAGTAATATATATGTGTATAAAGAGATGGCAAAGAAGTCCTTAAAGTGCTAACAGTGGTCATCTCTGGGTGGTACAATTATCATTAATTTTAATTTTCTTCTATTCACTTTTCTGTAGTGTAAATGTTTTCTACAAGAAGCATTTCTTCAATAATCAGAAAACGTGGCATTTTATATGGCGACTAAAATCATTGCCAATCTCTTCAAGGGTCTGTTAAGACACTGAAGTTGTATGGTGGTCTGGAAAACCACCCATGAAACTGCATGTGCTGTGAGATAGTGTGGGAAATCAATGGGGAAGAGAAATGTATGTTTGTTATGACATAATTATGTGGTTGGGGTTTAAAAGCCTCTTTGGGCAATCAAATTACAGCTTTCATTCAGACACTTTTAAGGCATGATTATAATGCTTTCCTTTCAATGCATCCCAGGTGATTCAAAGTTAGTGTTCAGCACAGCACATTCTGACACAAAACCACCTTAAGAAAGAAGGCTTGTTAATTTATCAGGAATAATTTTTTAAAAAATTCTGGTGGGCTTACAGGCACTACATGGTTTTTCTCTTCTTCATTTTGGAAAGTCAGAGTTTTGCATGTTCATCCTGCCTTTGCCCGTCTTTCTTAAATTTTCTGTATCCTTCTCTTCTATTCTTCTTCCCTTTCTTCTTTTTGAAATAAGGACATGTTTTGGAATAAATATTGCATTTTGGTTTGTCTATTCATTACAGTAGAAAAACCATGCATTACTTGAACTCTCTCTGTAGGGGTAAAGAGCTTTACTCATGGCAGATTTTTTTTTTTTAGTAAAATTCACATTATATGAAATAGCTATGTTAAAATATACAATTCAGTGACTTTCAGTACTTTCTCATGGTAGATTTTTTTTACTTTTTTTATTTTAAGACTTCATTTTTTTAGGGCAGTTTTAGGTTTACAGCAAAATTGAGAGGAAGACACAAGGATTCCCCCTGCCCCCACAATGCAAGCCTCCCCCACTATCAGCATCACTCACCAGAATGGTACATTTTTTACCAAGGATGAACTACACTGACACATCATAACCACCCAAAGTCCATATTTTACCCTAGGATTCACTCTTGATGTTGTACATTCTGTGGGCTTGGATAAATAGATAATGATGCAGGTTCATCATTATAATATCATAGAGTATTTTCACTGCCCTAAAAATCCTCTGCGGTGCTCTGCCTATTCCTCTCTCCCTCTACCCCAGCAATCACTGATTTTTTTTATTGTTTCCATATTTTTGCCTTTTCCAGAATGTCATATAGTTGAAAATCATCCAGTGTGTGGCCTTTTCAGGCTGGCTTTTTTCACTTAGTGATATGTATTTAAGGTTCATTTATATATTTTCATAGCTTGATACATTATTTCATTTGAGTTTTTTTATAACCACAAAAATGTTTAATTAGAAGAAAATGTATACAAGTATAATACAAAAATGCAGAGGAACAATTGTGACAAGAATGTATTGAGCGTTTGCTATGTGGTAGGTTCTTTAAGAAACCGTATCAAGAGTAAAGAATGAATCAACAAATGTCCAGGGCAAGTTCAAGGGGCCGTCAGGAGAAGTTATTTGCGAATGTGCAGTGATGAAGGGACAGTCTGCAGGACTGAGTACGGAAGGAAAGGTCGGAGTTAATTTTCAGGTCTATTGCAAATGACGTCAACATTCGTTTCCATATGTTTGGTGGCCTCTGTCTTCTAAAGGAGCAATCTCTGGAAATTCTTGACCTGAAGGTATTCAAAGAGAGTTTCTGAATATAAACAAGTTGCATCCACTCCTAGGTATTATATGAAACAAGTTCTAACAAGCTGTCAGCTTGAGAATCAAGGAAAGGGGGATTTTGACTCATGTTCCCAACTGAGAAAGCTTGAAGAGAAAAGACAAAATGATATTTACTTTGGTGGAAAAGTCAGTAATGAGGGTTCTAAACTTTACAAGGAAGCCATGAGATTGAGAAGAATGATGGAGGCCCACTGTCCAGAGAGGACAGAGGCCCTCTAACAGCTCTGGGTGGGGAGCCCAGGGACACTGACTTATACAGAAGGATCCCAGACATGTGTGGATCTCTGTTTCTCCCTGTGCCACACTAAGGACCCCATGGCTGGAGCTTCTCTGCTCACCCATGACAGCTTTTGCTGCACCTGTCATGGATGCCAACACAAGCAACAGAAAGAAAGGGTCTTGAGTGCCTCACAAACACCAGGCCTCCCTTCCTGGCTATAGCTTAAGTAGCATCTTCACAGACACTAAAACCTCAGCCTGCCATCCTTCATAATTCTGCCCACAGCAGAAGCCCCTCTAGCCATTTACCTCCTCCTACAGGGTTAGCCTAACTGGTCCTTGCCTTTCAACCAGCCCCATTTTCCTCCCAAACACTCCCAGTAGGTTCTTTCAAGTGTTCATCCCACTACACACCTGAGTCTCATCTGAAACCCGGTTCCATCCTGAGGACACCAACTGCCCTTTGCTCCTGGAAGATGTTGCTATTCCCCACCTCAGCTTTTGCCAGAGTTCAGTTCCTTTCTTGGTCCCACTTTTCCTGACAGCAGGGTAATTTCAACCCATAAAATGAATGTGTTTCACTCATTAAATTGCATCCTCAGGGACGCTGGCCATCTTTCATGCCATCTCTGGGCTGCATTCCAACCTCCCCATCACCACAGACACCTCACCTGAGGAAACTAAGCCAGTCTAAATCAACAGCGGCTTCCATGTTGCCAGAGCCATCTCACAGGATTGCTCAGCATCCTTACGGTGGCCCGCTGATCCCTCCGCCACGCTCCTCTGCTCACTCCGGTGATTCCTCACTTGCTAGTTTTCTCCTGCTTCAAAGATTGCTTCTTCCAAGTGTTCTCTGCGGGCTCATCTTCCTGCCCTTGACGTTTTGTGTTAGACTGGTCTGGGCACAGTCCTGGGTGCGCTTCTCTATTTCATCTCTCGCACTATGATTTTTGCTAATCCCACAAACTTAAATGCAGCTGTATGCCCCTGCCTCGCAAACAGGTATCTCCAACCCAGAATCCTGAGTCTACCTAACATCTTCTCTTGGATTATTGACAGTTAATGACAAACCTCCTGTGTCACACAGTCAGTCTCTCATTTCTCCTCTCTCCTGGGCCCTTCTCCCCTATGGCAGGAAAGGGCGCTGCTATCCACCCAATTTCTGGGCAAGACCTTTCAGGAGCCATTCCTGTTCCTGGCTTTCCTCCCTCACACCCAAACCATCACCAAGGTCTACTGAGCTTTTAACAATTCAAATGAACTATTGGCACACTTCGAATATTTAATAGATTCTGTGTTACAAAATTCAGAAAATCTACAAAGTAACTTGGTGAAATGTGAGTCCTCTCCGCCTCCCATGCCCTGCCCTTCCCAGGTCTGCAGCTGGCCAGCTCGTGAGTATGCTTTCCGAGTGTCTGTGCAGGTATGCACATATTTGGGGTTTTTTTGTAAAAATGGTAGCACTCTTCTATACACATTGTTTTGTGACTTACATGCCCATCTTATATTGCATCCTCAGTATTATCATGAGTCAATGTGAATAGAGCTACCTCATTCATGTTACAGTTGCATAGTATTCTGGTATGAACATTGTGAGTGTGTGTGTGTGTGTGTGTGTGTGTGTGTGTGTGTGTGAATTTTAACCAGTTTCAAATTGTTGGCATTCAACTTGCTTCCAAATTTTTGCTATTCTAGATAAGGTTGTAATAAAGATACATGTGTATAAATTTTTATTCTAAACAATAATGCAATAAATAACCTTGTCAAGAACTCATCTCATAGATTCACAAGTAATACCTAGAAGTTAAATTGTGGGTTAAGAAACATAGATATTTGTCATTTTGATAGATATAGTCAAATTGCCATGCATAGATGCTGTTTCCATCTGTATCACCAGCAACCCTGTGTGGGAAACTTTCCTGACATTCTGGCAAACATACTGTGTTATCGAACTTCTCAATCTGTGCTAGTCTGATAGGTGAATGATTGTACCATGCTGTGGTTTTAATTTGCATTTATCTTATAATGAGAAAGGTTAAGCAATCCTTCATATGTTTAACACTTCCTTGCATTTATTTTCATTATTGTGAACTTTGTGTTCAGATTCTTCACCCAATTCTATATGTGTTTTTTGTCTCTTTATTATTGTCTTACAGGAGCTTTTCAGGTATTAAAACTCAACCTGCCATCCATCATACTTCTTCTGCCCACAGCAGAAGCCCCTCCAGCCATCCACGTGCTCCCACAGGGTTAGCCTAACTGGTCCTTGCCTTTCAACCAGTTAAGTACTATTTTCCTCCTTATAAAACAAATTTTTTTTCAATTATAGCTGACATACAATATTATGTTATTTTCAGGGTTGCAACATTAGACATTTATATAATTTATGAAATGATCACCCAATTAGCCTAGTACACAACTGACACAATACGAAGTCTGACAATTAAATTCCCGAACTTGTTGCAATGATGTTGCTAAACTTTTTTGATATCAGAGGGATTATTAATTATGAATTTGTACCAACTGGATGAACAGTTAACCAAGTTTGCTGTTTGGAAGTGCTGAAAAGGCTGCGTGAAAAAGTTAGATGACCTGAACTTTTTGCCAACAATTTGTGGCTCTTGCATCACAACAATGCACCAGCTCACACAGCACTGTCTGTGAGGGAGTTTTTAGCCAGTAAACAAATAACTGTGCTGGAACACCCTCCCTACTCACCTGATCTGGCCCCCAATGACTTATTTCTTGACCCAAAAATAAAGGAAATATTGAAAGGAAGACATTTTGATGACATTCAGAACATCAAGGGTAATACGACGACAGCTCTGATAGCCATTCCAGAAAAAGAGTTCCAAAATTGCTTTGAAGGGTGGACAAGGTGCTGGCATTGGTGCATAGCTTCCCAAGGGGAGTACTTCAAAGATGACAATAGTGATATTCAGCAATGAGATATGTTGCACTTTTTCTAGGATGAGTTCGTGAACTCAATTGTCTGAACTTCGTATATAGTTATTACAATATTATTGACTATATTCCCTGTGTTGTACTTCACATTCCATGACGATTTTTATAGCTGGCAATTTTTACTTCTTAATCCCTTTCACCATTTTTTCCCCGTCCTCAAATGGCTCTTCCATCTGGCAACCCTTAATTTGTTCTCAGTATCTATGAGTTTGTTTGTGTTTTGTTTGTTCATTTATTTTGTTTCTTGGAGTCCACATATAAGCAAAATCATATGGTATTTGTCATTCTCTGTCTGACCACTTGTGATAACATGGATGGACAGAGAGGATATCACCCTATTTTTCTCCTTTATCTCCCAAACATTTCCAGCAGGTTCTTTCAAGTGTCCATTCCACTGTAAGCCTTTTGAAGAAATAAAAACAGACATACATAGTACTTCATCTGTGATACTGGCTGCAACGTCTTCCTAGTTTACTATCTGCACTTTGTTTTTACTGTATTATTTCCCCATAGAATTCTACTTCAAAAGTAATATATTCATCAATATTTCTTTCATATTCTTCTAATTTAACATTTAAATCTTTTATTCACCTGATATTTAGTGGAAGACAAGGATCCAACTTCAACGTATCTTCAGATATATATTTTCTAGCTATGCCAACCCCATAACCTATCTTCTCCCCCAACGAAATAAAATGTCAACTTTATAATACTCTCATTTTCTCTATGTAATTAGATCTATTTCTGAACTTAACACCACTGGCCCTTTGATGTGGCTATTTGCCTATAGGTTCTCTCTCTCCCACTAGATTGCGAGCTTCCTGAGGGCACTGTTGGGGTCTGAGATTTCATTTCACTTTCCTTACAAACTGATCAGTTGCTTGCTGCTGTGACATGCAGGCAGGCAGAGTACCTGAGCATCTTGAATCAGAGACTCCTGGCACAGGAAACAGCATGACTCCCTTCTATTCCTCTTGCCCCACAAGTGCTATGTGGGTGACATGGAAAGGCCCAATTGATGCTATCCCTGCAGGGGGGTTTGTCACAACTGACACATCAGCTTGGGGAATCCATCTCTTCTGTAGCAGGAAATAAGGACAAATAAGCTATTTGTCCTGGAGGGAGCCATCACTATATCCCTTAGGGTGATTGACTGAAAAAGCAATCCCATGACATGGCTTGAGTAGAGGGAGGCCAGGGACTGGCATATTTCATTTATCCAGCAACAGGTTTGGGAACCAGAAAAACCCATGCAAGATGTTCCTCCCAGTTAGGAACAGCTGGGGGGCTGCTGTAGGTTTGCATTTTGGTGCCCACAGGACCACACACAGTGTCTACCACAAAGTAGATGCTTGAAACATATTGATAAATTTAATGGAATAAAATATTTCATGGGGTTAGTATGAATTTATCACCAGACTATATAACTAGGAACCACCTAAGTCACTATTACTCCATACGAAGCAGATTCTGTGTTCTATAGACCTAGGCAGGATCAGGAGTCTAAAACATTAACTTAAAAAAATTAAAAGAACCTAAAAATAGACTAAATAGAATTACTGATGTTCGACTAATTAAAGCTAATTTCCATGAAACGAAATTTAGAGGCTTTATTTATAATTTCATTCCCTGTGAAGTATTCAGCTGATAACTTTGAAAGCACGCACTGGGTTTAAGCACCCTTAATAGTTTTTAAATGGATGTGCCTTATTTATAAAACGGGCACTTGGTTATTATCACTAAAATGTTGTAATTATACATTCTTATGTTTGAAATTGTAATCCAATCATGACTAGGAATTCCATCCATAAAAACAACTTCGGAAGACTAAAAAGGGTTCCTCCCTCCTATGAAATTAGCTAGATTGCAAACACCATTTGGAAGGGAGAAAAGTGAACTTGTTGAAGAGCTTTAAGGAAAAAAGGAACCAATGGGAAACAACAGTGAGACACGTGAGCAGATTGTTTGATTATATTTAAGGAATAATTCAAAATGAATGACAGGGATTTCAATAGCATTAAAAGTGGAGTTGTTACTCTCTAACTGAACATTGACTAATGGAAGAACCACAGTGATGCTTCTGTGGGGGCACACTGGCGATATCTAACAGCACAGGAGGATGTGTCAGATACCACATAAAGCTGCAGGACTGGAGACAGCTCTCTGGGTCACTTGCAAATCACTTTACATGTTAACTGCTCAATACAATAAAATAAAAAGGCATTTAAAACGAGATTAATTTTAAAGTCGCCTCGCTTCACCTTTGACTTGTTTTCATTTATCCCCTTTCTTCTAAGTGCAAACAAAATTTTAATTAGAAGTTCATTCTATTTAACCAAGGTGAAGTTCAGTTCTTCTTACCACATCTTCATATTACCTTTTCCTGGAATTTCTCTGAATATGTAATCTGATGTGATATAACACGCTTTGTGAAACTTCCTAGGCTCAAAGATGAAAATCACTTTTTCTACCAGGCATTACTAGTAAGAAGAGGCAAGTATAGCAACATTAGGAATTAAAATAGACCTTTAAGAAAATTGACAAAAATGCCGGATGATGGTTGTAATAACACATAATGATTTTCATTTCCAAATTACATGGGCAATATTGCAATAAGAGGTACAAGAAATAGAAGTTTTTCAAACATAAGTAATTTAAGGAAAATAGTGCCATATTATTTAGATAGAAAACTCAAGGGACAAATACCTATTCTAGATAATTCCTAAAAAATTGTTTGATGCTTAACAAATAACTAAAACATGTTTAATAATTCAATGTTTGCTGATTTCCTTATTTTGAATTGAGAAATATATAAATTCACCTGAATAATAAATTATCTTACTTTTTAAAAATTATTCTATAACTGAAAAATAATTACTTTAAACAGTGAGACTCAATGACATTTTCTTTTAATTTATACTGTGAGGGATATGGGTGTTATTTTGAAAATTTAATACACTTTTAGTGTGTACAAGTTTTAAAATTAGGTACACATTTACCAAAATAAAAACAGAAAAATATCATGTCTCAAAATATCAATATATATTATTTTCTGTGTACTTTTTAATAACAGCGAAAAACATGGCATTTTAATTCTTACTATTTACTACCTAAAAAGATACTCTTGCAGTATAAAATGTAATTTTAAGAAATTTTTAATATCATTCTAATTTTTTTTCTCTCTTTTAGCAAGACGATAGGCTGGCATCTTAATAAAGAACTAGCAAACATGAAAATGCCGGCTGATGTTTACACTTCCAGCAGTAATTCTTAGAATGAGTTTATCTAAACTGAAATCTCCATTTAACATTTAACAGTTCACGGGAAATGGCAATAAGTGGCATCTGCTTCAATTTCACAAGTTGGTGCTTTATTTTCTTATGAACTTCACTAAACTGTATTTCCTAAAGCTACTTTAGTTTAGCTAATACCATTTGTATCATAAGTGTTCTAAACACGGCAAACAGTGTAATGTTTATGTAAATAGCTAAGCATTCTTCTTAAACATTGTATGAGGGCTCATAGGACAGGTTATTAAAGATTACCCAGTAGGCGAATTAAAATATCTAAACTCTATTCTCAGTTGTGTTAGAATCATATGTTTATAATATCGGCATTAGGCAAGACTAATATATTTTTTTATTCATCCCAGACTGGTAAGAAGCAAATGTCTTAACATACATAAATATACTAATAAACGATTCTCACTAGTTGTTATTTATTATTATTATTATTATTATTATTATTATTATTATTATTGCTATTTTATATACCAGTTTGTTTTTTTCCACCCCCCAATGAAGGTACCTGAAGGACATGTTTGGTAGCAAACAAATCAAGTCTTCTGATCCCCTCACTCTATTTGGATAACTTAGCTCTAAATATGATCACTAACTTGAATATCTCATCATTTTTATTGCCTAATGATTTAGACTAAAGCCATTAAGAAGATCTAATTTATACATTTATAGTTGATAAATAAGTCATGAGTACATAAGTTCAAATTATTTTAATAAAAAAGAGAGCCACTTTTGATACTTATTAATTGCCAATGTGTTATTTATAGTTTAAAAATATTTTTGTTATTTATAATTTAAAAACTATATTTTCTTTCCCATCCATAGCTTTTCAAATTTTGCTTTCCAATGTCTCTAAAGTAGGCTTTGGCTCATTCTAAAAATATGAGACTGATAGGCAAATTTAGTGGAGAAATATAATAAAGTTTATCTGCATGACAAGCAAATCTTGATTGTATCTCGTATGTTTGTTTTAGGAAACATTCCAAAACAATCCTGAGTTTAGATTCTTGTTGGTTTTTATTTTGTTGACCAAATAGTTTTCTAAAATCTTAAATGGATATTGATACACATAGTTGATACAATAGTTGTTCTTGGTAAGTAAATATGCAAAGTGAGATATGAAATATATTTAAAAATGTGAACATATTAGCTTGATACTCAATCATAAAAAATTAAGTTTAAACTTACTAATGTATCTATTTCTCATTTGTCATCTGATATTGCCCTTAGTCACTCATTGTCACAATGTTTCTTTGTTTTGTCTCAAATTGTCTCTATCAATTTATTTGAAAGACTTGTGCAAAGCAAATGTAGTTAGATTGTAACCAACTTTCTATAAAAGCAATCACCATTCTGGCTGTAAGAACTTGCAGAAGAGCCTGGTTTTGTCTTAGGAAAAAACATTGCCAGTTGGTGGCAGCATTCACAAGAGCGGGTCACATTTCTTCTGTTATCTTTGGGTTGGATTTCAAAACAACTCTAGAAAACACACTCAAAGGCAAGCCTAGAGACAGCACGTGAATTGCAGAAAAGTGGAAGATGTCTGACTACAATCCAGTTCCACAAAACACTAGAGCATCTGGCAAAAAGCAGGGTGGCTCCTGTCCTATTTACCTCCTGAGCAGTTTAGAAAAACAGGGTGAAAGCTTGCTCCTAAAACAAACAGTGGGATCAATGAACACGGGCTGATCTTTCCCCTTCCTAACATTTGTTCTCTGTTCAAGGACACTCCCAGCCATCCTCACTGCTCATCCTCCTCCCTCTCCTAGAAAATATAGCTGTGTCATTTTAGAGACTTTTTCTCCTGTCATTTACTTATGAGCTACAGATTGAGAAGCAGACAATTTTGTTCTGCTCTGACAGAAAACAACAACAACAAACAAACATTTTAATCCAGCAGCTAGAACACTAACAGCAAGCACTACATAAGGCTTCGATTTAGTCATGCAAAACCTGAGTGTATTAGATTACAGGGCCAGCATTCCAAGGAAGAGGGATGTTCTAAGAAGGAATCCTTTTTTTAAAAAAAAAACAATTCAGCAATGTTATATAGTCAATAAAGCGAAATTTTTATTTCAATCATGGAAAGTCTTTGGGGAAAAATTGTTTTAAATTTAGAAATACATGTTCAAAATTCAAACACAACAAAATCCAGGAATGAATAAGAATTTTAAGTTACTAACTGCAGTCATTTTGTAGTTGGTTGCTTATATGTTTAAATTTTTTCAACATAATTACATTTGAAATGGAAATGTTTTGAATATTGGGTTAGCTGTCCTTATGCCTACTGAGTAAATGAACATTTTTCTACTCATGTGTACACTTTACAGAATTCTTATTATAAAAGTTATGGTAGTTTGCTCTACCATATATGCACATGAAATAGTCATGTATTTTAGAAAATCCTTCCTCCCTAAATAAATATTTAAGAAAGAGACTATTTAAAATATACCAGTATTTTTAATGAACAAAATAAATACTAAAGTGGACAGCCTTTACAATTTCCAAGGAACTGACCCAATCTATTAACAAATCCTGATTCTTTAGACATTTGGAATGACATACATAGATAATAAGTGATCCAAATAGCAGTTGCATTCTGTCATGTAAATCATTCTGTTGCATAGAATTAGTATGTTACAAAATTCTTGTGAAATTTCAGTTGGAACATATTAGCAAATATACTTGTGAAAAAAAACAAAACTAGCTACTAAAATGCAGGAAGTCCCCTTATGAATCCTAGTGAGGAAAAGTCTGTTTTTGCGTGGTTCATTCATCAGAGAAAGAGAAATTTATTAAATGAGCTACTGACATGCATTATTTAATAAAGCAAAGTGTGATGAAATATTGCCATTCTTTTAAAAGACTAAATATATCCTCTGACATAATCTCTGAAGTTAAAATCTATATCTCCTAAAATACATTTTAAATTAAAGCTATTTTAATTGGTCATACAGTATTCCATTTAATGATCTGCCTAATCAATTTTTAGATAGAATTCATCTATTAATAGATAGAAAATACTGTCAAATAGCTGCAGGGATGAGAATTAAAAAGAAAAAAAAACTTAAAAGCACTGAAATGTTATCTACCTTTCTCCTCCTATACATGCCTTTCCTAAATGAAATAGAGAAGAGTATAAACGATGCTTACTATTATTAGTAATAATAGTGTGGATTTGTGATACATTATTAATATCTACAGTTTTATGAAATTGACTATTATATGAAAGGTAATCAGATTATTCCAGAAAGGACTTTTTGTTTAAATCAAAGAATCATTGCATACAATTTTATGCAAAAAACAAACAAGCAAACTAAACAAACCAAAAACACTCCTTGCTAAAAGATATGGCCCTTTAGTTATCCATGAAAGGAAAGAACTTCCAGCGAAAGATTTTGGACCATGAGAAAAAATTTCATCTAGGATGCTTGCTGGCAACAGGCCATGCAAGCAGTACCCGTCCCTGCGTGGAGAGCAGGTTGGCAGATGTTGTTAGCTGACTTTTGCTGAAAAAGTATGGGAGAACAGTTGGAAAATCACAAGGTGTCGAACAAGCTTTAAATAAATAAATAGCTTATTTGGCAATAGAAAGGGAGAAAGACGAGTTCCTTCGTTGAGGAAGAAGACTGGGATATTTCTAATTAGGGTTCCTTACTGCTAGCTTCATGGACTGACTTCTTAATGAGAATGGAAATTGTATTTAGAGGTTCTAAGACTTCAGGATGGCAATTAGTTTGCAGTTTTGCTGTAGATTTGTGATAGTCTTGCATGAGTCCACTGATACAGATGATAATTCTTCACCCTTCCCTCTTCTGCTCCTAACTGGTGACTGAAGCCATATGCATACATAGGGAAAGTGCCAACTGCCAACTTAGAGCTTCTGACAGCTTAACCTGAATGCTGACTTTTAACATTAGAATAGTCCTAAATTGGGGGGAGGGGGGACAAATCCAAAATGACACTGTTAATACCTGATGGGCACAGAAAGTAAATATTCAATGATTATGTGAAAATCTAACTTTGTATTAAAGTCAAAATAAAAAAGAAATGAATGGAATAATTGGGAGATACTTTTCAGAAGAAACCATTATCACATGATGCTGAAAAGAGGCTGCCCCATGATCACTGTCTGCTAGTTAGCGTTACTGAACATATAGCAGGCCCATTTACAACCCTCATAAAATGCGATCTAACTCATCACAAAGCCAATAAAATTGCACCACATTTTTTTCAAGCTCCAAGATAAGAATCCCTTCATCTCTCTTTTCTGACTAGACAGACATATTGCTAGGCAACATTTGTTAACAGAGAAAGAGCAACAAGATCTAGAAAGAACAGAAAACCAGAGTACAATGTCCATAAAGGTGATTCCACCAACACACACATGATCATACACGTACATACACATATACATACACACATATACACACACACTCACACCTATGCATACACAAAATCGTACACAAAATCATACATACACATATACATGCATACATTACACTTATACACACATGCATACACGAATGCATACATACACATACAAACACACGCTTATATAAAAACAGCATTCCTAGAGGTATTATTTTTTAAAGCACGGTTTAAAATGGAGGTTCAATTTCAAATATACCTCTTTGAGCGAATTCTATCATGATATTTGCCACATTGATTATTCTTCCCAAATTTATGCTACTCATCATAACTGCACACATGCTAAAAAATTAAAACACTATGATCTTTGTGTAAGTGGGGATCTCTTGGCAAATAATGTTGACCAGCAGCATCTTTAAGTCACATTTTAAAAAATATGTTAAAATACATCATCCTTTTAAAAATTAAATCTTTCGTTATTTTCCTTAGATTTAAGATTTCATTGCATTTAATAAAATAAAGATGTTTATATACTACAGAGGCTATTCAAAGGCAAACTTCCAGGACTTCATGAAAACTAGCCAACATTATTGTTTCAAATTATTTCATGAAGATACACAAATTTAAAAAGGGGGGCGGGGGGTATTTTGTTAGCCTTCTTAGTTTCTGCAAGACCCGGAGCCTGCTAGGATCTAAACTCAGGGACTCCCACCCTCACCAGCAACCCTCACTTTGTCATTTAAGAGAAGCGACTGTATGGATCCTTATTTGTAATCGACTTTGAAAGTCACGAAAGCCGGGGAGATGTAAAATTTCGAAGCACTTCTTTAAAGGAATCTTCAACGCAGCAGTCGCTGTCTGGTAAAGACGCACAGGTCTGGAGCCGCCCATCTCCTGCGTCTCCCCGCTCAGTGTCGAGGGTCTGGTGGGAGGGGGGCACTCCGCCGCGGGATTCAGGCTCCTGGGGCTGTTTTCTCGCTGGAGCCCGCCCTCTTTCCGGCGCTATGGAAACTGCATTTTTCTACGCCTGCTCGTCCTCCTTCTCTTTCTCCTATTACATCCCAAACAGACGATTTCAACTTCCCGAGAACCTGCCAAGTGAATGGCGCTGATGACGCCCGGGAACAAGCCCACGACCCGGATGCGGGGGAAGGGCACCCCGAGTGTGTGGGACCCCGGGAGGCACCCGCGACCAGCGCGGCCCGGAGTTGGGGCGCCGCGCCCCCTCCCGCACCCGCTCTCCTTCCAGGAAGGGGCACGAAGCTCCTATCGATCCAGAGCTCACCGGTGACTAATGTGATGCTCGTAAACAAGCCGCCGGCGGGGCACCAAGGAACCACCCAGGCGCACACCCACTGCGGCGGGCAGGCGCGCGCCCACCCAGAGCCTGGGCGAGCGATCCGCTCGCCGAAGTGTGTGCGTGTGTGTTGGGGGGAGGGGGGCTACAAGAGGGCAGCCAAGTTCATTGCTCTTTCTTGCTCCCCGCGAATGGGATGGCGGCGGGACGACATGGGGCCCAAATGGGGTGCTATCGCCCCATCCCCTGCCCCCAGCCCCCACGAACAGTCTGGGTCCCGGATTGCCGCCGGCCCCGCCCCCCGCAGTGTCCCCTCCCGTGAGCCCCTCTCCCGCGGAAGCTCCGAGACCAATTAATTGAGTCAAAGGCGGGAGGGACGGGCCCTCCGCGAGACGGCCGCCCCCCGCTCCTTCTGCGCGCCCCTTTTCCCGCCCTGGGTGGCATCTCCTCCGCCGGCATCAACAACGAGCCTCTGATTAATGAGGCTCCCGCCGGCCCCCACCCTGCCCGGGCCCCTGCCTCAGCGGGAGGGGGGAGGGGACGGCGGGAAACACAACCCGGGGAGAAAGGAGGGCGGGGCGGGGGTGCGCTGCCCGCCCCTCCGCGCCCCCGCGCTCATTGGTCCGCGCGCCGTCCGTCCGGGGACTCGGCGCCAATGCTGGCAGCGGGGCGGGGCGGCCGCGCCGTGTGTGCCTGCGTAACGCCGAGTCACATGTTGTTTTGCTCTTCTTAGTTCAGTCACTCGGTGCGCGATGTGTTACTCACTGTGCGGCGGGGACCGCGACAAGCCCGGGTCGCCGTTGGCAGCAGCAGAGGCAGCAGCAGCAGCCCCGGCGGCGGCACGGACCTCGAGTGCCCAGGCGCACCCCGGCACCCCAGAGCGCGGTGCGGCGGCAGGACCCGTGTGGCCGCGCGAGCTTTAGGCTCGGCTCCGCGGCTCAGGGACCCCGACTCTCGACTCAGCCAGCGAGTCCCCAGGCGCCGCCCGGGAGGCAGCGGCTGCGGGCAGCCGGGCCAGGGGGCGGCCACCGCCGGAGCTGGGCATCCTCTGGGGCCGCGGAGGGCGCTGCGCCACCGCGCGGTACCGGCCCCCGCGGGCCTCCCCGAACCTTCCCCATCTCCTGGGCCCAAGGGACGCGGACTCCGGCGGGCGAGCAGGGGTGGAGGGAGCCGCCCCTGCCCGCACCCCCTCCGCTCCCCCGAGCCCCTCCACGCCGGGCCGGGCGGCGCGGCCTGAAGTGCCAGCGATGGCGAGCCCGCCGCTGCACGGCGCCCCCGGGCCGGCGGGCGGCGACGGCCCCAACCTCAACAACAACAACAACAACAACAACCACAGCGTGCGCAAGTGCGGCTACCTGCGCAAGCAGAAGCACGGACACAAGCGCTTCTTCGTGCTGCGCGGCCCCGGCGCGGGCGGCGACGAGGCAACGGCGACAGCGGGCGGGGGTCCGGCGCCGCTGCCGCCGCGGCTCGAGTACTACGAAAGCGAGAAGAAGTGGCGGAGCAAGGCGAGCGCCCCGAAGCGGGTCATCTCGCTCGACTGCTGTCTGAACATCAACAAGCGCGCCGACGCCAAGCACAAGTACCTGATCGCCCTCTACACCAAGGACGAGTACTTCGCCGTGGCGGCCGAGAACGAGCAGGAGCAGGAGGGCTGGTACCGCGCGCTCACCGACCTGGTCAGCGAGGGCCGCGCGGGTGCCGGCGACGCGCCCCTCGCTACCGCCACCGCCGGGTCCTGCAGCGCCTCCTTGCCCGGAGCCCTGGGCGGTTCAGCCGGCGCCGATGACAGCTACGGGCTGGTGGCACCCGCCACGGCCGCCTACCGCGAGGTGTGGCAGGTGAACCTGAAGCCCAAGGGCCTGGGCCAGAGCAAGAACCTGACAGGCGTGTACCGCCTGTGCCTGTCGGCGCGCACCATCGGCTTCGTGAAGCTCAACTGCGAGCAGCCGTCGGTGACACTGCAGCTCATGAACATTCGCCGCTGCGGCCACTCGGACAGTTTCTTTTTCATCGAGGTGGGCCGCTCGGCTGTCACGGGACCCGGCGAACTGTGGATGCAGGCCGACGACTCGGTGGTGGCACAGAACATCCACGAGACCATCCTGGAGGCCATGAAGGCTCTCAAGGAGCTCTTCGAGTTCCGGCCGCGCAGCAAGAGCCAGTCGTCGGGCTCGTCGGCCACGCACCCTATTAGCGTCCCCGGCGCTCGCCGCCACCACCACCTGGTCAATCTGCCCCCCAGCCAGACGGGTCTGGTGCGGCGCTCGCGCACCGACAGCCTGGCTGCCACCCCGCCGGCTGCCAAGTGCAGCTCCTGCCGGGTGCGCACAGCCAGCGAGGGCGACGGCGGCGCGGCGGCGGGGGCCGGGGCCGGGGCGGCGGGCGGCAGGCCGGTGTCTGTGGCGGGGACGGCAGCCGCGCGAGCAAAGTGACGCTGGCGCCGGCAGGGGGCGCCCTGCAACACAGCCGCTCCATGTCCATGCCGGTGGCGCACTCGCCTCCGGCCGCCACCAGCCCCGGTAGCCTGTCGTCCAGCAGCGGACACGGCTCTGGCTCCTACCCTCCGCCTCCGGGCCCGCACCCGCACCTGCAGCACCCCTTGCACCATCACGCGGGCCAGCGGCCCTCCAGCGGCAGCGCCTCAGCCTCCGGTTCCCCCAGTGATCCCGGCTTCATGTCCCTGGATGAGTACGGCTCCAGCCCTGGGGACCTGAGAGCCTTCTGTAGCCACAGGAGCAATACGCCTGAGTCCATCGCCGAGACCCCTCCGGCCAGGGAGGGCAGCGGGAGCGAATTGTACGGGTACATGACCATGGACAGGCCCCTGAGCCACTGTGGCCGTCCCTACCGTCGAATCTCAGGGGACGGAGCTCAGGACTTGGAGAGAGGGCTGAGGAAGAGGACTTACTCCTTGACCACACCTGCCAGGCAGCGGCCGGTGCCCCAGCCCTCCTCCGCATCCCTGGATGAATACACCCTGATGCGGGCCACTTTCTCCGGCAGCTCAGGCCGCCTCTGCCCGTCCTGCCCTGCGTCTTCTCCCAAAGTGGCCTACCACCCCTATCCCGAGGACTACGGCGACATTGAGATTGGGTCCCATAGGAGCTCCAGCAGTAACCTGGGCACGGACGATGGCTACATGCCCATGACCCCTGGCGTAGCCCTCATGGGTAGTGGCAGTGGCAGCTGCAAAAGTGACGACTACATGCCCATGAGCCCCACCAGCGTGTCTGCCCCAAAGCAGATCCTGCAGCCACGGGCTGCTGCTGTGGCCTTGCCCCCCACGGGAGCTGCAGTGCCAGCGCCTGCCTCTGCGGCCAGTAGGGCCTTTCCGGTGAACGGGGCCAGCTACAAGGCTAGCTCCCCGGCGGAGAGTTCCCCTGAGGACAGTGGATACATGCGCATGTGGTGTGGCTCCAAGCTGTCGATGGAGAACACAGACAGCAAGCTGCTTCCCAATGGGGACTACCTCAACATGTCCCCCAGTGACGCGGGCACATCGGGAACCCCGCCTGACTTCTTCTCAGCAGCCCTTCATGGCGGTGGAGAGCTGCTCAGGAGCGTCCCTGGCTACTGCTACAGCTCCTTGCCCCGCTCCTACAAGGCTCCCTACACCTGCAATGGGGACAATGACCAGTATGTGCTCATGAGCTCCCCCGTGGGACGCATCCTGGAAGAGGAGAGGCCGGAGCCGCAGGCCAGTTCGGGAACCACGCAGTCGGCCAGCGTCTTCGTGGCTGGGGTGGGTGGTGGTGGCCACACCCAGCCTCCTCACTCTGTAGTGCCTTCGCCTGGGAGATTGAGTGGCAGCAGCGGTGGCCGCCAAGAAGGCTTCCTGAACCAGCGTTGCCGGGCAGTGCGTCCTACGCGCTTGTCCCTGGAGGGGCTTCAGACCCTGCCTAGGATGCACGAGTATCCTCTGCCGCCTGAGCCCAAGAGCCCGGGCGAGTACATCAACATTGACTTTGGTGAGGCGGGAGCACATTTGTCGCCACCTGCCCCTCCGCTGCTGACTTCGGCGGCCTCCTCCTCCTCGCTGTTGTCTGCCAGCAGCCCAGCCTCATCCCTGGGCTCTGGTACCCCAGGCACAAGCAGCGACAGCCGGCAGCGCTCCCCGCTTTCTGACTACATGAACCTCGACTTCAGCTCGCCCAAGTCACCCAAGCCGGGCATCCAGAGCGGGGACCCGGTGGGCTCCTTGGATGCCCTCCTGTCCCCCGAGGCCTCTTCCCGGTACCCACCACTGCCCCCACGCCCTGCCGCCCCCGCCTCCTCCCTTCAACCACAGCCGCCCCCACCGCCACCCCCAGGAGAGCTGTACCGCCTGCCTCCAGCATCCACGTCCCAGGGCCCCAGCGCTGCCTCCTCTTCGTCCTCGGAGACTGGGGACAATGGTGACTACACCGAGATGGCCTTTGGCGTGGCTGCCACCCCGCCACAACCCATCGTGGCCCCCTCGAAGCCGGAAGGTGCCCGCGTGACCAGCCCCACGTCTGGCTTGAAGAGGCTGAGTCTCATGGATCAGGTGTCTGGAGTCGAGGCCTTCCTGCAGGCTGGCCAGCCCCCAGACCCACACCGGGGGGCCAAGGTCATCCGCGCAGACCCGCAGGGGGGCCGCCGCCGCCACAGCTCCGAGACCTTCTCCTCGACCACCACTGTGACCCCCGTGTCCCCGTCCTTCGCCCACAACTCGAAGCGCCACAACTCAGCCTCCGTGGAAAATGTCTCTCTCAGGAAAAGCAGCGAAGGGGGCGGCAGTGGCGTCCTCGGTGGAGGTGATGAGCCCCCCACATCCCCCCGCCAGTTGCAGCCACCGCCCCCCCAGCAGGGGCGGCCATGGACATCGAGTCAGCCTGGGGGCCTGGTTGGCTGCCCTGGGGGAAGTGGCTCTCCAATGCGCAGGGAGACGTCTGCCGGCTTCCAGAATGGCCTCAACTACATCGCCATCGATGTGAGGGATGAACCAGGGCTGTCATCGCCGCCGCCGCAGCACCCGCATACGCAGCAGCACCCACATCCGCAGCCAGGTGACAAGAGCGCCTGGGGCCGGACCCGTAGTCTCGGCGGTCTCATCAGCGCTGTGGGAACCAACAGCACCGGTGGGGTGTGTGGGGGGTCGGGCCCTGGCGCCCTGCCCTCCGCCAACACCTATGCCAGCATTGACTTCTTGTCCCACCACCTGAAGGAGGCCACCATTGTGAAAGGTGAGGCCCTTTGACCTTGTGGTTGGTGGGAAGAAGGGTGGGAAAGTGGGTGAGTGTCTGTGGGTTCACGCCTCATCCCTTCTTTGGTACCTTGACCTAAATGCCAAAATATTGGCCCAGGTTTCTTGAGGTTTTTTTTGTTTTTTATTTTTGGCTCCTGTATTCTGTTTCCCCAAAGACCTTGCCAAGAGCAGTCAAGTTGTCTTTGAGTTGAATGTGAAGCTTCCGACTCAGGAGTTCATAATTTGTTTCTTTGGTCCTACTCGTTTCTTCGTTCTCACAGCTCTTCTTTTCTCATCTGTTAACACTGGATGTGCTCCCCAGGTCAGCCACCCCAGGGAGGTGGCAAACACTGTCTTCCTGATCTGAGAGGTGGGAGAGTTCTGCTAGGAAGGGCCCTGAAGTTATGACTGCTCCCAGGCTATAGCCTTCGCCTTTCTGTTTGTTTTCCTGGAGTTGGGTCCAAGCTGATTCTTGCTGAGCCTCAAAGTTTATAAAAACAGGCCTGAAAGTCACTTAGGAAATAAGCATCCATTTTGGTGGCTACTACAGGGAACAGTTAACCATTTACAGTTTACACATAAATTGTAGGAGCTGCTCCATCAGACATTCTTTTTCTCCTGAGGGGCTGAAATGGTAACACTGCTGAAACACAGCTTAAAAGTAGTGATTCGCAAACTGGAGCATACCTGGGAGTCACCTGGAGAGGCTGCTGAAACCTGGATGGCCTGGTTATATAAATAGAGGCATACAGTAGGTCTGGGGTGTGGCCCAGAATGTGCATTTCTAAGAAGCCTCCAGGTTGTGCTGATGCTGCTGGTTGGGGGACCATCCTCTGAAGACCCTACCCCAGGTTAGACCCACTTGCGGAGCTTTGAGAAATTACCTATGAGGTCTCGCCCCAGACACATTCAAGCACCTGATGGGTACAACCCAGGCATGAGCATTTTTCAGTTGCCCAGGTGATGTTAATATGCAGCCAGGATTTAGAATCAGTGCTGTAGACAAAACAAATGAAAGACAGCGACATGGGGCTTTTCAAGAATAATTGGACAGGATGGTGCCCTGTATTGTTCTTCACATTCTCATCAAATATCCATGAGGAGAGACAGACTGCTTGCTTTGCAGCTGGTGGTGCATTCTGACTGTCTCAAACTTTGAGTGATGAGAGGAGAGAAGGAGGCTTAAGGGGGCGAGGGGAGGGGGGAAACATTCAATTCAAGAGTTTCTTCTTTGGTTTTGTAGCTGTTTCTGTGCAGTGTTGATAGTAAGACAGAGGCTCTGTGAGAACCACAGCACACGCCGTAGTGGATAGTGTTAAGTGAATGCTGTCCTCAATGCTGGCCTAAGGTCAACGGTCTGCCAGGGTTACAAGGTGATGATCAAGGTGGTGGGGAGAGCCATATGCCTTTTGTTCTTAAACAGACTAGTTTAATGCTGTCTAAATGCAGCATATGTTTGATAATGTCCACGGGATTTAAAAGTATAGCTGTAGGGTAGATAAATATCTTATTATTCTAATATAATAGAGGAAAAGCTATTTACGTGTGTATTACAACCCTGGAATAAAAGATGAAAAGAGTCACAGAGAATTATCAGGAGTGTGGTGCTTCGGCATCTAATTAAGTCAGTTGGAAGTTGTTAAGAATGTGTCCCCGAAACGATGACTCTCAGCTGAAGGTCACTTTGCTTAGAGTTACAATAAATAAGCACTATAGGTACATCTGAAAAATTGCTAGTGTGTCAGGGAGTGTAGGATTCGCTGTGGTCTAAGACGCAGACCATATAAACATACCAGCATAACTAGATTGAGTGGGGAAAAAATACACACACAAATTTATTTGGTATGCCCAAATGGGTATATGCTATAGTGAACATGAAAGTACATTTTGCTGAAATCTGATGCTAATCAGAAAAACAGTCTGAGAACATAACACCTTTTACTGCTTTTGGCGGAGTAGGCAGTAAAAACCTGGACTGGATTCAGGAGGGCCCCAGGAGTGGGTTCGTGCAGTAACAGGAGGAGGGAGCTGGAGTTTGCGCCTACAGGCCTAAAAGGATTCAAGGCCTTTCTGATAACATAGATACTACATTCAGAAACGTGATTCATGGATGATATAATGCCCTTTTCAGACGAGGGAAAATTTTAAACTGCAAGAGATAAGTTTGGTTAGAGACCCAATTTAGCTTGTTTTGTTTAAGATTTCCCACCAGTATAAAATTCCTTTCAACCTATAGGATTCAGGATTCTGAAATCAAAACAGCAGTTTGTATGTTTCACAGTGGCTGAACAAAGATGAGAGATCGTTTTTTGGTTGCTGTTTTCCTGAAGTCTGTGTAGCATGATGGTAAACACCCTTTTAAGAAGGAAAAAGGCTCCTTTTAAGCTAAATAGATAACTGCAATCGATCCATTGTGGCAAAACCACATTTTAACAAAGGACTACATGGTAAATGAGTGTCTTGTAAACTCATTTGAACACAGAGAACAGTAGACTAGGAAAGACGAGGGTGTCATCTTAATTAATGTGGGAGCTAAACTGTGGTCTGTGAAGCCAGAAAGAGAACATTTAGAAATTCAGCATGAATGTCCACTTTTATTTAACTCACATATGCCCATAGACATTTGTTTGGGGTGCTCATAAATAGAAAGCTCATAGGAGATAAGTGCCCTTGGAGAGATGATTTCTAGAAGGAAGACTTGCAAAGCATTTCTTTGGAGATGAAATAGAAGAAAAAGAATTTCCTGGGTCATTGCGTGCACTGCCCGGGCTCTCAGAAGTGGCATATGTTTCCACATCGAGCTTCTCGGGTTCTGCATGGAAAAACTTCATTGGTTATGCTGAAACAGAATAATTTGGGGTCACTAGGGTAGTGTTTGGTATTTGCATAAGTGGTGACATTAGGGTTCCAACAATGTTTGATAGTTGTTTACAAAAGAATTGGGAATGGAGGTAGAATTTCAACCCCAAATCATATAAAAGTTGGTACACCTGAAGTATAGGTATGTGTCTAGAGAAAATAAATAAAAATTTAAATTATGCCTCATTTGGGAGTAGTGGGGAGGTTACTTACCATGTGTTTTGTGTGTGTGTATGTGGAAAAATCTAATCAATCTGATAGTGTATTGTTGGGGAACCTGAGGTATGTTACTGAATTTAAACTGCTTTTTAAAATTAACTTTGTAATTTTTGTGTTACGATTATAGATTGGTGCATCCATAAAATATGCTATTTTGGTGTTGTCTTTTTAGTGGGATTTTAATTCTAAAATGGTTTTTATGTGTGTACGAGGCAGATTAGATAAGAATTGCCACTGAAAGCATCTATATTTAAACTTATTTGGTAAAAGGACTAGTTATTCATATCTTATGGTAAAAGAATTATGGAATAAGAAATGTTTCCACAGGAACAATACAATCACAGTTTATGTTTAAAAATACTGTCTGTTGTAATCTTAAAACAAAGAACTTGAACGTTTTTAGAACTTCAGTGCAATTGCTTGACAAACCAATACCCTTTATTTTTTCTGTTTGGTTGCCTTTCTGCTTTAGCTGGCTAGCTCTTGTCATAATAAGATAGTAATGTACACTGCTCCCACTCTATCCCCAGGAACAGACAACTAAGGTGCTAAGTACAACACACAGAGGCTTTAGTGAATGAAAGTCACATGACTTGTTCTATTTCCTTTATTGAAAGAGAAACCTTTACAAAAATAGTGCTTTGCAGAAGGAAGCATAGTATGTGGAACACTAAACCAGGAATCAGGAAACCAGGTTTTTAGTTGCTGATCTTAATGAGTTATTGTGTGACTAGAGGGAAGCCATTTAACCCCTCTTTCTCACTTTATCTGTCTGTAAAATGGGCCAATTATAAGTCTCTCCCTTCTGTGTCCCAGGGCCACTGGGAGGCCTAGGAGATAGTAAACGTTGAGAGTGGTTAAGTTCTTCTAAAGAAATGTGCTAATAAGTCCAGTGATGCTACTGATACTTACTACCTTGAAACCATGAGCATATATAGGAAAGACACTTTTGTAAGTGGGTTCTTAAATTAAAAAAAACAAAAACAAGAAACTCCTAGTAGTCTGAAAGTGGAGCCAATACCTTCTTGAGAAATGCGTGCCTTTTCTGCTTGATTGCTAGTCCCACTCCAGTCTCCATTGTTTTTTCCCTCTTTATTTAACTTGAGATTTTTTTCATAGATAATAATCAATTGTAACGAAGTAGTGTTTTAAGTTACATAGTAAAATAACAATTAAGGAAACTAGCACCCCAATCCTGAAACTGTATTAAAACTGTACTTTTGATTACTTTTTTTGATTTGTTTATATATTATGAGAGCTTGTCAAGATGAAAATGTATAATTGCAATATACATTTGCTTAAATTTACAGTATTGTCTCTTGATGGAGGATGCATTTAAAGAAAAACAGAACCCGTAAACTTTCACTAATTGAATCATCCATTGTTCAACCTTGTAGTTTCACTCTCGGTGGTTGGTTTAATTAGGGTGGTCACTCCAGCACTGTTTTGATTTGTTCGGTTGTCAAACGCGATAGGAAAACCTCTAGTTTTTTTTATTATTTTGTTCTTCACAGGCCCACTTCCCCCCAAAAGGAATTTTAATAGATAATTAATGTTTCATATTCTTTAGAACTATTAGTATTAAAATGAATCTTTTTTCTGAAAGGGGGACTAGCAGAAGTTTTAGTAACAGCATGGGTATAATGGGTTTTCTGTTAAAATTCCCACTAATGCGTTTTCTGTAGAAGCATAGTTCCAAGAGCTGGTTAACTTCTGGTATCAGATTTGGCAAGTGGAGAGGTTTTTTTTGTTTTGTTTTTTTTGGGTAGCACAGAATCAAATGTTCCCGTTTCACCTTAGAAACTTAAGGGAAAATGTAACTTGACTCTTTTATCTGCATTGCCAAGCAGAGTGGGGGAAACACTTAGAGAGACGCAAAGCCCTGAGCCTTGCCCCAAAGCCAGCCCTCACAGAGGCCACTACAGAAGATGAATTCTCAGTAGACTCGACCACAGACATGAGCAGAATGCGTGTTTCTATCCAAGACGGGCAAGGCGTTTTCATGTTGGCATCTTAATAAACAGATGAAAAACGTTTCTGAACTTCCATAATTATCAATCAGTCCATGTTATTTATGAGGTGGCAGGTTTTGTGACAACAGGGCTATCCACATTAAAATGAAGACACTCTGTGTTAATTTTATTAATTTGAATGTGTTCTTTGAGATTGCAATGGTTATTTTGAATCATTCAAGGTAGATTATTGTAGATTGAACTCAGTGGTAGAGTTTTTTGTTTTTTTTTATGAGAACTGGTGAAATCATCACTCAAGGCAGAGGAAATGCTGAGGTTGATAATGGCCACAGATTATTCGATTTCTTTCTAGATAGCTACAGAGACATAGTAACTGCACTAAACTAAAAGGCACAAAAGAAAGTTCTGACTAGAGAGAGCTGGAGTATATGTTATATGCTAGCATTTTGCTTTGTGGGTACAAATAGTACAAGAATATTCCTCTGCACTCTATTAGAACTGAATTCATTGAATTCTGCTGAAATAGAATTCAGTTAAAACATACAGGCTGTCAATTTAGAGATTCTGATTTCTTTTCTGTTGAGCTAGAAAAATATTAAATTTGGAGAAAGTCACTTCTACATGTCCACAAACTTTATAAAACTTGATCAGGCAAATGTATCTTCAAATTTGGCCCACTTTATTAATGCTGTATGCAATATTTATGGACGCAGACAAGATTTATCAAGTATTCCTTATTTATTGTGCTATTAGTGAAATTTGGAATATTTGGTCAAATATTGTGATTGGTAATCTACTTTAAAGATAAACGATCAAATGCATAACGCTCTGTAAATATTGGGTTGTTTAGTATTCATTTTGAAGAATATCAAATTTCCTAGAAATAAATATTTTGGGAGTATGTGTGTGTGTGTGTTATTCTATAGCATCTCAGGCAGTCATGCTCCAAGAGTCTTGATGTGGATTTTTTTGTAATTGAAACTCAAATACTGAGTAATGAATGATGTGTTCTCTAATGATTGTAGTCTAACTGTAACTTTAATCTATCCATATGGTATTGGTATAGATATTTCAGTGAATTGTTGTGGTGTAGTATTAAATTTCAATTTTTTCAATGTGTAAAAATAAGTATTACAATAGAGTGCATTATGTTATGTGATTTTAAGTGTTACCTTAAAATCCATATTTTTAATCTTACAAATAACTTATTATTTTGCATAGTATTAATGCCTAATCTTTCATATTTTTGAATGTAACATAGTGCTTTTTTATGCAAATTTAAGATTGATGACATAATGCCTTTTCCATGCACATTTAAAAGTAGTTATTTAAATCAGTCTATCTTTTGCCTCCAAATTATAAGTGTAACTAACCCCCAAAACTGGTGGGCAATGAATGATTTTGAAAAAATGCTAAATGAAGCTGGAGATGATAAAAATGTAACCATTATTCTGATCAATATTGAAAGATAATTGCAAGCCCCTCACTCTTTGGGATCAAAAGAATTGTTTAACATTAAAAAGATGTATTTTTCTTCACTTCATAGTTTCAAGACATAGTTCAAGACAGTTTCAAGACATATAGTATCATGTAGTACTCCAAAAACCTTATGACATAGGCAGGGCCATCTGGAGCCCCATTTTTTTGAAATAAGAAACTGCAGCTTAGAGAGGCCCAGTGACTTGCCCAGGATTCCTGGGCCAAAAGGAGTAATGTTGGGTTGAACCACAAAAAGATGCTATTTTACCAACATTTTGCTTTGGTTCTACCTGGTACCATCTTCCCATCCCCAGCCAGTGCATTTTATATCATATCACATTGTCTCCGAGTCATACAAATTGTGTCTGCTTTGGAAGCTCATACACAATAGTTGCATTTAAGATTTTATTGTAAACTCCACCTGAGTCCACTTTCAAGTTAACGTTTTTATTTCACTTGGATGATAGTTATTTAATTTCTCTTTTCTTCCATACATTATTCATTGAGAGTAAAATGGGGACAGTTAAGCAGTAAGACTGGATGTTGGAGGAAAACCCCTATTTTTTTTTAACCAGTTTTTGCATCTGCCAGTTTGAAGAGCTTAGTACTTTATAATACTTTCAAGGCTCTCATTTTATCAGTGAATTTTAGGGTTGAATCAAGTTGTTGGTTGGTCATCTGTTCTGGGTGTTTCCAGTCTCGTTTCCTGGACTTCTAGTGGTCTGCCAAGTGGAAAACTTATATTCCTTCCCGTTTTTGTTTTAGTAAAGAAAACTGTATATTATACTTGATAACATAACTTCCCATCACCACCACCAAATACATTAAAACTCTTTCCACACAGTGTGGTGACAATCAAAAATATGTAAGATCATTTTGAGGGAAAAGGGTTGGGAACCATTGTATAATGTAACTTATTTTAAGGTTATGAAAACAGAACTGGAGGGAGGTGGGGCATCCTTTCCAAGGTCACTGATTTAATTAGTTGGTAGAGATGTTGGTAAATATTATCAACAAAAGATAGAGAATGCTCTGTCTCTCTGAGTCTTTTGTGTACTGATGAATAACTTTCTCCCAGGATATATAGCCTGTTCTCTCTAGAACAGTTTAGTATTTGGAAAGTGGCATGGTCTTTTTACTTTGTAACATTTCAGTAAATTGCTTCATGCTTAGACTGGATATGCTAGCGGGACCTAGCGGGAAGAAATAGAGAATGCAGAGGCACCTAGATAAGGAGATTGTACATCCGGGAAATACAGCTGCTAACGACCATGTGGGCAGTGTTACTGATGAGGCAGAAGGGTGAAGGTTTGGTAAACATTCAAGATCATGTGCTTACTTGTACAAAAAATGGGAGAAGGGGAAGGGAAAGAATTCTTGGGATAATTCAGATTGAAAGCCCCCTATTTGGGAAAATGTTAACTTCTTCCTCTTGGTAGATTAATTCACCCTGGCCCACTGATCTGGTACCTATGGGGTCAACTTGTGTTTCAGTCACTGCTTGAGGTGTCTTCAAGATACATTTTATTCTATAAGTGGAATATCATATACTCCTCATTGCGAATAAGCCCATTAACAGTTTCCTAAGCAATGAGTCATTAACCTATTTAATGTTGAGTTATTTGAAAACTAACCAATTTAGAATTTGCCCAAGGACCTATAAGTAACTAATCAGTTGTTGCTAGGTGGTAATCTTCTGGGGAGTAGATGATTTCACCAGTGTGCCCTTACTGTTTTAAAGATCCTTTTTTTATTTCTGAGAAAAAACACTTAACGGGATTTTTATATGAAGAGAAAATGTTTTTTCAGAAGGTGCTACCTTTCTACTGATATGACTACAACCCTCTGTTGCAAAGAAGACGTATGCAAACATAAAAATTCATAAGCTATCCATAGTTTTCAAAAGTGTCATTGGGACTCTATGGCCCGGCACACATGCGGGTAAGTCAGGGTTTTGTTTACATTAGCTGTCAGTTTCTCCAGCATCCTTAGAGAGAGTACTTCCTTCCTAGCAGATGGCAGCCTCAGGGCCGTGCGCCTGCCATTATAAGCGATGTGCACAAGTAATCTAGCCAGCATTTCTGGAGACTGTTTGCTGCACGGGATAAACAAAATAGGGGAAGGCCTTTTCCTTCTATCAGGGATGAGTGGAGTGGTGAAACTGCTTTTCAGGTTAAGAAGAAAGCAAAGTTCAGAATACCCTGTCTTACAGTATTGGGCCTGTTGGTCACTTACCAAGTTAGGTAGAAAAGCTGACCGGATAAATATTCTGATGTGCTATGTGGGGAGTCGTCATAAATAAACCCAGCAGGCTTTCCCCTGGTTGAGGTTTGGATCCCGTCTGTGAAATCTTGCCTTCCTCTGAGGTCCTGGGAATGGAGCACTGGCTACGTTTCCCAGTGCTGGTGGTAGGAAGTCATTGAAACTAGGGACTGAAGTCAGTGACCATCTGATGCCTGTGAGTTCTCTGTTGTAGAGGCCACCCCCAAACCACCGTGTGAGTTGCACCACCCAGCCGCTGCCCTGCCAGAGCCCAGCTCGTTCCCATGTGAGCCTCCTGTTTCCCTTGCCTTGTTTCAGGCTTCCAGAGCTGCTTGGTGGAGGAAAGAATTGGGGGGAAATTGTGAGGTAGGGGGAGAAGTTCGGAAATAGGCCAGGATGTTCTTACTAAATTTAAGAACGATGCAAATAATACTTCAGGAACTCCAGACAGTAAGCAGGATTAAACATGGCTGGGATTAGACTGTGATGAGCAGTTTGATTTTGTTTGAAGATCAGAAATGGAGGTTCTAGCACTCCCGATACACCATGGGCACCGCGGAGCTCCTGACTTCTAAGACAACAGAAATTCCTAGACAGGAAGATTTTAGTGGTTAGTTTTTTACACCACAGTCTGGATGCATTTAAAAAATAAATAAATGACTAAAGTGATTTGTGGCAATGTTACGCTTCTATTTTATTCTTCTGTGATAGTAGGGTGTTTTTTTTTATGTTTTCCAGCATAAAAGTGACCTAAAATAACACTTTTCATATGCAAATGAAACAGAAAACAAATCCATAAGCTACTCACAGGCTCTTCCAGTTATATATATCAAATAAGTTTGGTGAAACTTCTACAAAGAGCTGTTGTTACTTCACCAAGTAGACTTCTAATAAATGTACAGTTCAGCTGAAAATATTCAGGTGTACTTTAGCAAAATATATTAGTTGCAAAATCTGTTTTTTTTTCCTTCCTTAGGATATTATAAATCCAGGAGTGTAAATTTATTGTATAGTCATTTTCAGAAAATTTAACCTGAACTGGTTGAATAAACAAAAACAAAAATTAAAACTTTAATAATGAAAAATGAATAATGAAGTAGAAATATTAAATATGAAAGCCTGATCAACTATTATGAATATATAGATTAATGAATTTTTAAATATTCAGTAGGTTTCATTTTGGCACATTTTTAAAATTAGCATCTTCTTTTAAAGTTTAAAGTTTATGTAGCTTCCAAATTACATTTTGGTATTTAGGGTCATATCAAAATTTTAAGGATGCAGTAGAACTGACTCCCCTTAATTCTGTTTTTCTTCTTATCATTATTTGCAGTTTTGCTTATCATTCACGCTGGTTTATTAGTAGTCTTAGTTCCAAATGAAATAACCACTGTGGTAAATTATCCAAGTTTCCGCGGCATGGAGCATTTAATTAAGTTCTTAGAATAACTCTAGGTGATAAGCATTCATCTTCACCACTCTGGAGTCCTTGTAGGTCAGCCGGAGTGTTCAGAATCGATGGGGTCTTCAGCAGTTTCCTAAGGCTGGGAGACAGTTGACGGTTAAGCCAACCAAGTTATTGAGAGTTCATTGTGTTCCAACACAGGGGTGGATGTTCTGGGAGATACAGGGGGAATCGGAAACAAGCCTCTGTCCATTTGGCGCCTGTATAGTCAACTTGGACAGCACCCCACACAAGCAGTTTTCTGGGCAGCCACTCAGTCCTTCAGTTAGATGCCCACTCTTCGGGCATTCTTGGCTGAAGACAAAGGAAGCATGGGATGTCCCTGCTGGGACTGTGGGTGTCCTTGCTGGAAAATTCTGATAGAATCACTCAAAGCTTTAGCCCCCTCCCCACACACACTAGGGCTGCATCCAATAGGGCCCAATTTCCAGATCAGTTTTCTTCTCTGAGAAACGGTGTGTTTCATTTTGCCGGGGTCCTTGCGCCTAGATGTTAGCCTGCTCTAAGCTTTTGGCTGCGTTGCCTCATAACTATCCCAGTGTGTCCCTTTGTGCCCAGTCTTTGTTGGCCCTGGTAGTATTCCAGAAACTTCCCAGTGCTAGGTTATTGGTCTCCTTTCTTGTGCCTTCTGATTCTTTTCAGCTTACCCTTAACTGTTTCTTTAAAACAATGCTCCCTCTTTCACCTGTGTGATATGAATTCTCCCTGTGAACTCATCGCTTCTTTCAGAACCTTTCCCTGTGCATTCATAGCTGTAGATGTGAGAAAGCTCACATTTTTAAATGTATTTAATACAGCTGCTTGCACATGACTGTCCTTCCATAAAAAGGAAACATTTAGATTTTAGTTAATATTTTTCTCATAAGTAATCCACAAACACTGAATATAATAATAGCTCTTTTTATATTTTATGCTCCAAAATTGCTTACTTCTTAGGCGTCCTAATAATTTCCAAATAAGGCTGTGTTTTCTGAAGACACACCTTTAGTGACATGCAGGTGGCTTTTAACTATTTTTTTTTTAAAGTGTGTATCCCGTCCTTTTTACAGACATCCATGATCTATCCAGGAAAGCCCCCTTCTCCTCCTGTGCGGAGGAGGCCTCCTGGCCACCAGCAGCCCCCTCCACCCATAATGCCTCCTGCTCTGAAAGCCTACCGCTGCTGGACCCTCTGCCCTCTGCCACAGTGGCCACTGTTGTCAGAGGAGGGCAGTCCCACTTGGCTGGGCAGCTCTGTGTTACCAACCCATCAGGCTGATGGAGTCAGTTCCAGGTGAGTTTCCTGTCGTTCTTACTTTTTACTACCTTTTATCTGTTCTTTCCAGAAAACAAACAAACAAGAAACGACAGGAACTTCACTTAAGGGCTGCCTGGGAGGCTAGGAGGATGGGCTGTGGGGCAGGAGGGATAGAGGCAGAAAGGGTTAGATCTTTCAACTTTCATATTTCATCAAATTTTTAAATTTTCATATTTTTCATTACAAAGATGCCAGTTGTTACATGTTAAGTACTTTTTAAAATATTTCGCCCATTTGAAAAATATTAAAGTCCAGACTAGAAAGAAAGAGATTTGGTTCCCAAGCTAAAAAGAAGACACAGAAGGTACTGAGCCTACCTTTGAAACCCAGGAAATAAGCATAATTTTGAAATTGTTTAGAACATGAAGTATTGTAAGTGGGAATAAATGCTCTAAAATATAAATCAGCAAAGAGAAAGAAGAAGGTGACAACTTGAAAGTGGTGAGGGAGCAAGTGTTGTAGATATTTAGAGGGAGAATCCATATAGGCAAAGGGAATGAATAACCATGCAAAGGCCCTGGGGCAGAAGATTGCTAGTGAGTTCCAGGATAAGAATATAAACCCATGTGGCTGACAAAGAGGGAGAAGGGGGAGAGTCATGGTGAGGTGAGGGAGGTACCGTATTTCCCCATGTATAAGACGCACTCTTTTCCAAAAAATTTGGGGTCTAAAAACTGGGTGCGTCTTATACAGTGGTGGTAGATTTTTTTTTACTTGCATTTCCCGCTTTTTTTGCGCTTGTTATCGTGCTCATGCAACCACTGTATAAGACGCACCCAGTTTTTAGACCCCAAATTTTTCGAAAAAGGGTGCTTCTTATACATGGGGAAATATAGTAATAAGGGTCTATGACATGTAGAGCCTGGAGGGCCATTGTAAAGAAGTTAGTTCATATTCACAGTGTAAAAGGAAACTATAGTCTCTTTGGAACAATATGTTGAGCATTTTTAAACGTTTCTACTGGAGTCGTCTATTTCTGTCATAGTGTCTTTTTTTTTCTTAGTGAGGTTTATGTCAACTCTTGAATTTCCTTCTCAAAAATAGTACATAAAATGTGGGAAAAAAAACCCTAAACATTTTCTAGTGGAATGAAGACATTGAGATATAATTGAAGTGGGGAAGACAGCCAGAAATTCTCACAAGATAAACAATGAAATCCAAGTGCAAGTATTTAGTCATAGAATTGCATACTTGATTACACAAACACACTTGTAAAGCACCTGATAATTTATAAAACATTTTAAAATGGCATTTAGTCCTCAGAACCTCCTTGTAGGGCAAGTTCTTGTTTGGTACTTTCCTTATTTTTTAAAGGAAAAACCCAAGGGTGGAGACATCTAGACACAGGCCTGCTGAGGCCGTGCTGGAGAGTCTGTCCCGGCTTATAGGGAGGCACTACTTACTGCTGCTACCTGGTTCCTGTGTCTTCTAGGTAACACAGTGTGCCTTCATTGGTTTTTAAAAAAATAAAGAAAGATCCTCTTCCGGGACAAACCATGGACAAATCTCTTGGAGCTGGTTTAGAGACATCTGTGACCTCTTCCTCCTAACTCGCCCTGACCCAGAGCATTCTGAATAGCCTGCTTTCCTGTAAGGGGTGCTACATTCAGGCTATACAACAAGTTGGTTTTTGATTCTTTAGCTGATTTGGAATCTAAAATAATAGGTCCTTTATTAGTCTATATATTTCATAGAGAGTCCACTTCAACGAGAACATGCTAATGGAGTGAGTTAGGAGCTAAGGGTATAAAACTTGAGCAACGCTAGTGCATTGCGTGTAAAAGATCCTACTGTCCTTCCAGCCTGTCTGTGAGGAAAATGCACATTTAATAAATGAACTCGGACCCATTACGTCTCTCACCTGCAGGGGAATTTAAGCCGATCTCCATTTTGGTGCTCCTTTGTGAATAAACCTGAGAGAACAGACTAGACTGTGGCCCCGACTAACCTGAGCCCAGCTAGTGGGTGATGCCTCGTGCTTACTGGGCACATGCAGCTTGAAGAGGGATTTGTGCATTCTCTGATGGTGCAGCTGCCTGCACAGGGACACATGCGACACCTGTCCGGGCATTTTGTCCCATCCACAGGGTGTGAAGAAAGCAGCTAGGCAAGGCGCTTTGTGCAGCATATAAGAACTATTAGCTGTAAATGGCCTGGAGTTACCCCCAGAAAAACAATTCTACTTCTGTTCTGCCTCTGTCCCATTAAAACAAGTTTATTCATTTTATTCCCGGAGCTATTTGCCATTGTTTCTGTGTAGTCATCAGTTGATTATTTGCGGCTGAATTTGCAATTGTTCATGATGTCATTCATGGATAGAATTTTGAATGAAGAGAGAGCTGTGACGGCACATGTGCTCAGAGAGACCACGGCTGTGGCTCCACAAATTAGCCCAAAGAGCAGGGCAGGAGAAGCAGGCTTTGCTTGGCAGCGAGGGGCTGCCCAGGCTTCAGAAGTCTTTGTAGTTCAAAAAAAAACATGTGGTGACATGTGTACATCGTTTAAAGGTGCGGGAAGAAAGCAAAGGGATCCGACCACAAGATACAGGTCATGCCAAAAGCATGTGCTTCTCAGCATATGAAAAAAAATATATATATATACATACAATATATATATATATATATATTGTTTGTATTAATTTATAGATTTTCTACATAAAATCTCATTTGTTAGTTTCACAATGACCCAGTAAGATTCAGGGCAGGAGAAGAAAGTCCCGGTTTTCATAAGAGAGAACAGGCTGGTAAGTGCTGCCCCAGGCCCCTAACTCTGGTGGGGCCCGTGGCTTTCCACACCCACGTCGTCTTGAGCCACGGGAATGGCATGTGGTTTTAAGGTGTGGGGGCAGCTTTCCCTGAGTCATCCCTCAGCTCCCGGGAATGCTTCTGAGATGGCTAATGGTGGGAATGAGGACTCCGACCTATGCTGGCGCAAAGAGTGTGTGCACTTCAGTTCCTGAGTGGGGTTTGCCCTTCAGTCTTGACCTTACTGGTAGAGCCTACACCTAAAGGCTGGGTGCCCATTTGCACCAGGACTTTTAAATTAGGTACATTCTTCCCCCCAAGAGACAAAGCTGGCATCTTGTAGTATGCAGATGTTACAGACGGGGAGGAGATTTACCTACAGTTTAGAAGCAGAGACTGCCAAGGCCACTGCTCCTTTGTGCGCAGTTGAAGCTCAGTGTCTAGAAGGAGGAGGATGGCCCTGTGGCTGGCTCAGGGTGAGAGGCGGGGAGTGGCAGTGGATTACACAGTTTTTCCCTTTTTTCTTTAACCTTTTTTCTATTTTTCCCATAATGAAAGACAAGTACTACACTACACCTATTTTTAATACATTTTCAAATTACTGCATTTTTGTTAAATGAGAAAACCAGAGTATATTTTAGAATCCCACAGGTACCCCTTTTTCACTGTACTCTTGAGTATGTTTGTTATTCAGTGCTATTATAGAGGATATTTGAGTTGTATTGGGCATAATTTCAGACTTCCAGAAAATGCGTTTTTCAATGTCAATGGTAAAAACAAAAAAGGAAGTGAATCATCAAACTAAAACAAAACAAAAAAAGCAATAGCAACTCTTAAATATTTAAATATTTGAAGGAAAAAAGATCTATTTGTAATGATATCACAACAGGCTACTGGGGACTGATATACGTTAAATAAATTGTTGTTCTACATTACCTTAATTTCATAGGGAAAGCATACAATATAGGTTCAAGAACTTCAGCAAGAAGCAACATAAACAATTTTATAGTGTACATAAAATATTTTTACATCAATATAAAATAAGTAATGTGTTAAATCTGAGGAAAGAGTTACACTGTACATAGGATACTTGCAATTTTAAGGCAAGTTATTATCACTTGCCTTTAATATTATCTTGTAGGGCAGAAACATAATGCTTATATTCACATTCTGAAATGACCTGAGAAAAGATTTGGGCCCTTTTGAATTGCAGATCTAATGTCTATAGCTTCACCTCTGTAAAGCTGACAGTGTAGGATATATTTAGAGTTGTTCAGTACTTTTGTGTTAGTCATGAAAAAGCACATAGAAGAACCACAGGTAAAGGAAATTAATTCAAAAAGTGTGCTGGCTTCATAAATGATTTCATGACTTGCTTCCTCATTTTCAGTAGGGTCTGTAACCGGATCGCATGGTTTTTAGTATATAGTATTGCATTTCTAAAGTACGTAAGCTTGCAGATAATTTTCAAAGGGGGTATCAGTTCGTCTCCAGGTGTAACATACAGATGGAAACATACAGTGTTATTTTGACAAATTTGCCCTTCGTTCTCCTCATTGTCTTACTGATGTTGTGGGGCATACAGTCTCTGTAACAACCACTCAACTCTACTGTTAAACTGTGAAAGCAGTCATGTGCAAATGAATGAGCATGGCTATGTTCCAATAAAACTTTATTTACAGAAACAGGCAATGGGCCAGATTTGGCCTAACTTTGCTGACCTCCGTCTTAGCATGCCACTTTCATGTGAGGACTTTTCTCTTGGGCCTCAGACGGTTCTAAAGTTTTGTTCTCCTTTAGGAGATTTTATTTAGCTTTTCCGTCTATGAGAAATGGCATAAACCACATGGGTTTTTATTTCGGTTTAATTCAACAAAGCTTTATAAGGACCAAGCAGGCATTGTGCCAGCTGCTGGGGACAGGCATGGTCCAACTAACTCCTCGACTTGCAGAGGAGACAGATGCACAAAGCAGAAATTCATTGTCTGTACAGTATTCTGTGCCATTGGGAGAGTTTTATGAAGAGCTAATGGTATTGTGTAAAAGTTTAAACCTGGGTCCGCAAGTGAAAGTTCCAAACCTCTTTCCCACCCCTCCCCCAGTCGCACTCCCCTTTCATTATTTCCAGAAATTAACAGTGATGGCAGTGGGGAAAGTTCTGAAAGAAGTTAAGGAGACTCTCCTATTGACCAGCTAATAGGCTTTGGGCAAATCACTGATGCTCCCTTATCTGGATTTTACTTAGAAAGGTCTGACATTTCATAATTTAAGAGAAGGGCCCACCAGCAATTCAGGGGGCATTTTTGCCTCTCAGGTGGTGGTTGTACTGAAGAATCATGAATATATTTCCTATGTCACTGGGCACTGCTGCTGCTGCTATGGTGACAAACCCTTGCCATAGAATAGCTTATAGGATATGCATGTCAGGCTTTTTAATAACAAGCACAGAAACGAAATGAATACTTAAAATATTGTGATATAAAGTCGGCCGAGGCTATACTCTATAAAATTAATACAGGTGACTGTGGGTGAAACTGACAGTGTGGAGGAAATTTGAAGTACAGTAGTTAACAGTCCAGGAGGCCTGGTTGCCCTAGTCTTTGGTGATTAAGACAACGTCTTATGTGAAGGATTAAACAGGAGCCAAAGAAGGAGAGATACCTTTTATTAAACCCCAGCCTTATATGAAAACTAGACTGTCTCATCCTGTTTCATGTTGTGTCATTAACATCAAGTTACAACTTGATGCTTGGAAATTTCTTTAATAACAAGCATTCAGAATGAAATGATTTTGTCAGTGGAAGTGATGAGCTCATATAAAAGAAAGTTTTAAATCTTTCACAAGTAGGGTTGGTAAAGTAATTTACTGCCCTCATTTGTCCTGGGACACTTGTTTTCCATAGTTTCCTTTTAAGTGATTCTTTTTCCCCCCATTTAAAAGAAAAATTCAAGTGACCGTTTTTCTTATTTTCTTAGAATCTCTGGCTTGTTTGTTATCATACCCGACCTTACCTTTTTTTTTTTTTTTTGGTATGTCCTGAGAGTACTTTGCTTTTAGTAAAGTAAGGAGATACTGAATTATCAGGTTTATTTTTCTAGGAATTTCTCATGTAACTGAAAAGTTTATTTTCTCTCATAATTCTATGTTTAAACAAAAAGTGTAAATGAGACTGAAGGACATGTTTGGGCTCACGGGAGAGTTTGTTTTTTTCTTAATCATAGTCGCTATGAGGAGCATAAACTTTAATTTTAAGAAGTATATTGTTTCTTTTTGTCATGCAAATCAGTATCGGTAGCACTGTTAATTCAGATGCCTGAAAATGTTAAGTTCTTTTTACCTACGGAATGGATTTGCACTCTGTTTGGTCCAGTGTACTGCTCACCAAAGGCCTCTGAGGCCCTGTTCCCTTCAGCTGTACCTTGGAGAGCCTGTCTACGTGGGGGCTGCACGTAAAACTCTGCACTGGGCTCCACAGGGGCCCTACATGGAACCTTACATTCGAGACCTGATGTTCACTGTATTTCCCATTATTGTTACTGGAATCATGGGGCCCAGCTCACAGGTGGTGTGACATGTCAGTGTTTTGACATTTGTGCTGTCCCAGGGCAAGGGAGCTTTCCCACTTGTTTTAATGCCGAGGTGTTTCAGTGATTTCGAAATCCCCTCCCCTCCCCTCCCCTCCCCTCCCCTTTCCTTCCCTTTCCTAAAGCAGAGCAAATTGAAGGCAAGGGTCTTTACCAGACCCACCTTTACTCTTGCTCATGTGCATTCCGATTGCTCTTTTAAATGGAAGAAAAAAGGCATGGAATTGCCACAAGCCCCCAGGGAATTACGATAACTGGTACATGAGACTGTACCCCTCATGTGAACATCGTTTGTCATATGTGACAGAGCAAATAAAAGATGGGGAATAGCTGGCCTGCATGACCTGTTATATGGAACAACTTTAATCTTTTCACTCACAGTTTTTTCTTTTTTTTCATCAAGTAAGTCTAGATCAATGCCTTTGTGAATGGGTTTCTTTACAAAGCACTGTCTGAGCTACAGAATAGTACAGTGTGTAATTATATGACAGATTCAATGAGTATCAATAAGTTTAAATTATTTTTAGATGCATTACCTCTAGGAGTAGAATTGGTATAGGTTTTTCAGTAATTGCATTCGTGAGCAACACGTGACTCTTGCTGTAGTTCTTTTTTGTTTTGCTGCTGCACCTAACTTGTTCAAAGAATGTTTCACATCTTAATGAGTATTCAGCGTGAAGTGATCCTAAAATTCATCATTTGTTCTTTGCTTCTACTAGAATTAACATAGATAATAAATAAATAAAATTTTGCTGGAACCTCGTCATTAGGAAGCAGAAATATTTAAAGGCTAAGGATGTCAGGCTAGTGGTGTTGGAAGACTTTTTTTTCCTAGTCTGGATGAACCCGATGAATTTTCAGGGGGAGGGATAATGTCACTTATTTTAAAAGTAAGTCAATAAAAAGGCAAACAGTGCTCACATTCCTAGGTCCCAGCTCCTGCCTCCCTCCCTTTCAGGAGTGGTTTCCAGGTGGCCTTCTGCGTTTGATGTCTGGATGCCCAGCCTGCTTGAATGACAGCACGCGCTAATGCTCTTAGCCCAGGCATCTTCCCTGACTAGTTTCCATGCCACCTTTTCTGTCATCCGGTTCCTCCCTTGTGGTCCTAGTTCAGAACTCTTGCTGGCCTGGCATCAGAGGTTTACAGCTGGCCCACGTTGGAAAGGGTGTTTTAGACCTCAGTTGAGACAGACAGCTTCTGTTTCGGGCTTCTTTCCATAACACATGAAGAATTGTAATTAGATTTTTTAAATGGACCCCTTTTTTTCCTCTGTGTATTCTTGGTATTTACATCCCATAGATTTTGTTGGAGTCCTTTTGCTCAGCAAATGATAGTCATCTCAGTCTGATTTGGGGGTATCCACAGCCTTTTCCTTGCTTTCCTTCTTTTGCACCTCAACAAGGATTGTTTCTGGTGGCTAGCTCTGTTTATGTTTGGTGGGGGTACTTCTCAGACTTGGCTCTGGCTCCCTGAACCCACTGAAATACTTGGGGGAGGATGTCCAAGGAGTCCATGGTGAACCGCAGGTGTTTCAGTGGCGGGCTGCTGGGCGGCATGGATGGAAGTTCCACCGGCCGTGAGGGGGCTCACAGGTCTCTGTTCTCCCCTTTTGCCATGACAGGAGACATCCATGGAAAGCAGTTGTTTTTTAACCTAATAGGAGACAGGCTGCAACCATGGTGTGTTGGCTGTAGTATGCATCTAAAATGTGTCTTAAAAATGTGTTGGAAGCACTGCATCCCTCATGCCCAAACAGCTGTCTCTGAGCTGGTGGCTGTCCTCTTACGGGTCCCCCCCACCCCCTGGCCTAAGCCTGCTCACTCTTGTGCCATGTGCCACAAAGAGATTTACCTCCCTGTGATAGACTGTGTGTGTGTGTGTGTGTGTGTGTGTGTGTGTGCGCGCGCGCGCATGCATTCAGTGTCCTCACTGGCCCACATGTAGGATCATGTCCTTGCCCCTTCTCTTCCATATAGGCCTGAGGCCACTTGGCCTCTTGGGGAAGTGGGTTCCTTACTGCCTCAGTGTTACACTCCATTCCTGGGCTCCTGAAAGCCTCACTTCTGTTGAGCCTTTGGAATAGCTTGCTCCACTGTGCTGGGATCTGCAGCCTCGCAATCCTTCACCATCCAGGCACTGGCAGAGTGCTGCCCACATCTGAAAGGGCTGCTTTCACTCCCTCCCTGGAGGATAGCTATCATGTGACTCCCATTCTGGAGGGAAAACTCTTACTCATCAATATCCCATGCACCTCGGTGAGGCCCTGCCCCAGAGTAGAATTTTTTTAAAAAATCCTGAAAGATCATTGCATGAATAAATGTGTGAATGAATTATTTCCTTGCCTTTTATCAACTCTTTTCTTTCATAGTGTAATGCATAGAAATTAAGGCTTTGATAATTGTATTGTACTTCAAAAAATAAAATTACATGTTCGATGAGATTAGAGCTCACGAACATCTAATGATAGGACTTGTTTCATAGCAGTAAAGCATCCTTGAAAACAGTGAAAACGGCCGTGGTCCTATGGATTTGCAAATGGAACTGGAAAGTAGATTTTTCAGCAATGATGAACCCCTCCGTTTATATGTCTGTATTTCTAAGTTTGGGGAATTAAAGAACTTACTTGTTTAGCTGTTTTCAAGATAATGGGTTTAGAGTTAACAGGAGACAATTTAGCCACATGTAGCTAATTATTAGTGTAAAAAGAAACTGTGAGTAGAAATCTTTATGTAAGCAGACCCAAAGGGTCTTGATTACTTATTCTGGAGTGGTGGTGGGATTCGTCTCACAATCAAGGCCTGAGTGACAAAATGAAAACTCATTTTAGGGTGAGAGCCAAATCCAGGTGGATTTTAGCAAATGCCTGCTTTTTAAAGGATGCAAATGTTCAGGCTCTCACCGCAGTCTCTTTGAACTGGAAATCACAATGATAATGAATGAAATTGCTGGAGGACACATCTTTCCTTCAGAGGAAATTTTGAGCCCTGTTTTCTGTCAGGTTTCATTTGCAGAACAGCTTACTTACTAATTTTTTTGAAGATCCTAAGGAAGGCTTTTTAACAATAGTAAGATCAAGTTAGCACTGCCTCAAAACGTCACATTGTAAGGAACTTTTAAAAACAGCCCTGAAGAGATGCAATATTCATGTTGTACGTTGACAGCACCGGATCTGTACAGGCTGTTGTTTTTCTGGCTGCACACACGATGCTGTGCTTCCAGTTTGTACCAGGGAGCTGCCTGGCGTGCAGAGTGGTGTGGTTCCACTTGCTCACGCTCAGTTGCAGGACACACTGGAAATTTCTCTCTTGCTGGGATCAGTCCTCTGAACTCAAAAGAATTAGATACATAAAAAAAAAAGTAAACCCGAGAGTATGGTGAGCATCTAGGATCAGAACATCTAAATGATCAGAAATGTGGGTTATGTAAATACAACCGTAAGGAAGAAAGTTGACCGGTTTAAGGCAGGGCATTACCAGCAACACTCACATGTGATCAGGTAGCTACGAGTGTGGTGAGGGATGAAAACAGGCAACTTGGCATTTTTGTTAGAAAGCCTAGAAGCTTTTTTTTAAAAAGGTAATATGCTATGAAATGTCACCATCTCCCAAGTTGGTCCTGTCCCTTAAAGAAGGAACACATCAAGTGCCGAAAGCGCTGGAAACTGGGAAAAGGCGAAAGGAGCCGGAGTCTTCAGTCTGGAAGGGCAGAAGCAGTTAGAGCTGGTTGGGTCTTAATGCTATGTTCGCGCCACATGCTGCAGAGAGTAAATGACTTAACCTGGACCATGGGGAAATTGGGCCGATGGAGGGGGGGATGTGACAAGTGTGTCAGCACAGGAGCTTTTGGGTCATTTTATAACTAGGATAGGTTATCCAATTGGATGGGCATTCTGAGGGCAGAAGTGGGGACTCGTTACTTCTTCCACTTTCTTACTGTAATACACATTTGCGCAATTGGTATAGTTTACAACGCACTTTAATATGTGTAGTGTTTTTGCAAAAATCTCATCAGCAGCCTTGTCAGAAAGGCAGTGGTTTCCACCCTCTTCTCCCCCCCCCCAAACACACACACACACACACACACACACACACACACACACAGTGCACATGAAGATCTAAGGCCTAGACAGTTAGAGGGGCGTTGCTTGTNCACACACACACACAGTGCACATGAAGATCTAAGGCCTAGACAGTTAGAGGGGCGTTGCTTGTTAGCACAGCCCCATTCTTTAAAGGGTAGAATTATGTCTCTACCTGTCCTTCAGTGGAATGGAATGTCCTTCACAAAAGCACGTGAATAGTTCCTTAAATTGAAAATATGAACCTCACTGTATGGACCTCACAACTCACTCTAAACCTAATAGTTCTGCCTCCAGGGAAACTGAATAGGCGTTTACCCATGGAAAGCAGAATGGATCAATGTTTGCTTCCCAAAGTGCTTCGTTTCATGGAAATGTTACAAATCGGGAAAGCGGGTTAAGAAGGACCTTTTCTCTAACTCCCCTGACAATCATGACGGACTTCTTTCTTTTTTAGAGTGAAGATCTGCTGTCTGGCTTTATCACCACGACATCACACATCAGAGAATCCCATAAAAAGAAGATGCTCAGCATTTTTTTTCTAACCTGAAGCTGCTTACAATTTTTCTTTTGGACCTGAGCAATTACTAGGTTTTGAGACATCTGTGACTTTATTAAACGTGGAACCAACCAACAAGGCAAGAACACATGCCTCGCTCGCTTGTTCCCATACGGGGCATTCATCCTTGTGCTGTTTGTGTTGTTTTTTGTTTGTTTTCTTAACACAATTTGCCGAAGAAGTTATTCTCCAAAAAATTGGATGTGTTCATTGGCCTTATCAATTGTGGCCAGTGTCTTAATTTCTCTTTACTTTCATTTTGGCAAAGCAAATTTGTCCCTCAGCATGCTAGGTGATTCTACCAATACCCATTAAAGTGGTAAAATCTGGTATTTACTGGCATACACTCGAAACTACCACAGTCCTACCTCAGTTCCAGGTAAAGCCGGATTTGTGTGGTTAGGGGCCGGCAGGACCTCCTGTGTATCTCTGCTGAATGTGTCGCAAGTGTGGTCATCAGCCTTATTAAACTGGTTCCAGTACACAGCTGCTTGTTGGACTCCAATCCAGGTACTTGCGTGTTTACTCACAGACAGAGCCCAGTATGGGACTGACAGTTCTCAATTGAAATGAAATTTGAGATTGGACTTTGAAGATGGATTAATAAATAATAAATATATGTAACTGAAGCAACCTACTTTTGAAAATCATCAACTGTATGATTGGGTAGTAGGGGTTGGGGGGAGGGGTTTGGGAAGGGGGTGAATATCTCTTTTTACCTTTAACAGACTTGGTGAATCTCTCTAATGTAGATGTTTATGTAGGTACTTCAAATTGCAAAAGCCTTTGATCCTATTTACAAGCTCAAATGTCTCTGCTATCCTTAATCTTGAGCTTGCATTTCTTTAACCAAAAATTCACGTAGGCATGTTAGCAATTCAAGGGTGGTCACCGGTTTAGCAGATTTTAAAAAAAATGTATTTATTATCTTTACTCTAATGTTATCGTGTGGGCCACGAGGCTGCCCTGAACAACAACAAAAAGAAATAAAAAGGAAGGAAAGAAACTGATAAAAGAGCCATTCTGGCCCCTGTGTTATTAATGGAAAAAGAAGAAAAACAATCTCACAGGACATGTCACTTGTGGAAAAATTCCTGACAAGACTACCGTCGTTTTTCTGTTTTCAGTGTTCTGAAAATACCAGTGTTGTGGCGATTATCACAGGTGTCACCTAAAACTGCTGCCCTTGACCAGCAGAATGTCACGTCATCTCGCTGCTCCCTTGACACGTGATGGAGGGCTGTAGACCTTTTTCTCCCATGGGTGCGTCCCCAGTGCCTATCTTCTTTGATAGTCCTGTAGAGGTTACACTAGTTCATTGGAGGTGTGAGCTTTTTTTTTTTTTTTTTTTGGAGAAAAAAAAATATATAAATATATAGATATATATCACTATAGAATAATGCATTAATAAAAATGAGGCTTTTTTAAGAGGAAGACCAAAAAAATTCAATGTCTTAAAAATATATTTAATGGCAATGCAAAAGTCTTCCTGCTTCCATGCTGAACTTTTAGAACAGAGGATTGTATTGCAAGACAAAGTTGAATGTAAAGTGATCCCCCTGAACATTTTTAAAGTTTTACTTTTCTAAAATTACACATCACAACAGTGCATAGACCATACAATGTTAGTTTGAAGGTCAGTTTCCGTGTATAATATATATACTTTATAAAAATGTATAAAATGTCCTAAAGTTTTGATTTAGTTTTGGGTCTAGGAATGGTTGGGTGGTATTTGCTTTGTAACGCTCCCCAGGTACAATAGAACTGAATATGGACCCCACTGAATACAGTGTATGGCGCGTATTTAAGTAGTTCTCTATACTTAGAGTAGTCATGCCACTATACAAATGGTTCATGTTCATACTGCAACTTACAACAAGCAAAATAAAAAGTTGATAATATACTAAATTTTTCTCTATCCTGTACATTTCAAAAAAAAAAGGCATATGCAATATTTACATTTTTAATTTAGTTTACAGAATGGAACCAAAATGTATAAATGTTATGTTTGCTAAAACTTCACAATGTATATTGGGTCTTTGTACATTTTGCCTGACTTACCTTAAATTTAAAATATTTTTTGCTATATAAACTTTAACAGTTATTAAACAGTGTTTTCTTTTGGGGTACGTATTGTTTCTGGATATCGAGATGTTAAATATATTTCTTGCTATTGTGATATGACAAAAGACTTACCTTATCTTGCTCTGTCTTCCACTGTACACGCTGTATATAAGGGTCAATGTGACGCTGCTGGAGACAAGAATAAATGGAACTAGAATAGTGCATTGTATTTAGTCTGTATTGATCATGGATGCTCTCCTTAATAGCCATATGCAATAAAATAAAATACATTATTTATGAAATGAATGAAGTCTTGAGAATATTTTTTTTATGTGGATTCTTAGTTTAACAGAAAGCTGCTTTACTGGTGTTTTGGAGTAAATAAGTAAATATTTGGTTCCTAAAAATACTTTGACACCTCTTAGTTTGAAAATATTTATTCTGGGAACCAGGAAATACTCATTGATCACAAAATTTATGAAAAGTAAAAGTGTTAAAACAAAAAAGACTTTGTTTACTTTACAAAACAGAACGCTTGCAAGGTGCTGGGTGCTGTTCTAAATGCTGGACAAATATTAAATCCTGTATAGCTCACAAGAACCTCAGTTGGTAGGAAATCACCATCTGCATTTTCTTGATGAAGAGACTGAGGCACAAAGAGATTAAATGACTTGGAGGACACACAGCTCCTGAGAGGCAGAACCAGCAGTCACACCCAGAAGTGCAGCCTCCAGGATCTGTGCACTTCTGTCCTCTGCCAAGCAGCCGCCCAGAAATGCACACACAAGGATTAAACCGATGCACACACACATCAAGAAGACAGAAGTAAAGACATCAGAGCCAGGAGATGTAATTTAGGAGGCAGAAAATATAAAAAAGGAAGCCTGTTGATTTTTATCAAGGATAATTCTACTTCCTTGTTAGAAATAATGTTTTTATACCTCCATTTTACCCTAAAATTATAGTAATGCAATAACATGGGTGTCATCTCTGTTGAACAAATAAAAGCAGAGGAACTTGGAAGCTTATTTTAAAATAATGGCTCTTAATTCATGTGACTGACATGCACTAGGTGGTATTTGGGGACTTGTAGGTGACAGTGTGGTCTGTGTGTGCCCAGACGGATTGTTCTGAGGGCTCTTGTTAGGCACAGAAGGAGGCAAGGTGAGTCCCTGAAATGTGCTGACCAATTTAATGTTGAAAGAACAAAGGACGGATGCCATTCTAGAGGAATCGATGCCATTCTGGGAATCAGCAAATGTATTTACCCAAAAGAACCAACGGTAAATAAAGACGTGAGTAGTTGTTTTAAAGAGCCTTAGATCCTGGAAATGTTCACTCAAAGCCAGTTTATAAACTTTTAGGAGGAGACTAAGTGTTACACGACATGAAGATGAAAGAAAGATCACACTGCATTGACTTGGAAGGTTAACTCTCACCCATTGATGATCTCTGTGGTTAGCTTGGAAGATGCAAATGGGCTTATGGTGCTGTCATATTCGAAAGTCCAATATCTTTGAGCTGACCTGCAGGATCATACCTAGTTTCTCTTGAAGCCATAGGCCCAGGTTAAATACCACTTAGCAAGTTTCCAGGTTGACTTGAACAGACTGTTCCTTCACTTATGCATCCAAGCGGACCAGATGTACTAGTATTTGAGTGATGCAGCATTACTTACAGCAACTCTTGGATGCTACCAGTTGAAGGACACTGCATAATTGTTTCTTTTAAAATACACAGTATCTTCATCATTGCTCTAGGAGGGCAGCTCTTCCATATTTCTCTGATTTATACAACTAAGTGAAATATGTTTACAATTCTTGGTTTGGCAATGATCTCTATATGGTCCCTCTATATAACTACATAGTGTCGTGTTTTTGACACTTCGAAAGCACTGAACATCCCTTCAGGATCTGTTAACATTTTGACTCAGCTGTGTCTCTGTTCTTGTCTCTTCAGCCTGTTGTCACCTCACAGCTTTAAAGGACCCTGTGTAGCAATTTGGTGGTTTCCTTAGCACCTCCTCGATCTGATGCTGTAATTACTTTGCTTGAATCCACCTGAGCCCTCAAGCACTCGTGGCCTTTTCCACTGCATGTAGAAAAAAATTCTACTCTCTTCTGGGCTCTGGTTCCTCTGAGGTGAGCTGTATCTCCTGTTTTTCTTTTCCCCCCTCTATTTCAGAATTTCCTCCTTTCATCTTGGAACTCTAAAAGCTCTAAATTCTTACCAAAATTCCTTATACCTTTAGAAACTTACCTCAACTCTTGACCAGGCTACCTGGGTGGCCCCAACACGTATCATAAAATGTACAACATTTTCCCATCACTCCAGACTTTCCCATCCATGACATTGTAAATTCTAGGATGACTTTGATATAAAACAAAAATACCAAATTGAGTTTCTCAGAAAAGGATACATAAAATACAATACAAGTAAGCTGCATGAGGTAGGATGTGTTTAGCTGCAAATCATAGAAAACCCAATTCAGTGATTTAAGCCAGTGGTTCTCAAATGTTGGGGCTTATCAGAATCCCCTGGAGTGCTTGTTAGACCAGTTCGCTGGGCCCACTCCCAGACTTTCTCTTCAGTAGGTCTGGGTGGGGCCCAAGAGTCTGTGTTTCTGACAATTTCCCAGGTCATGCTTATGCTGGTGGTCTGGGACCACACTTTGAGAACTACTAAACAGTAAAGGAATTTATTATCTCATATAGCAAGAAGTTCAGGGTTGAATTAATAAGGCAGCTAAATGACATCATCAGGGGCCCAGGATCTTTTCATCTTTCCACTCACTCTGCCATCCTCAGGATCTCGACTTTTATCTCTCAGGCTTGTCCCCTCATGTTCATAAATTGATTATAGCAGCTCCAAACAGTATATCCTGCCATAATAATATCCAATAGAGACAGTCTCTCTTCCTTGGGTATCTTTTTGGAGTGATGAAAACAGTTCCAGACCCACCCGCCTCCACCCAGTTCTGCCCAACTTCCATGACCAGAACCCAATCCCATGCCCATTGGTCCTTAGGAAAGGAGGCTGTGCTGTGGCTGATTTACACTAAAAGAGATTCACTCTCTAGCCTGGGAAGAAGTCAGCATCCCACGAAGCACAAGGCTGCGAGATACCGAACAAAAGGTGGGAGGTGTCCCATTGGGAGACAGTGTTTGCTATGACTGGAGAAAATGAACGTGTGATCAAAACCCTTTTCAAATGCAATTACACCTCAAGTGTGTTCTCTCCATTCACGGTGCACATACAATGTCCACTGATTTTGAAAAGGTAGATTTGTAATAAAGTACAAGTAGAAAAAATGATTAATTTAGAATTACCAGAAACAATAGTGATGCTGGCTTATATTTACAGAATTGTTATTTTCAAAACCTCAGACGTAATTCTACTACTGTGTTTTTCATGTATGTTTGTTTTTCTTATTGAATTCTGTGCAATATTGGAAGCTATTTTATGAAAGATTAAGATTCAAAGGATGGAAAATTGGACCTTTGAAGGTGCATTAAAGAGCAAGGAACATTTAGGTTGGAAAACAGAAAGCTGTGGTGATTTATCGGCATCAGTTACATTAGAGGCTGTGATAAGAAATGATTTGTCAGCTGACCTTCTCGAAGGAAGATATAACCAGAAAAAGGGACAAAAGACAGTGAGAACAATGTGTTCATTTTCCACAAGAAAAAATTTGATAAAAAGACTATTAAATACCAATATTGATGTCCAAAGAATTTTAGATTTTAGATTACATTCCTTGGAGGCCTTAAAAAAAACAGGACTTGGTAGCCCTTTTTCTTTGAAGGGAGAGTGGAAGGTAGTCCATACCAACTCAACTAGTCTTTCCCACTGGGGCCTCCACATTTCACCACTCCAGAGACAGTAGTGTCCCTCTCCTTGGTGCTCATGTCAACAGCTCCCTTGCCTTGTGCAGGGCACAACCTGAAAACCCATATGTCCTGTTCTGTTTCACATCCTGGCATCTCTGAGGATAAGCACACTACTTAGCACTGAATTTCAGTGGCAAAAAGAGAATTATTATAGTGTGCCTTAGACCTAGTTTATTCTGTAATGAAAGTATGTGCCAAAATAGCATTGAAGAATCTGAAGGAAAGATCTAAAAACTTAAAGGACAGATCAGGATTTTAGGTGAATCTCAACTGTTGTCTCGCTTTGTAAAATCATGCTGAAGGCGCATCTCTAATTCATGTTACTTCAAGAGATTATATAAAACATGGTGCAGCCAAAGTGACAAAATGATCTTTTCTTTAAGATTTTTATCGAAAAATAGAGCTAACATACATTATATCAGTTTCAGGTGTATACCATAGTTGTTCAACATTTATATACTTAAAGAAGTGATCACCATGATAAGTCCAGTAACCATCTGACACGGTACCACACTATGACAATATTATTGACGATATACCCCATGCTGTATATTTCATCTTCATGACTTATTTGTTTTATACCTGGAAATTTGAAACTCTTATTCCCCTTCACCTTTCACCCCTTTTGTAATTTTTCAATTACAGTTAACATTCAATATTATTTTATATTAATTATAGGTGTACAGTATAGTGGTTAGACATTTATATAACTTAAGAAATGGCCCCTGTATCTAGTCTACTACTCACCTGGCACTATACATACTTATAGTTCATGAGCATCCTTATAAACATTGTTTTGAACTCTGTCTCTGGTAGGTTACTTGCCTCCATTTTGTTTATTTTATTTTTTTTTGGAGTTTTCTCCTCTTATTTTATTTGCGATGTATTTATTTGTTTCCTCATTTTGGCTGCCTCTCTGTGTTTGTTTCTATGCATTAGGTAGGGCTGCTCTGTCTCCCAGTCTTGGCTGGGTGGCCTTATGTAGTAGGTGCCCTGTGGGGCCTTGACACAGTCTCCCCGGTCACCTGTTCTGGGTGCTCCAGGAGTATCCCTTGTGTGGGTTGTGTGTGCCCTCCTGTTGTGCTTGAGCCTAGATTGCTATTGGCATGTCAGTAGGTAGGATTGACCCCAGGTTGACTGGCTGTGGGATTTGGCCACATCCATAGCTTATGGGCTGCTAGGCAGGGAACTTACTCCACTGAGGGGGATTTGCCCCAGTGGGCTCTGTTGAGATCACCCTTTGGGTGTGCAACTTGTGAGGCTAATTGAGTTGTGTTCTGCTGTGGTCTGAAGCCAACCTCCAAGTATAATATTTTGGTTCTGGGGCCTGTTGGGAGGGACTCCAATGCAGGCCCAGGTCATTCACAGCCTCTGACTGGCCGGATACCAGCTAGTAGGAGCCATGGTTGATTGCTGCCTGTGCTGGAACTGGAGGGGTGTGGGAGAGGCCACACTGTGAACCAAGGATGGCTGCCATCAGTACCAGGCCTGGGGTAGCTCCTTAAAAAGCCAGGATATTCCGAGGTTTGCTGCCAGCTGCAGGTTTCCATAAGGTTCAGCTGCTGATAAAGCCTCCAATGGTAAGCAAGTTGGTGAGGCAGGATCTCAATTGGTCTGGAGCAGCAGAGCTCACAAGACCAATCAGATTCTGATTTGGCCTGTGGGGGTGGACTCAAAACAGGAAAGATGGTGCCCGCCTGCTGGCTGTGCTGGAGGAGGCTCCCTCAGAGGGAAAATGGTGAATGTCTTCCAGCCCTCTTCTTGAAGCCACACACCTCAGTCTGCTACCTTGTATGTCTCCAGTGCTGCCCAAGTCACCATTTCTCTGCCGGAGCCTAAGGTGAGTGCCTGTGAGGGAGTGAGTCTGTGCGTAGGTCGTTTAAGAGGATGCCTGGGTTTCCCACAGCCTTCCATCCCACCTGCATGGTCGGAATTCCCACTGTTTTACACAGCCAGATGTTGTGGGGGCCCCTCTTCCTGGCACTCATACTTCAGGCTGGGGAGCTTGGTGTGGGGCTGGGGTCCCTCACTCCTCTGGGGGGAAACCCTGAGGCCGAGATAACCCTCCCGATTCTCAGCCACCACATGCAGGTGTGGGGCAGTCAGTTCAGCTGGCCCCACTCTCTGTGTGGCTTCTCCTTTATATCCGTGGTCGTAGGGATTCTTTTCAGCCAGACTTCAGATGGTTCTTTAGGTTGATTGTTCTATACTTTAGTTGTGATTTTGATGTGTTCCCAGAATGAGGCAAGCACAGTGTTTATCTGTTCCACCGTCTTGCCAGAATTAACTTTATAAATGTGTGAACATGTCTCCATCAGGGTTAAAAATCCCTTGGTTAAAAATTTTTTTACCCTTCCCCCACCCCTATTATCTTACAGGAAAAGTCGAAATTCCTTCACCTTGTAGACACAAAGTGCTTCCTTATGTGGCTTCTGCTTACTTCCTTAGGCTTATCTTCATGGCTCTCTTCCCCATGTTCCACCCTTTCTGTGAGTCTATGCCTAAGCCTTACTAAATTTAGATGAATTGCACCCAGCTCATGTACGAAAGAAAACACATAATGAAACTAAAAAGAACTGCTGAACTTGAAATAAATGTCTATTTACTAAGAGATATTGCTTCTTTCATAAAAGATCCTTCAAGAAACCATAGTGCAAAATATTAGAAGTTGGAAGCATTTAAAAATATATACATTTAAAGGGTACACATTATTCCTTCACTTCTTCCTTTGAAATCTGAGGCCACTGACATTCTCTAATCTCCTCTCTTTTTCCATCTTTATATTTGTTACTTACAGTATTATTTTTGCATTGTCAAGGTAAAATAATACATACCTTCTGTAATATAATTAACATTATTTTAAAATATTCAACTTCATCTTAAAGTGATTCATTTCCTGCCACTGGTCCTTTGTACATGCATACTTTTTGATCCATCTATTAATTGTTTGGATTTTGTGACTAAAACCAAGGAAACAGAAAACTCAAAACTTTTTTCAAGGACCCTTTATATATGGTGTTTCCTTAGTTCTCTCATATATGAGAATATTTGCTTATTGCCTTTATAGAAGAGCAAAAAATTGGTTGGGAAGGGATATCCTGAGGTCACATGTTCTTTTCTCAAGAATATTTTATGCATTTCCCTATTACCTCCTGACCTTGAATTTTGGTATATAAAAATCTTACCTAACCTGATTTCTTGATCTCATAGTGATTTTTCCTTTCTATTTGGATGCCTGAAAAGTTCTGCCTTTATCCTTTGAAGTACAGTAGCTTAACCAGGGTATGTCTTAGTGTTAAGTATTTTATATCAAATACTCTCAGCAATACTGTGAACTCAGCACTTGCACATACAGATCTTTCTTCATGTCAAGAAAATGTCCTTGTTTTATACATTTGAACACTTTTTATTTTGAATTTATCGAGTTTTCTACTTTAGGAGCAATCATTATTTCTATGGGCTTTATTTTGATACATCTTCGTATCCCTACCTTTAGCTTCTCTCTAAATGTCTTCATGTCTTTCTCCTTTTTCACCTGTCTGTATTCATCATGATTAGTTGAAGGTTTCTCTCCATCAGTAATTCAGGTTTCAGCTATGCCTACCCTGTTCCTTATATGTCTAATGTGTGAGTTAGTGCTATGCCAATGTTGTTTTGGTCCTCAATTCATTGATGTTAGGACTACATCCCCCATTTTCATCTTATTCTAATTTTTGTTTATTAATTCAGTTTTGAGGTCTTAATGTATTGAATTCAGAGGTTCTGTTGAATGGTTTCTGAGTTGGATCATTTGTGGGGAATTGGCCTTGTTAAAGTGCCCTATACACACTGTCCCCTCTTTACCTAACTTCAAGCTCAACTTCTGCCTCTCTGTCCCAAGCTCCCAGTGCTGGTAGCAGGTGCACTAAACTCATCCCCAAATGTTAATCCTTTGTGTATCTGTGTCTCTGCATAACAAATCCCCTTTGCCCTAGTGTATTGAAAACTTTTTTACTTGGAAATTGTTACTCAGTCTTTAAGTATCACCTGAATCTGTTGGGATAGGCTAGGTGATCCTGCAGTGATAGGCAACCCTCAAATCTCAGAAGCTAATTTCTCACTCATAGTAACATCTCCAATGTGTGTGGGTGGAAGGAGGACTGGGGTCTGGCTTATGGTAGCTGCCAGGGACCTAGGCTGATGGAGAAACCATCATTTGCCCCCACAATCACTGCCTACTAATCACAGTTAGTAGGAAACATGGTAAATTGTTTACTGCCTCTTAAAATATACTCAGATTTGAAACATGTTGCTGCTTCTCATGTTTTCATTGGCCAAAGCCGATCCTATGGCTATACCTTAAAGGGCATGGGATGCAACCTTACCATATGTCAGAAGGAAGAAATCCAGAAATATTTGGTGAACAGTTTAATAAAAACACAACCTATTTTCAACTTACCTAAGCAGAGCTAGTTACTCACTTCTCTGGATTCCGAAACATACTGCTCACCCCTCTGTTATTGCATCTTCCAGGTTTCACTGTATCATTATGTATATTTTTCCCATTGGAGAGCTCCCTGATGGGAAGGATCACATTGTAGATATAAAAGCCATCAAGTTACCATAACTGTGAAGCAATTGTCCTCTGACATTTATCCACAATCTCATTTCACATTCACAAACCCTCTTGGACTAAGTGTTATTCAGAACACTGAAACTCAGAAAAAGTTAAACAACTTGCTCAAGGTCACACAGCTAATAAACCATGAGTCAGAATTCAAAACACTTATTCCAAGTCGCAGCTCTTTCCCACTATGTTTTGGTAAAACTAACACAACATATGATATATGGTAGGTATACAACAAATACTTGTTGAATATTTTGAATGAATGCATTTGTCTTATGTATTACTAGAATAGTACCAGTCTAGGTGAATGTATTATTTTTAATGATTATAATGTGTGCTTGCATTATATCTCAATATTTGCCTTGTTTATTGGCTTTATGAAGGCATAACATTACTCAGGGAATTAAAATACATGCTCTGAATTACAGTGACCAGTATTGAATCCCAGGGCTCCCCCAATACCTAACATGTATGGGGATTACATTTAGCCTCCTATAACAGAGAAGCCAAAACAATAATGGTTTAAACATATAAAGGTTAATTCTCTCAGGTAAAACTAGACCAAATATGGGCATTCAAAGGCTGGTATGGTATTTCCATTGCGTTTCCCAAGACAGAGGCTCCCTCTGTCATCGCCAAGCTCAGTGCACATCTTTTGTCTTCAAGTTTGCTTCATGGCCCAAGGTGGCTCCTGCAGCTCCAGCCATCCCATTTGCTTTAGCAACAAAAAAGATGAATGGGGAAAATGTAAAAAAGATACACCCCACCTCCTCCCCGCCACACCAGCTTAGTTAGCTACTCTATAAGTGAGCCTTCTGTTCAAGTCTTACAAGATGAACGTTAGCCACATATAAAAGCTGCAAGGGAAATAGTCTTTGAATTGTGAACATTGCATCACAAAGTACAATCAGGTCTCAGTCTAAGGAGAATGGGCGAATGACATTTGGGTAGGCAAATGCAACCTCTGATACATCATATATTTAGCTAGCTCTGACTTCAAAAGGAGCTGCTGCTTTTGTGTTAACTTGATCATGTGTTTTGACTTAAAAAAATATATATATCTTTTATTAGGTTCCCTTTTCTTTCAAGCATGTTTAAAATAGCATACTCTGAACCGAATGAAGGACTTAGTCTAAAGGTAGAGTGTTTGTGGACAAGTTCTAAAAGCATTGGGCATAACAGAATAATGGTTTAACTAACACACACTTGCTTTGACTTAGGCAGTGCTGGATAGGAAATATACATATGGATATGTCCCTTGAAAATTGCATAATCTTATCTTATGAGAACACCTCAGCTTTCCCAGGGAAAAGTGTACAAATTTAAAATTACTAAAATTACATGTGAACCTCAATTGTGGTAGGACCTTCTTAGCCCTGGTCCCTCATCCAGCTGCCCAGAGGCAAACAGGGAAATTTGTTTAACACTAACTCATGGCAGGAACTGCTAGGCCTTGCAGAAAATTCACTCAGCCTTCCCTCCACTGAAGACACAGAAAAGCACAACCACCCCTGTCCAACTGTGAAGATGGTTGCCTTCAGATAACTGAGAAGGCAAAACACAATATCTGCCTGCATATTGGAAACACTTCACTGAGAACATTTCTTCTTCATTATTCATTTCTTCAGCAAATGTTTGCTGTATATCTCCTCCATGTCAGGTTCTCTTCTAGGCACTGGGGACAGTATAGTGAAGAAACTTAAGTCTCTGCACTCACCAAACTTCCTTCCAGTGATAAACAAATAAACAAACATAATACATGAGATGAAGACAAACAAGACAAGAAATATATGTAGAGAGGGATTGAGTCAAGGTGAACGGCAGGAGCACTATTTTCTGTAAGGGTGGTGGAGAAAGACTCTCTGAGAAAGTGATACTTAAGTAAAGCCCTGAGGGGGCTATCCATTTGGATATTCAGAAGAAGAGCATCAGAGGCCTAGGGACCAGCATGTGGAAAGGCCCTGGGGCAGGACCAACTGGAAAAACAAGAGGAAGACCAAAGACTTAGTTCCTGCTCTACCATTCCACTCTTTACAGTTCACTATTTAACTCCTGTTTAAATGAGAAACAATTATGCAAATAATCTATCAAAGTTTTGCCGTTTAAATGTGACCATTAACAGATTCACTTTACTGCCTAGCACAAAGAATGGGTGAAATAGGAGGAAGGATAGCATTAAGCAAGCAAACAGACACTTCCCTTGGCTTTGAAGGGTTATTCATTTTGGGGGCAAATCTATTCTACGAGAAAGAGTAGGACATAGTGGGCTGGATGCTAGTGTAGATAGTGTGTCTTCTAGTAGAGAGAATGTGTGATGTCCACAGACACCAAAAGGGCCGTAAGTATCAGGCAATAGTGAAGTGCTCAGAACCAGGTTTTTGTTGGGAGAACTGCCTTAGCTCTGCTGCTTTAACAAAGTAGAGTAAAACCTTGGATTGCAAATAACTTGTTTTGCAAGTGTACCACAAGACAAGCAAACATTTCTAATACATTTTAACTTGGTAAACAAGCGATGTCTTGCAATACAAGCAGTTTGTTTCTGGAACGAATTATACTGGCAAACCAAGGTGTTGCTGTACTTGATTTCCTTGGTGACCCAGAGCTCCACAGAAACCGCAGCTGACAGTGCAATGATCCTCTTTGTACCAAGAGGCTGAAGGACGGTGTGTAGGAGCCGAGGTTCTCAGGGCCAGCAAGCATGGCCATTGCACGTGGGCATGTGCTGATAAGCTGTTGTCTTCGGCCCAAGTGCCCTGCCTTGATGAGGCTGGTCTCTGCTGCAGGATAACACATGTGCTATCTCATCATTGGCTAATCACATAGAGGCCTCCCAATGAAATCCACGATATGAATGAGTTGGGCCCCATGCGAACAAGATTTTGATGCCAATGAATCCACCACCCCCACATTTAAGATAATTTTGTGAGTCAGTGTGATAAAAAATTGCCAGGCTCTATATTTTATTTATCCACTGATATAATTATTGTTATATCATGGTGACTGTCATCATCAGTGACATTGATTAAAAATGTCCATTCTGTCCAAAAGAAAGCAAAACACACAAAAGTCAAGGTCCCTGTTCTCACACAGTGATGAGTATTTACTGACATGCTAAGGAGAGGACATTGGCACGTTCTGTTGAAATAACCAGAGATAAGGTTTGTAAAAAGGTGCCATCTCTCCTGCTGTGTTTTTACATGACGTCTCACTGCACCATCTAGTGAGGCTAGAGGATGCCCAGAGACCAACACGCCCACATTGACTTTGTAAGATTAGAAATTTGGTTTATAACTGTGTGGTGCTGGGTGTGGGTGAACAGGTTTCCTCTAAAAAACAACAGAGGCTCGGAGTTTGTGACGGCAGTAGATGATGAACACCAGGGTCTGCCTTTGTGAAGCTCCTTTATTGTTGCACCTCTCAGACTCTTCGCAAGAGAGGGAGGAAAGCCTCTGGCTAAGACAAAGCCGAGCCCATGAAGGACCCCATAATAGTTACCTGAGGAGTGAACAAGCTCCCTGGCCAACCAGGAGCACCTGCTAGCAAGAGCTCAGAATGATGCTCTCTGCTCTCCATCCCACTCAGCCTGGGTTGGGCTTTTCGCCAAACATCAAGCCCCAAACATCAAGCCCATCCAGATTCTCCCATGGCTCCACCTCGTGGAGGCGCAAGAAGAGAAGGGGTGCCCACTGCCCCAGACCCAGCAGCCTTTGCCCAGCTGCTCCATTGTCAGCCCTAAAGAGGCCCCATCAGTGGTCTGAGCTTTCGAGGATCTGTTAGACATGTCAGGCTCTCCTCCCTGGCAGGCAGCCAAGATTTTGTTTACTGCTCTCAAAGCAAACTCGCACTCCTTCCTCCCGCCCGGTCCATTTTTTGAAAACATTAAACACTTGGCTCACAGTCATCACTTCCTCCTTTCATCTGCTTGGCCTGAACCGATGATGTCAGGCCAGTGGCCAGAGCCAGCCCTCCAAGGACAGCACTGCTGCCCCCACAAATGCACAAAGGACCATGAACAGTAGGGACAGTGCTTGGTGCCTCAGAGAGCTCTGTGTGTTCCCTTTTCTTATCACCTCCCTTTACAGTTATTAAGAGTTAGCTGACTTTTGAAGACTCCATATGAAGGGGAGTGTGTCTAATTTGGGCCATGGCGATAAAATTAAAATAACACAATAGGTCACCTTTACCCTCAGGGAATACAGTCCGAGAGCAAGAGGGGATGCCTCAAACTTCGGGTAGTACTGAACCCTATGTATGTCATGTTTTTTCCTATCCATGCATGCCTATGATAAAGTTTAATTTATAAATTAGACACAGGAAGAGATTAACAACAATAATAAAATCAAACAGTTATAACAATATACTGTAATAAAAAGTTATGTGAATGTGGTCTTTTTTTCCCTCTCAAAATATCTTATTGTACTGTATTCACCTTTCCACTTAAGGGAAGCAATTTACAATTCTCTTTGGCATATCTGACTTGCCAGCAGCACTATTCTTGTGCTTTGGGGCCCTTATTAAGTAACTAAGGGTTACCTGAATACAAGCACTGCGGTACTATGACAGTTGATATGATAGCCGAGGGGGCTAAGTGACTAATGGACAGGTAGCGTATGCAGTGTGGAGACATTGGACAAAGGAATGATTCACGTCCCGTGCAGGACGGAGTGGGAGGGGACAGGATTGCGTCACACTCCTCAGAAAGGCACACAACTTAAAACTTATGAATTGAATTGTCTATTTTGGGGATTTTCCGTTTAATTTTCCTGTGGTTGACCACTGGGAACTGAAACCACGGAACGCAAAACCGTGGATGAAGGAGGACTACTTTACATCTACATCTGGTTCGGTCATGCCATCATCCCACCTTGGTTTCACAACATGTTTGCAAAATGGCAGCCCCCTGGGTTTGTCTTCCAGTGTTCTAAATCCTCGAGTTGCTCTGGTAATGGAGCGCCCTGCTGGCATCTAGAAGCCTAACTGAATACTGCAGGAGGCAGTCACAAGAGGCTTGTAGCACATCTACTACTTTTTTCAATTGCACTCTTTTCCAGTAGGAAGCAAAGCTGCTCCATTCTGAGGAGAGTAAGCAGCCCCCTCTCTCACACTTAGCTTTCCCCTGCACAGACATTCCCACATACCAGCTATTCAAAGATATGTTGTTTCCATTCCTCTAAAAATTTTCTCCTAATTACCTGGAGGCATCCAGGTGTGGCTGAAAATATGCTCAACTCTGGGAGTAAATATCTACACCTAAGGGCAGTGATCAGCAGAGCAAGACAGCCTGTGCAAGGTACCTAGTACTTATAGCAACCTGTAGCTATTTACCTGGTGACTCAGGCAGGGTACAGAGGCCAGGGGGTTGGCAGATTGAAAAGGCTGATGGGCACTTTTTGATTGCTTAAGAGTAAGTATATGAGAAAAGGGTTTCAAACCTCTTCATCCTTTCTGTAGCCCCAGATTTTTTTTTAAAGATTTTCATTAAAAAAATATAGCTAACGTACAATATTACATCAGTTTCAGGTATACACCATAGATGCTCAAAATTAATATACCTAAAGAAGTGATCACCGTAAGTCCAGCAGCCACCTGACACTGTACTATGTTATCACAATATTATTGACTATATTCCCCCTGCTGCATGTTACATCCCCATGACTTGTTTGTTTTATACCCGGAAATTTGAACCTCTTATTCCCCTTGACCTCTCCCATGCTTTTAATTTTTCAATTACAGTTGACGTTCAATATTATTTTATATTAATTTCAGGCGTACAGCATAGTGGTTAGACGTTTATATGATTTGAGAAGTGATCTCCCTTTCCAGTCTAGTACCCAGCTGGCACTCTCCATAGTTATTCCCATGTTATTAACTATATTCCCTATTCTTCACATCCCCATGCCTATTTTGTAACTGCAAATTTGTACTTCTTAATCCCTTCACCTTTTTCACCCTGGCCTTAAACCCCTCCCATCTATCACCCCAATAAATCTAGTACCCGTCTACCACCATACATAGTTATTACAATACTAATGATTATATTCCTTCTGCTATAACCTATATTCCCATGATTACTTTGTAACAACCAATTTGTACTTCTTAATCCCATCCCATTTTTCACCCACCCCCTCAACTCCTATTTCATCTGGCAACCATCAAAATGGTTTTTGTACCTATGAGTGTGTTTTTGTTTTGTTTATTTATTTGTTCTTTAGATTCTACATATAAGTGAAATCACATTGCATCTGACTTTCTCTGTCTGACATACTCCACTCAGCATAACACCCTCCAGGTCCATCCATGCTGCAAGAGATGGAAAGAATCCATTCCCATATGGCCGAGCAATATTCCATTGTATATATGTACCACCTCCTCTTTATCCATTCATCTATTGACAGAAACCTAGGCTGAGTCCACATCTTGGCTATTGTAAATAATGCTGCAATACGTATGGATGCACACATTCCCTTGAAAGAGCATTTTGGGTTTCTTCAGATAAATACCCAGAAGTGGGATTACTGGGACCTTCTTTGTCTCTTATAGCCTTTGTTTTAAAGTTTATTTTGTCTGGTATAAATATTGCTACTCTAGCTTTTTTTTTTAATATCCACTTATATGAAATAATTTTTTTCTATCCCTTTACTTTCAGTCTGTGTGTCTTTCAATTTGAAGCAAGTCTCTTGTAGGCAGCATATGTAAAGGTTTTGTTTTCTTATCCATTCAGCCACCCTATATTTTTGTGGTTTTGATCAAAGCATTTAATCCATTTACAGTGAAAATAATGGCTAGAGTTGCTGTCGTTTTGTTCTTCAGTCTAGTTGTGGAGGACGTTGCTTCACTGGCCCAAGTTGGCACCATCATTGTGCTTTTCCCGGGTGAGGCAGATCAGTTGCTGGCTTCTGGACAGCCACTCACGCTAGCTGCTGGCTACACATGGTAGCCCATGGCAACCCACTGCAGCAGGGGCTGCAGCCTATGCCATGGCTGGCGACTCATGGCAGCCCAGTTCCAAGTTGAGCTGTTGTTCAACATCTTAGCTGTAGAGGGCAGTGTCACTGACCCTCATGTGTGGGATCCGAACCAGGGCCCTCTGGCGTCCCAAGCCAGCTCTTAACCAATGCACCACTTGGCTGGCCCCTATATAAACTTCTTAAAGAAGTCCTTCTAACATTCCTTGTAATACTGGTTTGGTAGTGATGAACTCCTTTAGCTTTTTCGTGTCTGGGATGCTCTTTATCTGTCCTTTGATTTTACATGATAACCTTGCTGGGTGGAGTGGTCTTGGTTGTAGATCCTTGCTTTCTATCATGTTGAATATTTCGTGACAATCCCCTCTGGCCTGCAGTTTCTGTTGAGAAATCACCTGATAGTTTTATGGGAACTCCCTTGTAGGTAACTAACTGCTTTTCTCTTGCTGCTTTTAGGATGCTCTCTTTGTCTTCAACCTTTGCCATTTTAATTATAATGTTTCTTGGTGTAGGCCTGTTTGGGTTCATCTTTTTAGGACTCTCTGCACTTCCTGGACATGTATGTTTATTTCTTACACCAGGTTAGAAAAGTTTTCAGTCATTATTTGTTCACATAAGTTCTCAATCCCTTGCTTTCTCTCTTCTCTTTCTGGTATGCCTATGATGTGAATGTTGTTACACTTGATGTCTCAGAGGTCTCTTAAAGTAGCCTCATTGTTTTGAATTTTTTTTTTCTTTTTGATGTTCCAATTGAATGTTTTCTGCTACCTTGTCTTCCAAATTGCTGATTCAATAGTCCACTAGTGATTTCTTCTAGTGCATTCTTCATTTCAGTGATTGTATTCCTCACTTCTGGTTCTTTTTTTTTTATGGTTTTTATGTCTATTTTTATACTTGCTATCTCTTTGTTGAAGTTCTCCCTGAGATCATTGAGCATCTTTATAACCACTGTTTTGAACTCTGTCTCTGGTAGGTTGCTTGTCTCTATTTTGTTTAGTTCTTTTTTCTGGAGTTTTCTCTTGTTCTTTCATTTGGGGCATATTTCTTTGTTTCCTCATTTTGGCTACCACTCTGTTTCTATGTATTAAGTAGATGTGTTACGTCTCTTGCTGGGTGGCCTTATGTAATAGGTACCCTGTGGGGCCCAGTTGGGACAGTCTTCCTGGTCACATGCTCTGAGTCCTCCAGGAGTGTCCCATGTGTGAATTGTGTATGGCCTCCTGTTATATTTGAGCCTTGATTGCTATTGATACATCAGTGGGTGGAAATGACCCTCAGGCTGATTGGCTGTGGGATTTGGCCATGTCCACAGCTTATAGGCTGCTGTTCTGGGGAGCTTACCATATGAGCAGGATTTGCCCCATTGGGCTCTGGTGCTTACTGAGACTGCCCTTTGGTTGTGTCATTTGTGGGACTAATTGGGCAGAACTCTACTGTGGTCTGAAGCCAACTTCTAAGTGTGTTAGTTCTGGGGCCTCTTGGAAGGGGCTCCAACGCAGGCCAGGTTAGCCACTGCCTGTGACTGGCTGGGTCTGTAGGAGCTACAGAGTGATCCACAGTTGTTCACTGCCTGTGCTATTCTTGGAAGCATGTGGAGAAGCCAAATGCGAACTGAGGATGTCTGCTACTAATACTGGGCCTGGGGTAGCTCCACAAAAAGCCAGGACACAGCTAGGCCTGCTGCCGCCTGCTGCCTGTTTCCTGCTCCAGTAAGGTTTGGCAGCAGATAAAGCCTCCTGTGGTACGGAGTTGGGTGGAGTGGGGTCCTAGTGAGTCAGCAGCAGAGTTGCAGAGCTCAGCAGACCAGTCAGATTCAGCTTTGGTCATAAGTGTAAGCAACAGGCTCAACACAGGAAAGATGACACCTGCCTGCCAACTGCAGGAAAGGAGACTCCCTCACAGGAAAAACGCTGACTATCCTCCAGGCATCCCCCCAGGCCACACTCCTCAATCTGCCCCCCAGATATTTCCAGTGCCCCCAAGTCACCGTCCCTCCACTGAAGCTCAAGGTGAGTACCTGTAAGCGAGTGAATCTGTGTGTGGGCCTTTTAGGAGGATGGTTGAGTTTTCTGTAGCCTTTCGTCCCGCCTGGATGGTTTCACAGCCAGATGTTGTGGAGGCTCCTCTTCCTGGCACCAGTACTTCTGTTAGGGAGGCTGGTGTGTGGCTGGGATTTCATGCTTCTCCATGGGGAACTTCCATGGCTGAGATATCCCTCCCAATTTTCCTCTACCACACAGAGGTTTGGGGCTAGCCCATTTTGCGTCTCCGACCTTCCTACTAGTCTTAATGCGGCTTCTTCTTTATATTCTTAGTTATAAAACTTCTGTTCTGCTAGCCTTCAGGTGGCTCTCCAGGTTGATCATTCTATAATTTAGTTGTAATTTTGATACGTTCACAGGATGAGACTGGCACAGGGTTTGTCTACTTCAGCACCTTGGATCATTCTCCAGTCCCAGATCTTACTCTGTTTTCTAAGCTATTATCTTGGGGAAGAATTTAAAACTTTTAATAATGTTTCCTTTGTATTTGAGTTCAGGTAGAAAGGTAAGACTTAATTCTTGAACTGCACCAAGATGCAAATGTATGTAAATTTAGAATATATATTGAAATAGTTTTTGTGTTGTCTATAGTTTCTAGTCTTTATTTGTTGCTGTAGATTGAATGCTCATGTCTCCCCCAGATTCATTTTTGAACTCCTGAGGTGATGGTATACAGTGGTAGGACCTTTGGGTGGTGACTAGGTCATGAATGGGATTAGTACCCTTATAAAAGAGGCCTGAGAAAACTCCCTCGCCCCTTCCACCACCTGAGCATACAATGACAAGTTAGCACTCTGTAGCTCAGATGAGGGCCCTCACCAGGCTGGCACCCTGATCTTGGACTTCCAGCTATCAGAATTGTGAGTAATAGATTTCTGCTATTTTGAAGCCATCTGGTTTATGGTAATTTTGTGATAGCAGCCCAAATGAACTAAGACATTTGTAAAGTACCCACTTGTGACTAGTACGTGAAAGTAGCTAAACTGACACAGATAAGTAAAAGTCATAACTATTAGGTGGCAAAAAGTGATAGAGTTTGGTCTTCTCATTCTCTGGCACATGAAGATCACAGGTAACCACAGTATCAAAGGGCCTGGGGTATAAACTCAAAGCCTGTGTCCAAGTCCTGCACAGCATTGGGCAAACAGCCAACATCACTTAGCTTCGCTCTCATCAGCAGCTGGTAGAGGGGTACTCTCTTAGACTTCTGCGGGGTCTGGGGAATAATGAATGTACATACGGGTGCTCTTTAAAGAGTGAGAGAGTGCTGTAACAAGTAAGTATTAAGGCCATATCAGCCACTAAGGTGAACATCAGCAATCTGCATTGTTTCACTGTTCTGCTTTGGTGTGCACCTGAAATAACTCATGTGAGCCTTTTACTGAAAGGTGAGGAGTTGTGTAGTTTCTTTGGAAGTTTTTCTTTGGAAATGCATAAGTGCAGTGTCATTTCATATTATATAATTGTGTTTCCCGAACACTAATGTGCACATAGATATCAAATGCAGATTCTGCTTCAGTAAGTCTGGGGTGGAACTGGAAACTCTGCATTTCTAAGGCTCCCAGTTGATGCTGATGTTGCAGGTCTGGGGACCACACTTTGGATAGGAAAGGTATATAATGTGAAGCATAGCACGAGTGGGAAATGCACACTGGGCAAAGGAGCTAATTCTTAAAAGTTAGTGTCCTCCACCTTATTCCATTCTTCCTCAAAATCTGCCTTCCCCAATTGGCATAATAATAAGGCTAATGAACTACAGCAGAATTGGGAGGTCAACTCATGACATGGTATTAGGATAACTGTTAATTGGTAATCTGAGTGTCTCTCCTCTGAGACTGAAATGCTGAGGGCCTTGGCCCTACTGGGTAGCCTCTAAGGCAGGATGGCCTGGGTGCTGCTGGCATAAATCACTCAATTGTTCCACTAATGACACCACGGAGTGGAAAGGATCTGTGCAAAAGCACCCTGAAACAGGAAGGAACCTCCACCATGAATAACTGCCTTTTCCCTAAGCCTCTCCTTATGTCACTCACAGAGGTTCACACAAGAGTTGTTTTCTGGCATTTGGGGAGAAATGATGAGAAGTTACGCAAAGTCATGATAAGAACTTCTTTCCTCTCCCTGCTGATCCCTGGGGTCCTGCTCCATTATGGTCAGAGTATGACTTACCTTCTCCCTTTCTACATATTTACTCAAAAGTACCTCCGGAGTGATTACTAAATCAAACCCTGTTTTCTTATTTCTGTACTGCTCGATGGCCAGCATTTTCATGCTTGGTAAGAAAGGACGCTGACACTATCCCAGATGTGGGGAAGCAATTTCCTCTTGATTAGAGTTTGTGTGACACAGCTTGTTTCATTATGCATTTTCTTCTCCCTCTTCTATCAATCAGTGTTATCTGTCCCACTGTTGGCCTCACTCAACATCCTTCCCTGGGCACCCTCATGCACCCTCATCACTTCAAGTCTCAAATCTATATCCTGTCCTATATATACCCAGTCCTCAACTCTGACTTTCATGAGTTCTTAACTCCCAGCAGAATAACTCGTAAGAGTGTACCAAAGGCACCTCATACTCGACATGTCAAAAAAGCAAATCATATTTTTGCCTAGACCTGCTTTTCCTCCTGAATCCCCCATTCAGCTATTCTTGCCAAATATTCTCTCCAGCCTCCTCATTATCACCTCCCTCTAAAACGTGAAATCTGGATGGCGATCTCACAAAAACATATGGCCCCAAATATCATCTATATGCCAATGACTCAAATCTACTGAACATCTCCACCTGCGTGTCTAACACATACCTCGAAATCAACATGATCAAAAAAGACCTCTTTATTTAACACAGCCCACCCCACCCACTGGTCTTCCCCACTTCAGTAAAGAGCACCACCAAACTTGCAGGCCAAGAAGAAGCTGAGAATCATCTTGGTGTCTTCTTGCCATCTCATACCCCACATTTAACTCTTCAGCAAATCATGATATCTTCACCTTAAAAGCATATTCTGTCCCTAACCCAACCCCTTCTCACCACCTCCCCTCATAGTTCAAGTCACCATCATTCCCTGCTTGGGCTACACAATAGCCTTCTAAGTGGTCTCCCCTGTCCCACTCTTCCCCCAATTCCATCCCATTCTCCATACATCCCAGTGAGATGTATGCACTGTAAATCAGATCAGATCACTCCCCAGTGGCTTTCCAGCACATCTGAAGCAGAATCCACACTCCTTTCCATGGTTGACAAATGGCTGGCCACTTGTTATAGCCATCCATACAAGTACAGATCTATGTAACCAAACTTTAATTTACTTTTAAATGTTTTAGAGATATGGGAGCAATTGAAAATGAGAAAGGTAAAAAAATGATCTAATTATTATTAGATAATTAATATTTACCCATTCATTTGAATTAAACATATATAGATACATATCTGAATATTCACACAGACATGGAAGTTTTAAATACAACCAATATATGAATTTATATAATCAACAATTAAGAATAGGATTCATTATAGAACAAACAGCAACCCGTGCTTTTCTTAATAATTTTATGCCCACAAATCCAATTCTAGCACCCTCAGCTATCACTTGCTGATCACTTCTGCTGCTGCAACAGATGTTTCTAGTCAAATCATCTGTCTACCAGTTACTTCCCATAGTGCATGCTCATTCTAAAACTTGTCTTTGAGCTATTTCCTCTTTTCTTGACTATCTTCTGCAGCACGATTCCTCTGTGGTCTGGAGCTGTTCTTAGCCAAAGGCCCTCATGCAATTTGGGAACGGAATCCCCATTTGCTTCTTGACAAAAGGAAACACTGACAAGCAGATTAAGAATATAAACACAAAGATCCTCTTTTATAGAAGCCTTTCTGAATAAATATGGAATTGGCTGTCATAGGAAGTTTTGAGGCTGAAATAAATAGGGTATGATAAATGATTGAACAACATTCTTGGGTTTGATTTCCCAAGTCATGATGTTAAGTATTTGGCATAGAATCTGGTTCCTTATATGATAGGATAATCTGTTTCATACCACATAATATATCACGTTAGCCACAATACTTCTTGGGGAAGATGGGCTGAATAAAAATCATTATGTGACTTAATGTTACTGTGACTTTAATCATTTTCTCTTTTTTATCACTTATAAAAAACTTATTAAGTAAAAAGGAGATGGGAAAAACTAGGATTCGGGAAAAAGATTCTTCTCCTGTGTGACATTGAACAGATTATCTTACTTTTCTGGGCAGCACTTTCCTCATAGGTGAATCTTGTAGGTGACTAAATTAGATTCATTCAGCAAATATCTATCCTAATCACTTACCTTGTATCAGGCACAAGCCTTTCATGAAGTTCATTAATTTTATAATACAGGTCACAAGCATTAAAAAATGTCATATAAGAAATGCTAAAGATTTCTTACCCAATTCACTAAGTGACATTCTGCATGACAGATTACAGTTATCAACTAGCAACTCCAAGAGCCACTCATTAGGGCCTCACCAGGAGTCGAAAGTGATCCATCGCCAAGATTTCAAACTCCAAAGTCCCTTGCCTGGCTACTCCACCAATCTTCTTTGTTCTCTTTCTCTTCTTCAAGCTTCACGTAGTAAAAAAAAATTTTTTTTAAAAGGTCCCACATACTCCCCTCTCTGACCCTTTGTGAAATGACTTTGATCCTGACCTCATCAAGAAATTGTTTAGTTCTCCTGAGTCTGGCTGGGCTGTGACTTGCTGTGACCAGTAGGCTGTGGAGGAAATGACAGGTCCTAGTCCCAAACCTAGTTCTCACAAAGCCTGGCAACCTTTGCTTGCTCTCCTGGAACTCTGCCCTCATGATAGAACAAGCCCTGGCTAGTCTGCTGGCTGAGGAGAGATCACACAGTGCAGACACCAGTCAGTCTGGTTGTCCCAAACACATCAGAGAGCCCAGTCTAGATTAGAAGTCGCCCAACTAACTCACAAACTCAAAGCAAAACCTCCAGAGCAAAAGTAAAGGTTTATTGATGTCTCCCAGTGAGGTTCTGTGGTTTAGCTTCCAGTATCATGTGAAAATAGGTATTCCTCTTGGACTTGTACACCAGTCAATGGTTACCACTAGTCACTCACTTCTCTCTATTATCCCAGCCCATTCTCTCTCCATGGTTTCACATGCCTTTCTATGCACGTTTACCCTGAAGCAGATATTTAAGTACAGGTGAGTTAAGAGATCAGCCAAGAAAGGCCTGACAGATTTCAGATTCCTGACCCCAGGTCATCCTGTTGTTAGGGGCATTCCTGACCTTGGGTTGCAGATGACAATCCAAGTCAAGTCTATAATTTCTCATCTCAATTTGGTCTCTTTGATGTTTTGTTATTCCTATTTCTTTGTCTCTTTTATTGACGCCATAGAACTTAATTTGAACCTGTTCCATGACAAGAACACTGCATGAGCTTTCTCACTCCACCTCCTCTGTCTTAACCACCTGACAGTGGCCTTGGTTTTGCACAAGTGATCCTTATTTCCACACGGTTGCATTCACCAAGTGAAGCTCCCTTCTCACTCCTCTTTAAATTCTCCCTCCTCCTCATATACTCTTTCTTCCTTCCTTCTGCCTCATCCATAGTCAGTCAGCTGTTTAACAGGCACTTAATTTGAACCTGTTATAGGACAAGGACATCATTCCTGTTTGAGTCACACTCAGACTAATCAGTGTGGGTGGGTTGGTGGAAAACAAACACGTCAGAAAATGAATGACTGGATTGTATCACTGGGACCTAATATAAAGAACAAAGACCCGTGGAGACACCAGACGCTGGAGCAGCTAATTCTGTTTTCAAGAGTGAAGGAAAACTTTCAAGAGATAAACTGTCAGCTACATCTTGGAAGGAAGGCAGAAAGGCTTTCTTTTAGGTCAAGAAGGGAAGGCAGGAATGCCCGTCTATTTCCTCCCTAGTCACTCCCTCCCTCCCTGCAGGTTTGCAATCTGGCTGCAGACACGCCAGCCAGTGAAACCGTTGTGTTGACAACCTTCTGGTTACCCAAACAATAACTCATTGCTCCTCTTGAGAAGCTCCCTCTGTTGACTTATCCCTACATAGTGAAGTCACAGCACCATTCCTTGAGTGCTAGTTGTGGGCTAGACCTCCCACCAAACACCTCAAATCTCATTTCGCCGCCATAACAACTCTCATGGAAAACATGATGGAATGCTGACAGAGAGTTGAGACCAATTTCTCTAGGTTTCTTGACCACAGAAAAGCAGCAGGATTCATACCTCAGTCTGTCTTTTTCCAAACTTGCACACACAGCCACTGTGCCCTCCCTCCTTGGTCTCTGATTGCTGAGCTATCCTCCTCCTTCACCCCTTCTTGTTTCTTCTGCTCTCTAAACCTTGTCAATCCCAAGTTTCCATCAATGACCTTCTCGACCTTTCATTTCCTTCCTTTGTGGCCTTGCTATTTGGCTTCTACTCCCATCTCTCTGCAGCTGCATCTCAAATCCCAGAAGCCACAAACTTGCATGTACTCGCATGCATACAATTGCCTGCAGGATACCTTAATTTGGTTTTCCTAATGGTATCTTAAATTCAACATGTCCAAAATTGGATCATTGTCTTCCCTGAAAACCAATTCCACCTCCTGACCACTTTCCCTGAGTCAGTGAGGCTAAAATTTAGAGTGGGTGGCTGATTTCTGACAGCCTCCCTCGCACATCCAATCAATTTGTCTTTGACAGGTCACTGGAATTCATCCCCTCCTTGCCATTCCCAGTGATAACATTACTTATTACACCTGGACTTCCTGTCCCTCTTTATCTCGCCTTTAGTCTACGTCTGCACATAGCCAGATTAATGATTCTGATGCTCAGCTCAGATTATGTCACCTCTCTAAGCACAAAACCTTAACAGTTCCCTGTTGTTACCAAATGAAGTCCAAACTCTACACATTTAGTGTTCCAGGGCCTTACAGCTCAAGCTTCATCTCTAGCCTTATCTCCTGTAGCTCATCTGCACATTCTCTGCAGCAGCCTGGTGGCAGGAAGGAATCAGGTGACCACACCTCTGTATGGTCATGCATCCTACTTTCTCTTGTCCCCTAACTCTGTTTGGTAAAGGCTTGCCCATCATTGAAGGTCTTTCTCCAGTGTTACCTCCTCCATGAAGACTTCTGTGATCCTCTCAAACACATGACTGACCCATAACACTTTTTTTGGCCCATATTTGCCCCCGAATTAGGGTAGCCGTTTGATTCCTCTACTAAAATGTATGTTCCTTTAGTGTAGGAATGAGTGACTGTCTCATCTACCATGAAACTTGACTCTCATGGATGTAAAGATTTAGAAAATTGACTCAAAATAATAAGTTATGATTATAAGAGTATGGTGGTAACTATGGTTTTATTACTGAGGGATAATCCTTTTCGAAATGTGAAAATACTCCAAAAGAGTGAACTGAGAGGTGTGCCATGTGGGTACTGAGGAGCAAACAGCTTGAGATCTAGGGGGATGTTGGTCTCTCACTGATTGAAGTTTTTGTACCAATAGAGTTGGATCTCTTAAAAAAAGTGATTGTTTGTAGAGTTGTGGGTTGGTATGAAAGGCAGTTCTGTGGGAAACTAACTTTGTATTTTGATAAATGACTTTTTGTGGCAGGTTTGGATAACTCAGCTATACTCTTCTGTATATGAGGTGTGATAAAAAAACTACAGTGAATGTTTAAATTAAAAAAATTTATTACAGTAAAAGACACATTGCCATGAATCCACCTTATTTTGAACACATTTAGCCCATCATTCTTGTCAGTTTCTGAAGCAGTTCTGGAAGTCCTCTTTCATGATGTCTTTAGTTGTGCTGCCATGGCTGCCTCAATGTCCTGAATCAATTCAAAACATTTACCTTTCATGGTCATTTTGACTTTGGGGAAGAGCCAGAAGTTGCATGGTGCCAGATCTGGTGAATGCGTATGAGGACACACTGTAATGTTTTTATTTGAAAGGAATTGCCATATCAGAAGCAATGTGAGACATGGAACATTTCCAATGTGATCAAGAAGTACTGTGAATGCTGCTGCCGAGTGCCATCCAACAGAAAGGCAGGGATATTCAATATGGGATGAGGCGCATCAAACTCTAGTGACAGTGTGTGACAAGTTTCAACTTGTTCAGTTCAGTCAGTTGGATGTGAGCTACAGTTGAGAGAAAGTGTGTTTTAAAGTGCCATAAATCATCCTCCATCATGACAGTGTTCCATGTCACACATCGCTTCTGGTATGGCAATGTCTGTCAAATAAAAACATTACGGTGTGTCCTCGTCCACCTTATTCACTGAATCTGGCACCGTGCAACTTCCGGCTCTTCTCCAAAGTCAAAATGATTCAGTACATTGGGGCAGCCATGACAGCACAACTAAAAGACACTCACGAAAGAGGACTTTCAGAACTGCTTCAGAAAGTGGCAAGAACGGTGGGATAAGTGTGTTCAAAGCAAAGGGGAATATTGTGAGGGTGATTAATGACAATGTGTCTTTTACTATAAGAAATTTTTTTCTTATTTAAACATTCACCATATTGTTTGATCACACCTCGTATTTTGTCAGGTATGTTGTTGAAAGATATGAGTATGTGTAACTCAGGCAAATGTATCGTAGGTGTGTATCCTTTTTTTTTTTTTGGCCTCTTAGATTTAATAAACCTATTCATAAAAGGAATCCTAGATGTTTCTTTAGAAGAAGAAACATCTAACCAATTGATATTGGCATTTTGAGAAACCCTCTACCTTAATTCCCTCATTCCTTGAAAATTATGTTAAACCCCATAATATGCACATTCATTTTTTTAATGTGTGGCGACATTACAAGGAATAAAATAACAGTTTTAGTTAGAGGCAACAGAGTATAGCTTTCCCTCCCCTAGGCCAAGGTATCTTAACAGAAAAAGAACATCATTCCCAAACCCACACTTCTTACCCCATCAGTGGCAAATGCAAAGATTTCCTCACTTTAATAAGTTGGATTTCATATTCTTCACTATATTTAAGGGTCAAAACCCTGATCTGGTATCAGAAAGGCAAACACACAAGAAAGCAAACAAGAGGAGACTTGTTTTAATTCACACTTCTTTCTCTTCCTTTCCCTCCGTTTTCTCTCTCCCTAGACAGTTTAATCATGTAGATTTGACCTAATAGTTGTCTCTGACACAATTGACCATTCTCTTCATGGTCATGCCATTCAATCCCATGGCTGTAAATATGCAGACACCATCCATATGCCCATGGCTCTCCACTTTACATCCCCAGATCTATGTATCCCCAGGCCTCCTCAAATTGTCCACTTGGATGGCTCATAGGCATTGGAAGTTTAACAC
>NW_017731441.1:478924-536947 GCF_001890085.2 Hipposideros armiger | reverse complement strand
CCTTGTCTACCTCCCTACTTCCCCACTAGACTTAATAGAGTTGCTTCCCAAATAAGAGACTTAAACCCACTAAACAGTCCCTGAGGCAAGGATTGGAGTACAAGTAATTTCTTTTCCAGTAGGGATGACATTACAGAACCTTGGAGTTGGAAGAGGCCTGGGATGGTGTTGAGCCTTATTTCCTTCTCAGCGCAGAAACCTCGGATGACATCCCTGACAGGTAATCAATCATTTCTCTTTCCTTGGATTATTCTTGCGATAGAGATTTGCAACTTTGCACAGTTTATTCCTCTGCTGGAGACCTCAGTTGGCTCCATTCAACAAACATTTCTAAGAGAATGCTGACTGCAGGCAGACTGTGTGAGGTGACAGGAGGCTGGCCCCACCTGCAGATCCAGGAGGAACAACTCAGCCACCACCAAGCTGTAGGATGGTTCAGGACTGCTTTGATGATGTGTGATGGAGGCTTGCAGGGCTCATGGAAGGGTTTTCCCAGCCCTATTGAGAAGTCTTTTAGAAGCAACTCACTCAGTGGATATAAGTCCTCAGGCAATCAGCCCAGGACTTTAAAAGACGCCAGCCTGGAGACAAACCACTGCAAGATGAATGAGCAGAAAGCCCAAGAGAATGAGAAACTGATGACACAATGGACTCCTGGGTCCGCCAGTCATGAAGCAGCACTACCTCTCGACTGTATAGTCACAGGAGCCACTAAATTTTCTTATTAATTAAACTAATTTAGTTCAAAATTTCTGCCATTCTACTGGCACACGTAGAGTATCCAGGAGGGTTCTACCATAGACACATGTACAAGGAATAAGTCAACAGTGATGGAAATTCTGATGATACAGCTGAGGGTCACCTTTTTTTGGCACCTCTAAACTCATTTTAATGAATCCTGACCTTCATTAATCTTTCTTGAATCTTATAAATAAAGGTTAAGTAGAAAATATAGAGAGTAGCTTTGTTTTATTTTTTTCAATAAATCAACATGATTTACTTATTTATACTGGGATCTCCTTCCAGCTGTAAAAAAATAAAATCCATTACATAAATTTTGGAATAAACTGCTCTTAGGTATATAAATTTAATTGCCTTCATTGCAGATTACAAATTTTCCCTACATTTGGCATTTTATAGTTTAAATCACCTTACACTTAATATTATTGGGGGGAAAAAAGTTTTCCAAAAATCACGAAGAAAAATGTTTACTGAACATAATCAGGAAGTCTATAGATACAGTCTAAATTATAATTCAAAATTGAAAAAATTGTATATGGTTAAAGTATCCAAGACTTAAGGAAGTAACTATGACTTAATTTTATTATCTGGTGGCAGATATATTAACCATATGTAGCTAACTAGAAATATTAATCCTGGCATTATTGTATACTTAAACACCGCTATGAATCTTCAATACTTAAAAAGGGGTATTTAAAGTTGCAAATCGGGACACAAAGCCTGACAATGGAACAGGCTGTTGGAACATGAACTCTGTTGAACAATTTCACACCTCGACTGGTCAGATCTTCTGTGGTCTTCAAACTGTAAGCCATCGTGATTCCCCCAAACTACGCAAATTTAAACAAGTCAACTTATTCATGAAGTGTGAGTTGTTTACACACGTTTTCCAAGCACTGCTGGAAAAAGAAAAGAGAAAGAAAGGCTTATGAGTGAGGTAACTAGGGTTGCAGAAAATCCTTGGCTTCCTCAACAATTTCTTCCTCAACACAACTCCCCTGAATTCGCTCTACACAATCTGTCTTTGGGAAAAGCAAGCAATGATTTTTTAAAGCCATATTGAAGTGTGTGCTCTCCCCAGCCATGTCAGTGAAGGGAGGGCCAGGTCTACAGCAAGCAGACTTGGGGAAGTTCAATCCTTGAACTCCTCTGCATAGCCGTGGCTGGGGCTGAGCGGCAGGGAATAAACTGCCTTTGCAGAACCAAGCCAGCCTGCAGGCATTCCTGATCTGAGGAAAACACTTTAATTAATATGTAAAACAGCAGTGGGAAGAAAAGCAAGGCTAATTTCCAAACCACATCACTGCGGGCAGCATCCAGGTTATGAAACCCGGGGACACGTACAGGAGTTCCTATTTAAAGGCACAGAGGTACTTTTGTATGTGATTAGCTTCCAAGGTGCTCAAAGCCTGTTTATCGATGCCCCCCACAGTGGTGTCTCTTTTTCTGTGCTAGAAAACATTGCCTTTGATTGGCAGGCTGTTGTTTTTCATTTGCAATGCACCCCCCGCTTTGTGAAACCACTGAGGGCCTCCCAGTGGCCTAAAAGCCTGTACTGATGGGGGCGGAGAGCTGCGGGCTTCCTTTCTCTTTCTTGCTGTTTCCTTTGTTCCTGCGGCAGGCTACCTTTGGAATGTGCAAAGCAGGCTGTGATGGCTGCTCAGGAAACTGTTCTGTACTTGCCTCGGGTGAGACTGTAGCTCATTTCCTGCGCTGAGGTCTCAACCCCTGACCTGGGCAGAATGTGTCCCATTCTTACTGTGCTGAGGATCAGCCTCTGGCTGAAACATGGCTCCACCAAGGTGAGGTGTGTGAAGAAACAGAGCTGTCAAGTCTTCCCTAGATTAAACTGAAGCAGCTTCATTCAGTGCTTAAGGGATTAACCCAATTAAAGTGCACGTGCAGCTGCCTAAAGACTTCCCAGCATGTGAAAGCTTGTGCACCTCCTGGCTCCCATCTTCTCAGGGGCTCTCAGATAACTCAAGGGCAAAGCACCTCCTGGCTCCCATCTTCTCAGGGGCTCTCAGATAACTCAAGGGCAACATGTCTGCAGACTGCCCCTCTTCTTAGACACCCCATGGAGAAGAAGCCAGGAGTTTGGGTGTGATGCTGTCTTCTTCCTGCTCCTCATTATCCAATAAAATACCCAGTTCAAGCTACCACACACCCAAGCATCTCCAAAATACAGGAACATTTTTTTGGGTCACAAACTTCTTTAAGAATAAAAATTCTCCCCAGGAAGAAAAGCATCTATATAAAATTTTGCACATATTTTCATGGTTTTTACCGCCTTCTAGCCCAGTTAAGATATATCTCTAGAACCTGTTTCTCTGTCCCATGTCCTCTGCCATTGTCTCCATTTGGAGCTCCACTCACCACCTGTTTCTTACCTGGATTGTTATTATAGCTCTCCAGCCTCTGGCACCAGTTTCCTTCCCATCCAGAATGCTGGCACAGTTGTCTTTCTGTAGGCCCAAGGGCTTCTGGTAGCTTTTAGGAGAAAGAGCAATCACTAGCTTGGCATCACGGTCCTGTGGAGTTCCTCTCTTGCTCTGGGTATACCAAAGGCCTTGGCTTTTGCTGAACTTACTCGTTTTGCCTTCCCGCTTCTCCCAGTACATTCCGTTGGCTCTCTTCTCTGACTGGATAGCTCATATTTGGCCATTCTCACTCCCTCTGGGAACATTGCTTGCTCCTCTGATGGAATCCTATATCCCCAGATATGCACTGGAGCACCCTGGGTCTGTCTCCCTTGGCATATTATACACAGCCGGTGTTGTGGCTGATTGTCTACCTCCTTCACTTGACTTTGAGGTTCTGCAATCATATTGTAGTTTCTGTCTTCTGTGTCCTCATCTCTAAATGTCCCAGGGAAGTTGCAGCCACTGATTTCTACAGGGAGGACGGTGACCTGAAGGGAAGTGGTGATCCAGGGAGGGCACCTGTTTAGAAGCTGAATTTTATAGCAAGTACAATGTTCTAACTTATGTTCTAACTTATGTTTGACATAGCTTGAAGCATTGGAGAATATACAGGGTGGGAGCTAAAGCCCCAATCTGACTTTGCAACTACCCTCTTGGGAGTTGTTACTGTCTCTGTGTGCAAACGCATTGCTTGGCATGTAAGGTGCTCAATACATATTTGTTGGATGAATAGATGAATGCCTCTGGACAGACATAGGGCAGACCTATGGGTAAAAAGAACAGAACCTGGGAGTTGGAAGTTCGGGGTTCCAGCCCATCTCTGCCCTTGAACCATGTGATCTCTCTCTCTCTCTCTCTCTCTCTCTCTCTCTCTCTCACACACACACACACACACACACACACACACACACACACACAAACCCTACCTGCACCCATGAGCATCCCCACTTTGTCAAGAATGTTGACTCACAGGTGATCTCATATCTCCTCACTTTTCCATTGCTTTGTACTCACTTCTCCACTCAGCTTGTAAGCATGCAGCAATCCCTCCCCCCACCTCCTGGAGCAAGCCCTCCTCCAGGCTCTACACTAACTACCCACCGTCCATACTCTTTTTCACAGGGTGTGCTCCCAAGACAATTGCTTGTAGCATCTACTAGATCACTTGCCAGCGTAGTTTGGCTCCTCTCTCGCTCACTCTGCTGAAACAGCTCACCAGCTTTCTTGATTGGCAAATCCAAAGGACCCTTCTAAGCCCACAGCCTTTGACCTCTAAGAGGTGTTTAAAGCCACTGACCACATTCTGCTTTTGGGAGCACTCTATGAAGTTGACGACCACACAAGTAGCACTGTCCCCTCATTCACTGTTCTCTTTACTCTGATCTCCTACAGCATCTTTCTGGGCCATGCTTTCTCAACTCACTTAGCAAAAGTAAAGATACATTTCATTTCCAACCTTTCAAATCTTTTTTCAAACCATTTTCTTTCATTTTCTCTTCTTTGCTACAGTTTTATGTTGTTTTAATTATGGTGTTATTCAGTGGCCAAATCTACACGTCTAGCCCCAGTCAACTCTCTGTGGCCCAGACTTTTTTGCTAACTGCTTTCTGTTTAACTCTCCTGTACAACAGGCAACTCAGATTTCATATGTCCAGCAATACCTTCCTGTGTGTAGCACTCATGGTGTCAGATAGTATTTCCATCTGTGTAGCTTCAGATGGCCTCTTTCTTGCAAAGATCAACAGGATGTTTTCCCTCACATATAAATAAACAAAAAACAAAACTGAAAACCTCAAGGGAACTTATGTACTGAAAATCTTATCATTATAAAATAATTAAATTTGCTTGTAAAGTACAAAAAAAAAGACTATATAAGTTAATTTTTCATGAAAATAACTCAGAACTATCTTGGTTTTTTCCATCTTATTATAATCAAAGTCTAAGCAAAAAAATAGGAATTTATTGGCTCATGAAACTTACAATTCCATGGATTGATCTAGAGCAGTGGTTTTCAAATGGTCTGTTTATCAGACTCACTTGGAGGGCTTGTGAAAAGATATGACTGAGGCCCCAGCCCCAGAGTTTCTAATTCAGTGAGTCTGGGGTGGCTGAAAATTTGCATTTCCAACAAGGTCTCCAGTGATGTTGATGTTGCTATTTCAGGGACCCCACTCTGAGAACCACTGGCCCAGAAATTCTGGCACTGTTGGAAACTTGTGTTCAATGATATTCCCAGGAAGCTATTTCTCTTTTCATCTCTCCAGGTTGTATTCCCCTGTGTTGATGCCCTGACACGGGAAGCTCCTGTCAGTTCGAGGCCTACATCCCCTTCAGTGTTAGTAATTTCAGGAAGGGATTTTCCCAACATCCATAAAAGTTTCCCCAAAAATGACTGACTCCACGTGAGTTACATGTTCACTCCCAAACCAGTCACTTGGTATCCTGTAGGGTAAGCTCTCCTGCCCACCCACATTCAGAGTTCTATTTAAAGGAGGGAACGTAGGGCAAACCAAATGTTATATGTTAATATATATTGAGCTGGACAAAGTACCCAATTTCTCTTAACCTCATTTTACTTCTCCAGATAATTGGTTCAATAATACCTACATTTCAGGATCATTGTTAGGATTAGAAATATAACTTGCTTTAAAAAGCCAGCACATTGCCTGCCACATAGAATATATGGAAAAAAGGTCCTTAGATATTAAGGAAAACTTGCTTTGTCCCAGACTCCTACCTCTTACAGTAAAGGTGGTTCATTGGATACCTGGCAACAGACTGGGTGGACCCCAATTGAGGATATCCACCCTATCATTTGTCCCTACGCATCTCTTGCTCCTTGACCAATGACCACATTCTCTCCATCCATTCAGGTGAGGGCTAAGGTTCTCCATTGAAAAACGGGGAATATATTTAAGAAACACTCATTCATTTAGCATCAATCAATTATCTGCATCCCTTTGGTCACAGATGCTAGAGCTCAAATGGGGCTCCTTCTTGGTGCTAAGGTTCACTTTTGGTGTATCTCTCACTATTTCTGTCTTGTTGAAGCCTTCTGCAAGATTTCGGGTTTTCACAGGTCTGCATGGATGCTGTGAGGTTAGAATTATCCTCCTGTTTTAGCTGATAATTACAGCTCTTTAGCTCTTTCTTGTATGTCTCTCCTTTGAGCTCTGATACAGAGATCTCCTCATGAAGCTTATATTAGGGTAATATTAGGGTACTCAGTTGTTTGAAAGGTGGTATGGGTCAACGATCTCCACGTACTTTGTTTCTCTGTTGTGGACTCTGCTCTACCACAGCAACCTGGAGGATAATGATAATAATAGCTATTACTTACTGAGTACTTATGTGCTGGCATTGAATCCTCACAAATCCTACGAGGCAGGTCTTCAGTTTTACAGGTGAGGAAACAGAGGGTCTGTAAGGTAAATGTCTCCACGAAGCATGGCAGAGCTGGGGAGCCAACTCTCCTCTGACTGGCCTATGAACGAGGGCCTCCCGCTGGGTGCACTGTTCTTTAGCTCTCTCTTCAGACCTGGGTTGGATTGCTCCCATGCAGAACCTGGAACATTAAGTTGTTGATGTTGTTGTTGTTGTTGTTGTTCTAAATTGGATTACATATAAATTCTCTCTTCCTCCAATATTCAGTGAGATTTCTGGCAGTCACTGAAGTCTCATTGCTTAATTGTTGCCACGGGTGATTTTCTCAAATCACTGCTCTGGGCCCCAGGCCATCACACCAATTCACCACACTGAAGAGATGCCTTTGTTAGTGCAAAGGCAACCTCAGGTAATCCACATTTTGATCCACCTCTGATTTTAAACACTAAATTAATTTTAGAAGTTGCATCAGGAAAGGCCGACCCTTCTTTTTTCTCTGGGAGTGGCAGCTACAGCTTGGCTAGGGGGTGAGCAGGCTCTGCCTTTGTCCTTGTCCTCCCCTCATTTCTGCTGTCATCAGGCCAGAGTTGCATTTGGGTGGGTGGAGAGCACTGCTCCAGTGTCATTGGCAAGCATTTGACTTATAATAGCTTGACGATAAAAATACTGGCCTTGAAATCCCAAGGAGTCCTATCATCCTGTCATAATCTAACAGGAAACTTAGCACACCAGTGCCTTTCTTGGCAGGTACATGTATGTACTGGAGTTACATTTTAATGTTTTAGGAAAGTTAAAAACAATCACAAGTTTGGGGCTCCTCATGGTTTTTATACCTTCCCTGCAATCCCTCTATTGTCCTATATATGGCTCTGAAGAAAATGAATGAAGGAATGAATGAGTGCTCTGAACATAATGAAATCAAACACTGGAGAACACAAGTGATGATAAATATATAACCTAATTTCTCTTTGGGGCCAATTAGAGCTTCTTAAAATTTTGGGGCTAATTAGAAAGCACCCACAATTGATGGAGAAAATAAATCACAAATTTCTGGATATCTGACACTGCAATGGAGACCACCCCTTACCTCTCTGAGACTTAAAATAGCTCACTGTAAACCTAGTGCTGTATCTCTATGACTGTGGATATCAGGACTCTACCTTGGCCTGAATGGGTTCAGCTGAATGATGGTCACATCTGCTGAGGTTTTATTAGACACCCACCAGGGGAGAATAAGGCATGAGTTATACTAATATTGTAAGCCATTTTGTCTGGCTACTTTCTCACTTGCTTGTTTTTCCTTCCCCTGTTTTTTATTCTTTTTTTGTGGGGGAGCGGGAAAATGCTACCTGAGGAGAGGGGAATGCCAATCACTATTTGATTGGGTGTTGAATCGAAGGAAGACTGGAGATGACAAGAGGAAACCTTATGATTGAATATTGCCTATTAATGAAAGTCCATATAAATCAAGGCTCACATGACTCTTATATGAATAAAATATTATACCTGGAGGCAGGAGAATGTGATATATTTTACTATCTTCATTAATCTGCAAGTTTTCTGTTCAAGGCTGAGGCTACTCATCACTGTATAGTAGAGACAGTCCCTTCTGTATTTCTGGTTTCAGGTCAAGAAAACATTCTTTCTTTAGTAAGACAAATCTCTTTTTTCTGATAAACACCTGACTTAATTTTTTTCTAGGATTTATAAAATTACTTAGACATATTCAGGCTCAGGGGTTGGTTAAGTGCTTGAACCATACCTTAAGGTGACTACTGCCCAGCATTCTATATTTCATAATGATTATGTTTTACTCAGTTATAGTTAGGTCAGACACGTTATAATTATAAGGGCCATTGTGGGGTCAATATAGTAACTGATCTACAGACACGCTGCCCAGGCTTCTTGCCATCGCCACAAGCCAGGGTTTATAAATGAAGGAATATAGGAAAGAAGGAGGCTTAAGCTCAGGTCTTTGGTGTGGTAGATATCATGAATTCTGGAAAATTCGATATGTTAAATATTTTGGTATGGTCCAATCAAACAGTGTTCATGACCTAGTTTGACAGTTATTCAGGATGTGCAATAAGGTGATTTTTCTTTTCAACTATCTTATCAACCAAGCAGATTCTTCCATGTGGCCATCTGCTCAGTTTTGCAGCCCTCAGCTGTTCTTGGAGCTAAAAAAAAATCTTGCTGTGGAAAAATCAATGTACTTCTCACATAGACATAGATTTAATATGTCACAGGAATAGATGCCATAGAAATACCTAAATTGATAACACTGGTTATACTTCTATTTGATTGAGAGATCTTAATGTAAATAAAGCATGTCTGAATGTAGGGTCAGTCGGATTATTTAGGTTATTGTTTTAATAATAAATGCAGCAGTTTTAGAAAGTAGAATAAGAACCCCATAGCATTTTTACACTGAAAAAAGATTTCAGACATCTTTCCTGTAGTAATGTCTTGTTGAGACTGTTTTCTTGGTGTTTTCTTGGTTCTGTTTGTAGTTTCAAAACTAAAAGCTTTGAATTGGCTCTGTTTGGGGTTCAGCAAATTAGTGCAGTTTGTTCTGGTTTATATGTGAAGTTCTGTCTGGTACGAGGCCCAGGGGTTGGTGCCATGTTTGTGAACAGGGTCCACTTTCATCTGAGCATGTAAATAACAGGAAAAGCTAGGTTGGCAGCATACCCCCGTAACTATCCCCCTACACACACACACACACACACACACACATTTGCAGTCACATCCAAAACTCTGCATTTGTACCTAGAGGTAAGAGCAGGGCTTCTCCAATCTAGATTTTCAGGGGTGAGCCTAATGAGAGGCAGCAAGCATGCCAGTTAGTGGGTAAATACAGAGATCAAGATGCTGGACTTCTTCTCCCAGCCCTAGCACATCTGTGGAGGGGTCAAGACACACACCTGTCAGTGCTGGTGTTTGTCACTGGAACAATACAGAGGTTTCTAAAGGGAAGGGGCTGGTTAGCATGGGCCAAATGCCTGTCAGCTGCCAGGCAGTGTGTTCAGTCCTTCCATATACATGAACTCAGCGCTTACAGGAGCTCCGCTGTAGGCCATGTTGCCCCCATTTTCACATTTGAGGAAAATCAGACTCAGAAAGAACTCGTGTTTGAAAGCCATATGACAATAAATGGTGGAGTTTATTCAAAAGCTCTTCGGCTCCCAGGCGATTCTGCTTTCTATCTTGTAGCCTCCATAAATACAGGTAGACGGTAGCGTAAAAATTGTAAACGTCAGCGTTTTTACAGGCCAAACATCTGTGAAAACCACAGTAGTATAATTATAAAAATCTGATGTAAATAAAATATTTTAAGATGGTAAAACCAAGCAACAGCAACTACTTTTATCTGAATATAGCTGCATTATTTGCCAAGCAGTGTTTTCATCAAAAATAATCCTATCTGGTAAACCTGTTATTTTTTTTGGAAATAGTTTCCCTCATCCTTGCTACAAGAATGGCTGTTTTCTAGATAAAAATAGACTATGGAGCCACTATCTAGTTTATTGTTCACCAGAAATGGGCAGACCAGTGGGAGTGGGAGGAAGTAATGCATTTACAATAGTTTTGTCAAGCCCCTTCACCTTAGCTGAAGAAGGTGGGTAAGACACTCACTGTTCATTTAGCCAGGTAAACCCTGAAGTCCAATTAATGGCTCCGTTACAAAATGAAATTTATATAAATCTCTACTTTTCATTTCCTCCAGATTAGTTAAATTAAGCAGACCACAGGAATATGCTGCCAGTGCAGAATATAAATAAAATAAATAAATGAAGTATTTCCAGCAGCTGTGATTATTAATTTTAGTGTGTAGTAAAACTCTTAAGAGTGTAGTTTGCTGTAGAGGTGTTTTTGGGGGTTTTGTTTGTTTTATTTTGACTTTTTCATTTTTTAAAAAAATTAAAGAATGATGTTTCTGTTTTCTTTTTTTGTATTTTGCGATTTATAGTCTTAGGTTTTCCAATTAGTTTCAACCACTTACACTTTTAACTCATCTTCCTAAGCTATGTCTTCGTATATCATTATAGTGACCCTTTAAGTGAACAAATGGCCTCTTTGAACCATGGAATAGGTGAACAGCCTTTGAAGCTAACACACACTCTGGTGCAATGCAGCCAGAAAATCCAAATGAACTGACAGCCAAATAAAAAGTGATTGGTTCAGTTGAGCTACACCTGCCAAATCAAGGCTGCCAGCTGGGTAATTCTTCTGCATTTTCCTAAGTGACTGTTATATAAAATATTGAAGCTATGTGTATCTGTAAGTAACCACTGCTCTGATATTTAAAGAGCCTTGTTCTTTTATTTTGCCTTCCTGCAATGGAGAATCAAGAGACCAGGGTTTACATATTGAAAACGAGAAACCAAATCAAACAGTGGCTTATTCTTTAAAATAAACAGAACAAAGGCTATTGGTGGCAGATGTAACCAAGAGCTGGCTCTATGCAGACAAAAAGGAGATTATGAAAACAAAAATCTCTTCTACTGAAACAATTATCTTTAATTACTGAGCTGCTTTTAACGTTTTTAATTTGCACAGAATTTTAAGGGTAAATGATGCTGACAAATGCTAATGAGAACATGGGAAATATTGGTTTATAGATTTGGGTGGGCTATAAAAGTCCGTCCTTCTCTGTTTGCCTATGTGGACTCTACCTCTCTTTCAAAGTCCTGCTGAGACCTCTTCTCTACAGGGAGCCCCCCTGACCACCCCAATCCTTTCCAACCTCCTCTTCTCTGTGTGTCTGAAAATCACAAAGTCGTGCTGTCAGTGCAACGCTATGCCACTTGGTTTAGCTCTTTCTCTTCAGCTGATACCTTGGAGGACAAAGGCTGGCTCCGTCCAGGATCCAGATTTGAAAAACAAAGTAAAAACCAGAACATTTTCGATTAACGCTCTTCTGTCTTGTGTATTGTCTGTTACACGGTCTATCCTAAAAGGAGCAGGAGTACTTTACATCTGTCCATAGCCCCTAGCACCATGCTGAGTCGATTGTGAATGCATTATGGATGGAGGGATGTAGAAATGTGTCCAGGTGATTGCACTCTGGCTTTAAAAGTTTATTCAGATATTTGGAACAAGATCAGAGACTATCTGCAACAGGTAATAAAATTTGATCCTTTAGCTAACTAGCCAAAGGTGAACAGGCTGTCTGTAAAATTGTTCCAGTGTCATGCTTGCTGCCAGTTCACAGAGAACTTGAACTCTACTCTCGGTTACTATGTATCAGATGCCAGGCCTGATCTCTGATGATTGTGAAGTGGTGTGTTGTTGTTGTTGTTTGGCTTTTCAAATCTGACCCTGGTTGGAGCCATTCGGTGGCCTAACAAGTTCTTGAGAGGATCAGTTAAACATGGTAGACAAGTGTTGCTATGGCAGCTGGGGTTTCCTGGTGACATCATTGGACCGTTCAAAAATCCCATGACTGGTCCCTTATCAAAAGTCCTTAAACAGAATATGGTCAAGGAGTCACTGACCCTTTGTTGACACAGGTATTGCCAGTTCACCTCTTCACCCTAAGAACAAATTCTTGCTTTGGATTCCAACAACATCGCTCATAAATATCACGCAACTAATTTTTTCTTCTACAAAAGCAGTAGTCTCTTTCTTTTACTGTTTTTTATGAAGTTCTATTGAGAACTGTGAAATATTCAATCCCTGTTGTTATATGAGAGACCAGCTATTAATTCTAAGTGTAAAAAATAAACTGTCATGTAAATATAAGCAGTATTTTTGTTCTGGTGATCAGATATCTCCATTAAATGGTGACTGTGTGAGGATGTATTAAGAAATAGATTTGGTGTAAATAATTATTATTAATATATATAGTACAAATATATGACAAAAGGTATATATGACAAAAGGTGGTATATATATATATATTATGATATATACTTATTTTATATATATATATATATATATATATATATATATATATATATATATGTGTGTGTGTATGTGTACCGTCAACTGTGAATCAGGTTCCAGGAACAATTGAGGCTGTTTTGCCAAATCAATAAGAGAATTTTATTGTTTTTTTCCCCCAGACTTCTTTACTTTCTCTTTTTCTAAATTTCTGCTCTAGAGCCTCTTTTATGTTAATCAAAGTCTCTGTATAAGTGATCTGCTTATCGGAATTTGCTATTGCCCAGAAGAATTTTCAAGTATTCCTTAAAACAAAAAGAAAAGCATATTTTGTGGAAACTGGAAACAGCACACAAGCTACTTACAATCATATTTATAATCAGCACATTGAATTAAGTATTTTGAATTATATTTTATGTGTGTGCCCCATTGACTTTATAAAAGGACATTCTCCTTTCTCATTTTTGAGTTGTAATTCAATCATAGTCAGCTAATAGGTATATATCAAGTAATACTATCATTTCTTAGGAAAATGAGTTTGGCCTTCGAAATAAAGCAGATATTCTGTTGTATTAAAATCAAAGACAACAAGACCACACACACACACACACACGCACACACACACGCACACACACACACACACACACACATCTCTAATTCTACCCAAATATCCATTGAGTCCTTTCCACTCCTAGGAATCTATTATTTCCCCCATGCTATCAACTCAGGGACAATGTAACCGAATTGAAAATGAGACCATTTCCTCTAGGCCACCTCTTAGGCTGGCTTCCTCCTCAGGAGAGCCTGAGATGGAATCAGATGGCCAGGCTGTCTCCTGCGAGCTGTGGTCTCTGCAGTCTTCTCAGAGAGGAGTGTCCTGAGCTCTTATCTAGTTCTCCCAATTGTCGATCCCTAAGCTGCCTAAGGCCATCTAGAAGGGTTCAGAACTGTGGAACTTCAAATAATTTCAGGAAGGAAAAAAAAAAAACTAACATTTTTTGTGTTTCTGATGAGTAGGCTCCGAGCTAGGTGCTTTATATACATTACCTCATTTAATCTTTGTTCCAGCTCCAGAACATTCAGTGTTGGCTGACCTTGAGCTTCAGAGAGGTTAATTAATTTGCCCAGTCACAGAGCTGGTAGGTGGGGGAGGTGGGAAGGGAACCCAGGTCAGCATCAAGCTGGCTCTGCTGTAACTTTCTTTCTGATCTTAGTTCCTCTGTGATAGATGTCCTTGCTTTGTCCTTCAATTCTCATGGCCTTAGAACTGCAGGGTCTTGATAGGGAACCTTATTCATGTTTCCAATTCATATCCTAGATGCTCGGGCTGTGCCACTTACCTCAGCCCTGTTGAATATGAACTCTTAATGATACTAATATCCTGTCCACCATTCACTCATTCATTCATTCGTTCATTCATTCATTCATTCATTCATGTAGCCACTCACCTTTCTCCAATTTATCTATTACATTCCCGGCACTGGGTAAGAATTCCAAGTTTCAAAGACATCATGTACTTCACTGGAATGAATGACCTTTGCTCCAAAAATGACCATAATAATTATAGTAATAACAACAATTACTATTATTATTATAGCAACAGTGTTCTGGGTTAAATTGTGTCCCCTCTAAATTCATATGTCAAAGGCCTGACCTCAGAATGTAGCCATATTTGGAGACTGGGTCTTTACCAAAGAAATTAGTTTAAAATAAGGTTATTCGTGTGGGCCCTAATCCAATATGACTGGCATCTTTATAAAAACAGGACATTTGGAAACAGAGACATGCACAGAGGGAAGACAATGTGACAAAACACAGGGAGAAGGTGGCCATTTACAAGCCAAGGAGAGAGGCCTGCCTCAGATTCTTCACTGCAGCCCTCAGGAGGCACCAACCCTGCTGACACATTAATTCTGAACTTTGAGCATCCAGAACTATGAGAGAATACATTTCTGTTGTTTATGCCACGAGTTCATGGTACTTTGTTATGGCAGTTCTAGCGATGTAATAAAAACAGCAATAACTAAAAAAAAATTAAAAATATATATGCCATATACTGTAGGTCTTTAATATGCACAAGATGCAGGGCAAAATGCTTTTATTTTATTTTTTATTTATTATTATTTTTTAAGATTGTATTGGGGAATTGGGGGAGGGGAATAGACAAGTTGCTGTCCTTTTGTTCTTCAGTCTAGTTGTGGAGGATATCACTTCACTGGCCCATGTTGGCATTGTGATTACTGAGCTCTTCCCAGCTGAGGCAGATCGGCCGCTCACAGTGGCTCATAGCAGCTCACACTGACTGCTGGCCACTCGTGGTAGCTCAGGCAGCCCACTGCAGCAGGGGCTGCAGCCTACGCCGTCGCCGGTGCCTCACGGCAGCCCAGCTCCAGGTCAAGCTATTGTTTACCATCTTAGCTGTAGAGGGCGCAGTGTCACTGGCCCATGTGGGATGTGAACCGGTGGCCCTGATGCTCAGAGCTCAGGCTCACAAGTCAAATCTTAACCAACGAGCCACTCGGCCAACCCAGAGCAAAATGCTTTTAATACGCCATCTTGTATAAATCTCCCCCAGACCTTAATGCTACCAGTTCCACTGCAATTTAAAGATTATGCAACTTGCTCAAGACCACGCAGCTAGTAGGCGGGAAATCCAGGGTTCAGACCCACACCTTGTACTCCCTCCAGAGCTATGGCCCTTAGACGGCGCCGTCAATTATTCGCCTCAGTCTAGCTTCATGAAGTTCTCTGAGTTGGCTGACTCTGAGTCCTAGGTGTCCTCACTGTGAACTGCTCCTGTGTCTCAAATGTCAACAATGTTAAAACAACAATGATTTTTTTTCAAATCACTGCAATGTTCAGGGGACATTAAATTAAGTGGGGGTTCTCATATTCCCAGCCTCCACATAGCAGAAAAATCTGCTAGAATGAAGAAGGTAATCTCATTAGTATGCCATTATCTCGGAACTGAAGAGCAAATATGGTTGCTGTTATTTCTGACAACAGGGCTTTTGTCCTGATCAAAAACGATCCTGGTACAATAGAGTGTATACTTTTATGAATAGGTCACTGTTTACTACACACAACCAAATGTTGCTTTGGAATCAGCCTGGTTTCCTTTCATGTGGGTGAGGGATTGGCAACAATAAATTTGCGTATGGCAGATCTCCGAGGGTGCATGTGGCGATGGAGTATTTCAGGTTCCTTTCTGCCCCCTCCCCTCACCGAGGCAACTGAAGAAGGTCATTTTCTCTTGACAGACCTAGAAATTGATGTAGGGGCAGAATGAGAGTGAGGTGTTGAAAATCAGACATAATAGATTATATATTGTACATTTTGATGAGCCCATGTTAACAATATGCCTTTCAAGTTCATCCATTTTGGGTTGAATTGTGGCCTTTATAAGTGGGTTTCTCTGACTTACTTTTTTCATGCTGTTCAACATTGAATACTTTCTGTAAGACTTACTGATCTTACTAAGATTTTCATGCAAAGATTTAAGGGAAATCAGAATAGATTTAGAGTATTTTATATAGCTAATTAATAGAACTTTCCGCTAAAACTATTTAAAGTCCAAAATCTAATAGCAAAAGACCGTTTCTCATTTTTGGCAGCTTTCCTCAAATCAGATCAATTGGATGACTGTTCCTGTCAATTTTGTGGAATTCTTGTACTAACAAGGTAAAATACATGGTGAACCCAGGGGCTGTGTAGGTCCTCATTACATATTTATCTCAACCTGACTTGAAATTTTGAATTTTTCATATAATGAGAAGTTGAGCATTCCTCCCCTTTTCCCCCCTAAAATACGGCTCATTTTACCAATTAGTGTATACATTTAAACAATTATTCTTGGTTAATGGTTAAGATCCTAAACTGAGAATAGATTCTTCCTTCAGCAGAGAGAGGATATAATGGAACAACCAGAGGCAACAGAGTCCTGAGGGACAAACCACGCGCAGGATTGAGGTGGTTTGCACGATGTAATGGACACCTAACAAGTGATCGGCGCTGTGGCCATAAACACTAGCTTTCCCCACTCAATGGACTTGACTCTTACCGTGGAATCAGACAATTTCGATCAGAAAGGAACCATCTTACTGTGGCCAAATGTTAAATATTAGGGGAGAGAAACCTAGATCTAAGAGAATCACAGTGAATTGTCCAAGGCAACACAGCTAGTAAATGGCAACATTGAAATTATAGCCGAGCCTCCAAATCATTAGTTCATTGTTTTTCAAAAGAATTCCAATGTTACTGATTATTTCATAAGTCAGACCCAGTTTGCATGATGCGGTCTTGAAGGACATTGTCTGTGCTTGCTCCCTTTGTCATTTCATACCCAGTGCCTGGTGCACGAAAGGATCTTGCCTGTCTGCCCCATTAAAGCGTAGAGAACAAACACGCTTTTTCTCGAACAATCACTTTCCAATAATTCTAATATTCATTTAAGAATATTAATAGTTTTGACTGTTCCATTGCTCATAAATATGACCGTCTGAGGTTGAAAATAAGAGTAAAATGCACCTGTTGGCTACTTGTTATTAGTGATAGTTTCATGGCAACAGAAGATGAAAATCAATGGGAACATGGAGCTGAGAAGCAACTTTTGATATCTCCTATCAATGGTATATGTGTTCCTCAGTATCACAAAAGGAGAAGTGGAGGTAATATTAACAAAATATGTATTTACAAAGCTACTCAGCAATTTTTGATAACATTTAAGGCCATTGAGGTCTAACAATACAGTTACAGACCCAGAGTTCAATTAGACTTTGAAAAACTTGTTCAGCTCTATTGCCTCTAGGAAGCCTATAGGAGAAAGGGTGAACAACAACTGAACAAATTATTTTCTCTGTGTGGTATGGTTCCAATAAAACATTGTGACAAGCTTCTGCCCTAAGTCAATCAATACAAGTAGACATTTGAATGTCTAAATACTATATGCAGAGTAATAGGAAAAAATAAAAATATATTCCTGAAATGTGGGAGTATAATGCACAGCATGGTGACTATAGTTAATAATACTGTATTACATATTTAAAATTTGCTAAAAGAGTTAATCTTAAAAGTGTTCATCACCAAAAAAAAAATGTTTGGTAACTATGTAAAAAAAAATAGATTTCTGAAACAAAAGAGAAATTTATTTTTCTATTCCTTCAGCAATGTAGTTTTTTTGTAGGGTATCTCAGTTGCTACACTAAAAGAATCTGATTTTTCAGTATATAGATTTATCAGTACTTGCTGTTCTGTTGATTGTCTTTTACCTTAAATGTATTTGTGACTTTTTCACATGCACAAACACCCCTCAAGGATGATCTAAAGATGTCCAAAGTTAAAAGTAAGTAATTTTCAACTGTACTTAAGGTAATTCTTGTTTTCTCCCCAAGCTGATTCAAGTTACTTCCAAAATAATCTGGGAAATTGTGCTGGAATGTCTAATATAGCAAAGAAGGAGCAATCGTTTATCTTTTTGGTGAAATGATAGCATCCTGAGGTTGGAAGTCTAGACTGCAGATCAAAATGCTCTTGAGTGGGCTAATTAGTCAGTTTATCAACGAATCAACAGATGTGTTGACTAGTTAAACTTTCTCCCCCAGACCTAGCTTTCCTTCTATCCCGGGCACTTTGCCTAAATCTCATTCTTTTTCTCTGCTAATCTCTCTGAAAGTGTTAGCTGATAATTTAAGGTGTGACCACTCCCAGGAGTATTGCATTTCAAAAGAGGCCTCCAGATAGAAAATACTTCAATTAAAGGAGCTGGGGAAGGGAGGACAGTTGTTATTTAACTCACTTGTAAGTTGAGTTCCAGGCCATTTAACTCAGTCTTTAGCTAGAGCCCCCTCTGAGCTCCCTCACTTAATTCCCTCCAACTTGGAGAGCCAATGACGGAGCAGATTTCTTCCCTTTTAAGCATCACATCACAATAATTTCAGCCTAAAATCTAAAAATCTAGTTTACGCACCTGTGTCTTAGCTATAGATTATAGCTGAACAGAAACATTAAAAGTATTCCTTTCCACACTGTGTTGTACAGCTGAAACTAATTCTAAAAAACGTGTATTTCACAATAACAAATAATAATTAAAAAAACACACCAAGTATTTCATTCCTAAATGCTATCTTAACAGTGTGTGAAAGAAAGAATTTGTGTTTCCAGGACCCATGGCCTGCTACAGGTACTCAAGCTTTCATAAACATGGCATATTTTATGCTTAGAGTTTAAAATACAATTACAAATTTGGTTTCCTTCTTTCTCAGATATTTGGACATATTGAAACATGAAGCATCCATTGTGCCCAGGCTCACTCACTAAGGCATTTTTCTGTCCAAGTCTGTATGAACAATATGTATATTTTATATACCTATGTACGTTAATGTGTATATAGGATGTGCCAGTATTTCCAACTTATTCTCATATAATGAGAGTTATAATAACAATGATTTCTATGCTCAATAACAAATGTTTCTGGAGTTCCTTCTATGGTCAGTCAACACCAGACATTGGATATACAACCAGGAATGTATGCATGGAACTTTAGTTTATGAAGGTTTGTTTCTCTTATTACATTTCAATCGTTCTCCACTTTTCTCCTTCAAAAATAGGAAATTATAAAACAAATACACACAACTGTGTTCACAATTTAGGGAGATATGCTCATTTTTTGGTTTCATTAGCTCTTAGGGTTACGATGCTCTACTTTCTATTTGAATTTGTCAAGGACCACAACAATATGAGACTATGCTTCCTAAAGTGGCTTTGTCTTATATATTTAATATTCACACCCTCATATGTGCTGTAGACGTTCAGATATAGATGGTCAACTTTATGGACTGTAATGGAAGTGAAGGTGTTCACAGCAGCTTGCTTTCCCAGCCTGCCTTCTGCTAATTAATTGGTTTCAGTGATCCATGCGCAGGTGGAAAGATCCATTTTGGTATATGAGCAAAAATAAAATCAGTATTTGTTAAATACTTGTTAAATTTGTTAAATTTGGTGAATAATTCCTTGTAATTTAGTTTTCTGACACTTAACATCTCTGAATATATTTTAAATCATTTCTGAATAATGATATTGTGTTTAAGGTTGGGGTTTAAAAAATGTCTTTCTCCCTGAAACAACGTGGCAGCTCTGTTCGGCAGACAGTCACGCAATAGTATAGAAGGTATTGCACAGCTTTTCTGCCTTCTAGGTGATAACTTCCCAAATCACTTAGGGCAGTCGCCTACACTTCATGCTCCTAGACACCTACAGGCACCTGCTAGAAAACAATTCTAAGGATGTCGTAGTCACCCAGTTTTCAGTTTCTATTGTTTTCTTCTGCAGGTTTCTCGATAAGCTAATTTTGAGTGACACATTTATTTGTTAATAGATATTATTGTTTCACCCACATTTAAAAACATTTTTAATGAGTAATTTTTTAAAATTTACAGAAGTAGAGAGCATGGTATAAAGAGTAGCTGTAGACACACCACCTAGTTCAACAATTACAAGCTCATGACCAGTCTTATTTCATGAGCTTTCCTCCAGCCAGGGCTAAAATGAGTAGAAACATGAAGTGTTTATATGAGTGGAGAATTAATGAATTAATTATCTTGGTGAGCAGATATTAGGGCTTTAAGAGTTCTTTCTTTTAACGGTATATTAAATATAGTTTGTGGACCCTTATAGTATTAGTATCATATGTATTGCTCCAGAAAACTTTAGGCCTACATTTTAATTTTAAATTTATTGACTTAATGTGTTTATTTGCAAGACATCAGATATCAGTGTGTAAACAGGAAAATACAGTCAGCTTTCTGGAAGTTCATATATCTAGATAGCTATTTTTCTGTGGATAAAGCATCAAGTTTATGTTTAACAAGGAATGAGGCAAAAATGGGTTATGGTCATGGAGGAACAGCCACCCTGGGTCTCGTCACTGCAGTGTGACTTTAGGCAAGCCACTACATCAATTACTCTGGGCTACACTTTCCTGCTTCTTTCATTTTAAAATTCAGTCTGTATTAAGCAATTGTTTTCTGTCAGGCACTGTGGAGAATGCAGGGGCGAATACATCACCATTCTAGACATGAGGACCTCCGATGTAGAGAAGCTGGGAGTAGGTGCTGGATATTCTCTAAGGCCATTTCCACCTCTGGTAGTAGGTTTTAATGATTTATTTTATGTTAATATTCTTTTCCTAAGCATTCACTATTCCTCATTATTTATAGGATAATACTTTTTGTCTAATATTTGAGAATGCCCATAGTCTGACTGAAATCTGCCTTTCTAACTTACGTTTTTACTTTATCCCTACTAAAATCATTCTCTCCAGTTACAATGATTCCTATTATTATTGTTGCCTGAACATTAGTAGATAGCCGAGGAGTCCTCTCTGATTCTGGGCCCTCACTGCTTCCCTCTGAGCATCTAATTTCCACTTGTTCTTTAAAAGGCAGCACACTTCTTAGCTTCTCTGTAGTTCCTTCCCCAACCATCCCTTCCAGTTTTGTGCATTTCCAGCAATCGTAGCAGCCCTTCTCATTTGGTATGGAATCATGTCTTCAGATGCCCACCTCTCCCAGATAGACTCCTTGACCTAGCCAGCCAGCTCTGGATTCTCATTTGTAACCACTGATTTCATCCTCCTCATTTCTCTTTCCCACCAGGAAGTTTGTGAACAGGAAGTAGCTTATGAACAGGAAGACAAATTGTGGACAGGAAGTTTGAGTACAGAAAATTTGCCCCATTCATCTTTGAATCACACATGCTTAACAAACACAATGCTTGCCCCCAGGGTGCATGTTCAGTAAATGATTGATGGTGGATAAATGGATGCCTCAGTACTTTTTCTTTCCTGTCTTATAATGTTATTTTACCTTTAGTGTGTGGGGAAGAATTCTGCAAAGCTTTAATTCCTTCACGACACCCAAGGTGTGATTTACATAGAGGCTTTTCAATGAACAGAATTCCATTTTCTACTTATAAAACAGTTATATTTTCAAGTCTTTCTCAAGAGCTAATAATTTTCAAAACGTACTTAATCAGTTGCTAAAGATTGTATAAGACACTATAAAGATATTCTGTGATAATTGATACTTATACACAATTTCAAATGTTTAGATATTCGAAAACACCTGGATGTCCTTAGTAGGTGTATTAAATTTGTTTTACGGTGTTTCACAATCTCATTGGTGAAAAATTTATCAAAAATTTTTTTGAATTTTTTAAAATTAATTCTGCTTCAACTAAAATAAAATCTTAAAAACCCCAAATGATGGTAATCCTTGGGGTCAGAGCCCCTGAAAGGCATTTGAAGCATTTTCATGGGTCCTGTTTTGTTTGAGCCTTAAAATAAACAGGTAGGAGATTTCCAAGCTTAAATATTTATTCACATTTAGCAGTGAGGAAATTGGATTTAACACCCATCTTTGTAGTGCTATATAGAGAGCAATAAACAAGCTACAATCTTTCTAGTTTGTTTGGGCTAATCTGTTAGCCACATAACTTGAAAGCTTGAAACACATCTGGAATACTCATAATCTGAACAAGATTCATTGAAAAGCAAATATGACAACCAAGAAGAGATAAGGGTTCTAAAAATTGTTGTTGCTACATGACAGTTTGAGAACAGCTACTGGTCCTCAACTCCCTGAAGGCAAGTACTGCCTGACCTTGACCTCTCACCTCAGGCATGCATGATGCCTACCTAACCTCTGGGGCTTAGCTTCCTCATCTGTGGAATGGGGATTATGTGGAGATTGATTTGCTTCAATATCTGTAAAGCCCTTGTATCAGTGCCCGGCTCATGGTCTGGTCTGTGGTACAAGCTTGCTTTTATTATTACACAAGTGAATTTGATAGCAAGGTATACTGGCTAAGTCAGCTTCGTGCAATATCTTGTTTGTGTGTATTTTGCTCTTTACTCAGTTCATTCATTTATCTGTAGATAAACTATTTTAATAACTACTTCTAATTCATGTAGTTATATATGTTGCTTGAGTGCCTGTCATATGAAAAGCAGTGTGCTAGGTGCTACATATTCATGTAAGATTTGGAGAACATGTCCCTTCACCTGGGCCCCTGAGGCTGCAGGAGGCTCATGTACATCATTCTCACCAAGCTGTCTTCCAAGGGGATGGGCGGTAAGCTGGGTAGTCCTCCCCACCCCCACCCCCCTACCCCTAGCCCCAGTGCCACAGGACACATCCTCAGAGCCTTCATTCTCTTCACATGGTCTTCCTGCTGGCCTTGCCAGCATTCACCTGCTGTGACATTCACCAGGCTTACTTTCTCCTTGGGAAGTAGGGAGCAGAAGAAGATGCTCCCTTTCTAGCCCCCACAGCCTCCAGCCTAGAAAGGAACACCAAGGACCACTAGCACCACCTCGTTTCCCCCCTTTTTTAGCAGATGTTGCTATGAACGCTCTACTCCAATACCCCTTCCCATGACGTGGATTATTTACACAGACGTTCTGAAATAAGCATTGCCCCTTTTTATCCAAAGATGTGTGTTATGACCTCCTGCCTGCAATAGTTTCCACTCCTCTTTAATTACTGGATCCTGATTTTTCTTCAGAGCCACACTGTGTTTCCGTGAATACTCCCCAGAGGTTCTCTGCCCTCCTCTGCCACCCCTCAGCTCCCTCTCCCAGGTTCTCTGGAGACTTTCCACACCAGCTGCAGACTTGCTCCCTCCTCTCTTTAAATTTCTCCTGTGACAAGATGCGTATCGCTTTGCATCAGGTTGCATCATATGATGTCAGAAAGCTGAAAGAAAACAAACTTTTCCCTAAGGCACGGGCACTGACAACAACAAAAGGAGACTGTGGGAGGGAGCCACTGTGAGTTTCGATTACAGAACAGCTACCTCTGGCTTTAAATAATCATTCTTTCAGTCCACCATCTGTATTGTATTTTTTTAGTGCACATTAAAAACATATCCTTTTTTCTTAGGTGTTTTCTGAGGCTTAAAATTCATTTTGTTTGTATAATAACGTGTAAGGTTCAGCACACTACTTGATTTTGTGTTCATCCTATTCCAAGGATGGGTGATTAAAATACCATCAACAATATAGGAGCACCTGGTGGAAAACTTCACCCCAGAATTAATGTACTATTGATGACTGTCCCGATTTGCTAAAAAATCACTTAGTGTGCAAAACTTTCTTCGAATCTGATGTTTTGAAATAAAGGTTTATGTGTAAAAAATGTGTGTGTTGTTGTGTTTAAAACAGGCAACAATATGACTTGGATTTTACTTATTTTTAGCATGACTTCTTCTGCTGGTGCTCTTTGATTAAATTTCAGAAAAGAGCCTTTATTTCCTATTGATGCTTTTTCTCTAGGGAGATGCTGGTCCACAAGTAACTGCAGAGCCAGCTCAGAATGGTCCTATCCTGTTTGACTGGGAGGTGCTGAATTGTTTTTCAGGGACAGCAGACCAGGACCATAGGTCATGTAGCTGAAGTATGAGCAGAGGAGAAAATTTTGGCCTCCCATTGTACCTGGAACCAAAGTCTCGCCCCAACCCCCAACCAAAGGTTGAGGACATACCCAGAACTTGAACACTGGAACCCTTTCAGAAGCCAAGGGCCAATTGTCCAGGAAGACCTGGTGCTGATGCCCCTTTACCATAAATGGCCAAGTTCCAAGGCCCTCCAGTTAAAACTTGCCCCACCATCAGTCCTGCATACCTGTCCCCCTTAGTCCCTTAAACACCCGTAAGCTAGTCCACCAAGGAAGATGAGTTTGAGGCATCATTAGGTCTCCCATCTTCTCAGTTGGCCCCCTCTCCATCAATAAACCTTTCCTTACTCCAAACTCTGATGTTTTGGCCTTTCAAAGCATCAGGCACGTGGACTTTGGTTTGGTAACACACATGACAAGATAAAATTTTTGAGAGTGCCAGGCCCTGTAGGGAACTGGCTAAGATCCTTTCTCAGAGGATGAGTTTCAGCTGTGCAGTCCTTTGAAGAGTCTGTGGACCTGCCTCACTGCAGATGTGAAGTCTACACAAGGAGGCTTTAATGTGTTAAACTTCTCTGACGATCAGGAACACACGTAGAGAAATTTGGGGAAATAACTCATATGCCGTGATTTGTCTCTGTAACTCACAGCTCTAGGATACGGATAAATAAGATAAAATTAGTCCAGTGTCCTTCCCGGCTCATAATTTCTCCGATGGGGAAACCAGACCATAGTCAAACCTTTGGGGCTGTTGCCACCTGCATGACTTCCACTCGCCTTCCACAGGCCAACCTACTTTGAGGGGCATCCCCAAGACAGAAGACCAGGAAACGTGGGGTCAGGGATTCTCTCTTATGCTTTGTTCTTCTAAGATAACTTAGAGTTTTCCATTGTGTTTGAGGACATTCTCTCAACTGCATTTCAGACAAGAGGCAACTGTTTCCAATGTTGGTGGGAAAATATGTAGGTCAAAGGAAAAGAATTGTGTATAGGTAATAACCTCATTTTGCTTGCTTTGGTTCTGAGCAGCTGTCTGGGGGAGTTGAATTTCCCACCTGGGAGTAATTCTATGTATAATAATAGGGGTTTAGGATAAGGAGTCTTTGGGCTAGATGCCCCTCAAGTGCTTCAGTCTCACAGTTCTTGACTTCTTCAGTCTGCGGACAATTAGTAAATCCACTGAAGGTTATAGAACAAACCTTGACAGGGGTCAAATTTTGTAATTTTATGTGCTCTGTGCCAGGGCTGTAGTCAGAGCCTCTCCACCGTCTGTCCCCTGTCGTCTGTCCTCTCTCCATTCCTATCTGAATGTGGAAACCTGATTCCTGCCCTGCTCAAAGTTGTGGCTGCCCGTTGGGTGGCATCTTCCTGCTCAACCTTTTCCCATCCCATGTCTGATGCCTCTTGTTTCCCCTCTCTGTTCTCCAGCCAATTGGATTGTCTTCACTTGCTTGAGCACACCATGCTCCTGTAGCCTCTGGCCCTTTGCAGCTGCCATTGCCTTTGCTGGAGGTGCTCTTTACTTCCTCTTGGACCAGGTAATTCCTACGAATCCTTCAAAGCTCACCTCAAACATTATTTCCTTAAGAAACATTTTTATTTTTGTTTTTTGTTTTTTTCATTCCCTGTCAGATTAGGTAGATTCCCCTGTTTTATGACAACTCAGACCTATGTATTTCTTCAATTTGTTACAAAATAGGGTAAATATTTTTGAGATACACTGATGTAATTTTATGCTTTGCATTTATTGGTGTATGGCTTTCTCCTTTCTCAGCCTGGGCAGCCACCTGTCCTGGTGGAGGAGGGTGATCAGCAATAATGTAACAAAACAGGTTATTTGCGTGCACAGAGACATATAAGGCCTGAAGGCTAAACTTTATGGAGAGAGAGAAAGATTTCCCAAGTTTGGGGATCTCCCTTTTTGCCATATGCAAAACTAGGCAAAGCAGATTTGACCATGGAATTTTGTGAAAGGAAGGTGGTGATGAAATAGAGAAAAAAAGGGATAGCCTGTCTGAACCCATAAATTGTGAAGCAGAGAAAATAAAGCAAATTGAGATAAAGGCAGTTGAGTATGTATCAGAGTACATGTCCACCCCCAGTTTTGGGCCTGCTCTTCAAGGTTGACAGGGCACAATGCTGGGGATTGGGGATAGGAGTCCCACGCACAAATCCAGAAATGTTCAGGGTCATCTGTCCAGAGTAGAGGGCTTTTGATATGTCTCTCCTTGAGGACTTTGGGAATAGGTGGCCATATCGCTGCCCCTGCTCCAATACCTGGTGGCCATTTGAGGTGACAGTGGCTACACAGCACAAAGAGGCAGAGTGAGTTTAGTGTCTCAGTGGCCAGTGGCATGGAAAGCATCAAGATGTTCCCACAGGTGTGTGGTGGGAGTGGACAGTAGCTGAGAACATTTCAGAGCATCCTTGGGGTGAAGGCTGCCTGGATCTAGAACCCAACAGAAGTCATGGACAATTTCAGGGGGCACATGGGGCCAAAGGAGAGGAAGAACCAGAGAGAAGGGAATGGCTGGTGCTTTCCAGGAGAATTATTGCAGTAAAAGAGACTAGTTGTTGACCAGCCACAAACTTCATCTATGAACGGCAGGAAAGCATTAGAATGGGTCATCTGAGACCACCATAACCCAGGGTTCAGCAATCTGGGGAGATTATGTGAAGCCTGGAGCCTGCACATATTAGTGGTCAGCACATTCATAGTAATTGGCTTTGCATTCAGGTCTGTACTTGAATCTTGCATCCACCACATACAAAGTTATTTGAACTCAGCAAGTCTCAGGTTTTTCATTGGCAGAATCTCATTTTGTTGCTGTGAAAATGCAGTGAGTTTAAACAAGTAGAGCACTGAGAGCAGTGCCCACTGGGCAGACAGCACAGGGATGATCACCATTGTTCTGTTAATGTATTTTATTAAGATTTCATTTTTTAGAGCAGTTTTAGGTCAAGAGCAAAACTGAGGTGAAGGTCTAAGAGTTCTTGTATTCCCTCTTATTTCACACACACACAGCTTCCTTCATTATCAACCTTCCCCACCAGAGTGAAACATTTGTTACAATTGATGAACCCCATTATGGCCTAGAGTCTATAGTTTAAATTAGGATTTGCTCTTGGTGTTGTACATTCTGTGGGTTGGGACAAATGTGTAATGACATGTATCCATTGTTATAGTATCACATAGAGTATTTTCACTGCCCTGAAATTCCCCCTGTGCTTCATCTGTTAATATTTTTAGAGGGTAAGCTTCAATTGGTGAACATTAAAAGCAAATGGCTTCATCTCTTCCCAATCCCACCTGTCTGCTCTGTGTCCTTTTATATGTTTATCTATCTATCTATCTATCTATCTATCTATCTATCTATCTATCTATCATCTATCTTCTATTTATCTATCTCTGTCCAGTTTCTATGTGCACATGTGTGTATTTAGCTTCTATAAGATAAGATTTTCCATTTGCTCTGCACCTTGTTTCTTTCACATTATGGATGTCCTCCATGTCAGCACATAGTATTTTAATTATGTGACTTTTATTTTATTCACAACATGGTGTATGATTGAACGGGTAGCAAAGGAAACGTAACCCCATGTCATTCATTCTTATTCATTGCTACCACTTGCAGAAGAATGATTCAAGGCCACACTCTTATAGATTCTTTAAAACTCTGTTGTGCGTTTTCTTTGCTTCCTATAGCTGCCCCTGGTTCATTTGTATCACATTGGCCTCTATTTTTTGTTGTGGGAGCTTTTAGAATTTTCCTTTTATTTGTGGTTTTCTTAAACTGTATCAGGACCTATCTGGGTGTGGGTGTGGATGTATTTTTTTTTTCACCCTGTTCTGTCCTTGATAGGCCATTATATAAGAAACTTCAGGTCTGGAAAAGAGGCTTCAATTATTTCTCTTATGGTTTCTTTCCACTAACATTTCTGTTGTCTATTTTTACAAATCTCTATTAGACAGCTTAACACTCCTGGATCTATCTGGCAAAACTTTGAAGTTTCCATTTATTCATTTGTCTGTTTTTTTTTTTCTTTTAGATCTGGGAGATTTATTTAACTATCTGCCAATAGTCTGGTCTCCACAGTGACAGAGAGCCCTCATTTAGATAAGCAGATTGGTATTTCAATCAAATTTTTGTTTTGTTGATCCTATTTTAATTACTAGGACCTCTTCCTTTTATGTGAGTGCTGTTTTCTTCTTCTCCTTCCCCTCCCCCCTTTATCTTCTTCTAATTGTAGCCAATTCTAATTTTATGGGGGCAATTTCCTCTCTAATATCTCAGGATCAAATTGCATTATTATTATTATTATTATTATTATTATTATTATTATTCCTATTTTCTTCCAGGTGAGCTGTTTTATTTGGTCATTATTATGATTAACTTACACGCTGGTATTTTCCTTCTGTCTGGGGAGGCCCTTGGTTTGGCTCATTTTTATGAATGAAGGCCTGGGTTGATTTACGTCGGCGGTGATTGTGGGTTTCCTCTGTAGTATGCACATCTGTTTCCTGGGCAGGCCTCTTCCTTGAATGGCTAACTACAGGCCCCATATAAGTGGGTGAGGCATCAACAGCAGGAAGAACGAGCAGCAGACATCCTGGGGACCTCCTCCTTCCCCACGCCCCTCCCGGGCCAAGTGCCAAAACCGGGCAGTTGTTCCCTGAGAGTTGATAACACAGCACACAGATTTTCTAGCTTTTTTGGTTCCTGGCTCCTTCATTGTCTAACTGATTTTTCATAGCACCCCTGAGCCAAAAGAACTTCCTAACAGTCTTCTTTATAAGTAGTTAGGTCTAAGCAACTTATTAACTATTTATGTCCTAACAACTTAGTAGCCGTTTGAAAACGAAAACATATAAATTAAAAGAGAAAACACTATTTCTCTTTCATGCTTAAGTAGCCCCCATTAATTAGTAGAGGGCTGCATGTGCCCATTGGGAACTGCACAATGTCTCAAACCCTAAGATCAGATCAGATATTTCTTCCCACACTTTCTGTTCCACCTTGATTTTTCTAGTAGTACTTGCTTTTTATCATAGCAGCTGTTGAAAATCTTGCTTCCCAGAGATATGAATGATACCATGGAAATGAATGTAGTGCAATCTAAAGTGGAAGCTATGAATGCGTAACACAAGCATTTCTCCTGGTGTTTGTTATCTTTCCAGAAGGGCTTTTTACACCCCAAATTTAAAACACCACAGTGACCCTGTGGGTGAGCCATGGCATCCTGGGGCCCCTTGGGGCCTACTTTCGATCATAGCTTTAGTAATTTCCCTTCTGGGGACCTTGCTGTCTTTTCTTCCTCATGCTCACGTGAAGGTCAGCCCTGATCTGCTTCTTTTATGCCCCCAAAGCCTCACATTTCTTTTCCAACCACTTAGGCATTTTGGTTGCTAGTGTAAGACTTACCATAAATTAGCTATGTTTTCTCAAACAAACCAACTAGCATCCTTAGGCCTCGGTTTCTTTAGCTGTGAAGCTGTGAAATGAGGATGGGACTGGGTCACTATGTAGCTCTCCTTTGGTTGTAAGACCCATGGCTTCTCTGAACAGCTCAGTTGCTCATCCATACAATCATGAGATAACAAACCATACTGACAATATTTCAGGGTTGAAATGACTCCCCTCCTTTCTTCCTCTAGCTTTTAGGATTTTTCTTTTTCCTGGTTCTTCTCCTATTATCTTTGGCCATACATTCTTAGGTTCCTTTTCCTCTCTATTCCTTTTGCATATTGTGATCCCTCTAGTTGCATCCCCAAAGTGCTTCCTTTCCCCCTGACCCTCTATACAATTCATCAAAGACAACTACGTATGACTTCCACTATCAAATGGTTAATATTATTAGCTCAAACCTCTTTCCAGAACTTCAGACTCATATATTCAACTCCCTATATGAGTAGATATTCTTTGCTTCAAGGCCCCATAAATGTTTCTAACTCAGTATGTTCAGAGCTGAATTCATTATCCCTTGTCCTTAATTGATCTCTCTTGCAATAGAATACTAATTGATTTCTTTTTCTTCAGTGTAAGTCTCTCCAGTCTATCTTCCATACTGTCAGCAGAATGATCCTACTAAAACCAAAATCTAATAATCTTTCTATCATGATTAAAAATCTTTAGTTTTCCCATCACTCAAAACTCATTTAAAACCTCTGCACAGCCCTTCACAGCCTCGTCTTTACCCACTTCTTAAGTCTTTGTTTTGACCACTTAAACCTTGCAACCATACATTAAAGCTGACATTTTTCTTTAGGTGTGCGGTTCTACCAATTTTGACACATGTATATATTTCTGTGATGACTACCACAGTCAGGATACAAAACAGTTCCATCATCCCCCAAATTTCACTCTGGCTATCCCTTTATAGTGACACCTTCCCCCACACCTAGCCCCTGGCAATCACTAATCTGTTCTTCACCACTGTAAGTTTGTGTCTTCAATAACACACAAATGTAATCATACAGTGTATATAGCCTTTGAGATTGGCTTCATTTATTCACCATACACTTTTAAGAGTCATCTAAGTCATTGTGTGTACTAAGTTTATTCCATTTTATTGCTGAGCTGTATTCCATTCTACCAAGGTACTACAGTTTGTTTATTCATTCATCTGTTGAGGGACATTATGGTTGTTTTCAGTTTAGGGCAATTATGAATAGAATTGGTACAAATATTCATACACAAGTTTTTGTGTGAACACACATTTTTATTTCTCTAGAGTAAATACACAGGAGTAGAATTGTTGAGTCATATGATAAGGTTATGTTTAACTTTATAAGAACCTACAAAACTGTTTTCCAGAGCGGATGACTATATTTTTAAAAAACAGATTCATAGTTGATTCTGATATGGTCTTCGTCTGTTCAGGCTGCTATAACAAAATGCCATGGACTAGTTTTATAAACAACACACATTTATTTCTCACATTTCTGGAGGCTGGGATGTCCAAGAGCAAGGTGTTGGTAGATTTAGTATCTGGTGAGAGCCCACTTCCTTGTTCATAGACTGTCTTCTCACTGTTCTCTCACCTGGTAGAAGGGATGAGGGAGTTCTCTTGAGTACCAATCCCATTCATGGGTGCTGCACCCTCATAACTGATCACCCCCCAAGAGCACATCTTTTAATACTACCTCACTGGGGGTTACATTTCAACATACAAATTTTGGGGGGATGAAAACATTCATTGTAAAGCGGATGCACAACCAGGTGGTGTGTAAACCGTGGCAATGTATAATTATTTACATGTTAGCCTCCCTTATCCACTATAAATGGTTTGAAGACAGAAGCTATGTGTGTTTAGTTTTGTAATCTCTGTATCCCCCAAACGTAGCCGAGTGCCAGCATATATTTGGTTATAGGTGCATAAATAAAAGAGGTAGTAGTCTACCATGGGGGTAATAAATGGGGTGCCCACAGGCCTGCTTTCCCACAGTGGTATACCCAGAATATTTGACACACCACACAGGTAGTTTTTACATGCCCCTCCCCCATATAGCAAAATTATTTTTAGTGATGATCATGTAATAATCAGTAATAATAATTTTTTATTTGCTCCTTACTTATAAAACAAACAGTTAAAATAGTACATTGCTATTTTAAAATATTTTCCAACTTTGGTAAAATATTTTATGAACTAAAATTTGCACTTAACAAACAAAAATATTCCATCTTGCAGTTTCCCCTCTGCCTCAATGTTTTAGGTTTTAAGCATAAATGAAAGCTCAGAATGCTCAACTTGAAAGACATCTTAAAATAACTCGAGTTGTGTTTCTTTGTCTTTATGTCACTGTACTATTACTTTTTACTTAGAATCTAAGTTTTTAAAAAAGATTTTTACTAAAAATATAGTTAGCATACAATATTATATTAGTTTCAGGTGTACACAATAGTTATTCAAAATTTATATACCTAAAGAAGTGATCACTATGCCAAGTCCAGCAACCATCCAACACTGTACCACGCTATCACAATATTATTGACTATATTCCCTAAGCTGTACATTACATCCCCATAACTTACTTGTTTTATACTTGGAAATTGGACCACTGTCGCCCTTCACCTTTCCCCCCTTTTTTCATTTCTCAGTTACAGTTGACATTCAATATTATTTTATATTAATTTCAGGCGTACAGCATAGTGGTTAGACATTTATATAATTTAAAAAGTGATCCCCCTGATTACTCTAGTACCCACTTGTCATTATTTCTTCAAATAGATTTTCAGTCCCTTGCTTTCTCTCTTCTCCTTCTGGTACCTCAATAATGCACATGTTACTCTTGATGTTGTCCCAGAGGTCTCTTAAACTATCCTCATTTGTTTGGATTCTTTTTTCTTTTCGCTGTTCTGATTGGATGTTTTCTGCTACCTTGTCTTTCAAATTGCTGATTCGATCCTCTGCTTCATCTAGTTTGCTGGTGATTCCTTCCAGTACATTCTTCATTTCAGTTATTGTAGTCTTTACTTTTGGCTGGTTCTTTTTTATGGGTTCTGTGTCATTTTTTATGCTTGCTTCTCTTTGTTGAAGTTCTCACTCAGTTCTCTGAGTATCCTTATAACCATTGTATTGAACTCTGTATCTAGATTGCTTGACTCCATTCCATTTTGCTCTTTTATTGGATTTTTCGCCTGTTCTTTCATTTGACACATTTGTTTCCTCATTTTGGCTGCTTCTCTGTGTTTGTTTCTATGTATTAGGTATGGTTCCTATGTCTCCCAGTCTTGGCCAGGTGGCCTTCTGTAGTAGGTCCCCTGTGGGGCCTAGTGGCACAGTATCCCTGGTTAATTGAGCCAGGTACTCCAGGCGTGTCTCTTGTATGGGTTGTGTGTCCTCCTGTTTATACTTGAGCTTTGATTGCTGTTGGCATGGCAGTGGGTGGTATTGACCCTCGGCCGACTGGCTGTGGGGTTTGGCCACATCTACAGTTTATGGGCTGCTGTGCAGGGGGCTTACCCCACTGAGGGGGATGCACCCCAGTGGGCTCTGGTGCCTGTTGAGACTGCCCTTTGTGTGTACTGCTTGTGGGGCTAATTTTGTGGTGGGTGCTCTGCTGTGGTCTGAAACCAACCTCCATGTATGTTGGTTCTGGGTCCTCTTGGGAGAGGCTATGGTGCAGGCCCAGGTCAGCCTGTGACCAGTCAGGGCTTACCTGGTAGGAGCTACAAAGCAATCCACAGTTGGTCTGCCTGTGTTAAAGCTGGAGGCACGTAGGAGAGACCACACTGCAAACCAAGGCTGCCACCAGTACCGAGTTTGGGGTAGTGTGGCAAAAAGCCAGGACACTCTGAAGCCTGATGCCACCTGCCAGCTCCCATAAGGTTCAGCTGCTGATAAAGCCTCCTGCTGAATGCAAATTGGGTGAGGCAGGTTCTCAGTGAGTCAGCAGGGTGGAACAGTAGAGCTCACCAGACCAATCAGATTCAGATTTGGCCTGTGGGGGTGGGCTCAACACAGGAAAGATGGCGCCTGCCTGCCGGCTACACAGAAGCAGGATGCTACACAGGGAAAACAGCAACTGTTCTCCATGCATTGTTCTGAAGCAACATACCTCAGTCTGCTTCCCATATGTGTCGGACACACCTTGAGTCATCATCCCATCGCTGGAGCCCAAGGTGAGTGCCTGTGAGTGAGTGAGTCTGTGCATGAGCTCTTTCAGAGGACGCTTGGGTTTCCTGCAGCCTCCCGTTTCACCTGGACTGTCAGAATCCCCACCGTTTTTCACAGCCAAATATTGTGGGGGCTCCTCTTCTTGGTACTAGTACTCTGGGCTGGGGAGCTCAGTGTGGGGCTGGGGTCCCCAGCTCTTCTGGGGGGGAAACTCCATGGCAGAGATAGCCCTCCTGATTCTCATCTACCACACGCAGATGTGGGGCCCGTTCTGTGTTTCTGCTCCTCCTATCAGATTCAGTGTGACCTCTTGTTTATATCCTTAGTTATAAAATTTCTGTTCAGGTAGACTTTAGATGGTTCTCCAGGTTGATTGTTCTATAATTTAGTTGTAATTTTGATGTGTTCATGGGATGAACAGTCTTTATCTATTCTGCCATCTTGGATCTCTAGAAACTAAGTTTTAATGCAAGAATGTATATTACCACAGGGGTTGCAGAAGCACCTAGAACAAGCTTGAACTGGTCTATGCCATTAAGCTCCTACCCTCCAAATGAAGGCAGGTAGCTGAGTCCTTCTGTGCAGGGGCACACTGTATAAACCTGGAGTTCTCCGGATTAACTTTCATGTGGAATATGATGTTTATGAAGTGACAAAAACTACAAATGCATTAATTGTGGCTTGCGTGTCTGTATTAGTTTCTAGGGTTGCAGTAACAAATGACCACAAGCTAGCTGGCTTAAAACAACAGAATTTTATTTTCTCATAGTTCAGGAGGCCGTAAATCTGAAATCAAGGTGTAGGCAGGATTGATTTCATCTGAGAGCTTTGAGGGAGAATCCGGTCCAGGCCTCTCTGCCAGCTCTGGTGGTGGCTGGCAATCCTTGGTGTTGCTTGGCTTGTAGGCGCATGACTCCAATCTCTGTCTCCATCTTCACTGGCCTTTTCCCCAGTGTGTGTCTCTTTCTCTTCTCTTTTTATAAGGACACTGGTCGTATTGGATTAAGGGCTTACCAAACTTCAATATGACCTCATCTTAACTTGATTACATCTGCAAAGACTCTCTTTCCAAATAAAGTCACATTTACAGGTACCAGGTGTTAGGGCTTGCACATAAGTTTTTGACGGACACAATTCAACATATAACATGAAACTTAACCGTGACTCCAATAATTGTTTAGAACTTAGACCAACAAATGCTTTTATGTGTGTGGAGGAGTATTATATCATTGTATTTACATTGATTAGCTTACGGCAATAATAAAAGCAGATCAATTTTAGTTGAATTTGTTACTGTATTTAAATTCTTTACTGCCAGCACCCTCAGCTGGGACCCCCAGCCCAGCCCTTGGGAGCTGCTGACTCAAACCTGTCAGCAGGTTTGTGATAGTGCTTAAAATTCCTGATAGTGTTCCCTTTGCCTTAAGGCCATGCTTTCACACAGATGTAGAACACCATTAAGGAAGTTAATAGCAAATTGTTACCCCAATTCTTGAACCTCTGGAACACACACCAATTTTCTTCCTGGAATGCGTACTTTATTTGATGGTAGGCAACTTTAAATATTGACATAAATACAGTATAAAGTAGGTTGTGAATGTTACATGTACTTTAAAAATTAAAAGAAACCATAATTCCAGGCACCTGAGCTTACTTTCCTGTGTCATTGTGTTAAACAAATAAACAAATTAAACTAAGAAAGAGTGGAACCAAACCAAGAAGACATGCAGTATTTCTAAGTATGACCTCATCACGTGTTTGCCCTAACTCATAAATGGCCACAGGAATCATACCATCTTCTTGTTATCTCTGTAAACAGTTTGTAAAGAGTACACAGTAAAATGGTTTGTGCAAACGGTATCTATCATAAGTGGGGAAAGCTCCTGTGTTCTCAGAGGAATGTTGTTTCCCAAGTTCCTGGAGATGGCTCAGAGCAGGGTGGGCTTTCCTGCAAAGAGCCAGGTAGTAAATATTTTAGGTTTCGTGAGTCAGACTTCTCTGTCCTAACTGGTCAACTCTGCCATTGTAGCCCGAAAACATCCACAAACAACACACAAACAAATGAGTGTGGCTGTGTTCCAATGTGATTTTATGGAAACAGGCGTAGGCCAGATTTGGCTCATGGGCTGCAGTTTGCCAACCTCTGACTTAGAGGAAAAAATAATTGGGAGAACAGAGTGAGCACTGATAGAATGGAGGGATCAGCGCTCAAGTCTTCTCTATTAATTTTCTGTCTTGATGGAAAATTTGAAACTTTTATACTTTCACAAGACAAATAAAACTGTGATTTAAGAGTTCACAAGTTATGCCATAGATTTCAGTAGCTTTGGTACTTGAAGTATTTGCTAACAGTCTTCTGAGATATTGGGACATTACATGGAAACAAAGGATGGGGGGAATTGGGAGGAAGGGAGTAGGGGGAGGACCCCTCTTTGTCCTCACCATACCTCATTCCTATGATAACCCAGAGAGCCCCTAAACTAGTGGTTTTCAAGTTGCAAGGGTCCTGACTATTTGGAGGTCATTAAATCAATTTAATGTGATTCATGATCTGCATTTAAAAAATACATCTGATTTGACGACATTAGCCTAACGTGAAAAATAACAAGGTGCATCATTTATAATATGCAGCATTTTGTGACTTTTTGTTGTATGCTTGAACATATACACATATGTGCTAGGTTGCTATATGTAATCATAAAGAACTTCAGTAGGAAAAGAAAGTTGTTCTTGTGAAGTTAAAGCTTTGGAAAGAATATAGTCAAGTCACTAAATTTTTTTCTGTTAAGTTTGTATGTATGTGTGGCAATTGTGAAAAATAAGGAAGCAAACAAATTCAGAGATTTTGCATGTAGGTTGCCTCCCAAGGGCTTCTTAAATTCTTTAAAGAAATCCCAACTAGAATTTGGAAATAAGCACTAAAGGTGTTATTTATGTTAAGGAAATAAAGAAAGAAAAGGAAGGTGCTAAATTCCGATTACTAATCCATATTTAAGAAATGCTTTTATCTCTAAGCAAAATATCAGTGCATGAGTGTATAATGTTTGGACAGCTAATTTTTATGATTGCCTGCCTGTACCCAGCTTTTCTTTGAACAGGCAGGCTCACAGTCCCAGTTTCTATCTGTTAAGACACTCCTTGCTGGGGATAGCAGATACTTTCTCCTTCTACCTGTGAGCTGAGGTAAAGGTGAGCATGACTTCAGGAGATGTGAGAAACAGCAATTTCCCTTCCTCACCATCTTGGTATGGTTGATTTTGATCTCATTATTCCATTGTCCCCTCCTTACCTGCCAAGATAGATGTGCAGCCCTGGGCACAGAGGACTTGAAGGGTACAAGATGGACTGTACCAAGGCAGCCAGACAAGCAAAGCCACCTCCTGAAGGCTTCCTTTCCACCACAGAGCATCTCCCCCTCCTAGCTCTGGTGGAGGGTGCATCTTGCATAACCTAGGCATTTGCCTCATCTGACCTGGATGAGGTTTGGCACTCCATAAGCATCAGATGACCTCATGGCACTAACTGGGCTCCAGAGAAGCCAGCAGAGGGTTAACCTAAACAGCAGGCCAGCAGCCACAGGTAGTCAGTGCTAAAGGCAGGGATAAATAAGCATTGAGAAATACACTTCACAACCCCAAGAACTCAGACACAATTTGTAATGTTGAGGCAAGCAACAATTTGTAAATAACACACCACTGGATAGAAAAAAATCCCTGGCTTTCGCAGTTTGATGCATTCTTCTTAGGAGGGTCTCCCTGGGGGCGGTTCAGACTACAAACAACAGAAAGCAGGAAACATTCGGGTCTGATGCTCAGCACCTATCTCCTGCCTTCACGGCTAAGCCCTGGCACTGATGTCTGCAGTCTGGCCTGGAGCCTCAGCCCATTTGTGCCAGGCCAAAGCTCTGCTCTTGGCTGCTGGGCTGGGGACTGCGTCCCGCTGGTGGAAAAACATACTATTCCAAGTCTGTATCCACACAACTGGAGATGCTCAGCACAGGGGAAGAAATGTTTGGTCCCAAGTAGGATGGCAGGCTGTATAGCATTATATGGAAGTTTAAATGACATTCTCTTATAATATCATCAGTTAGCTACAAATAGACCCCATGATGGAAAGTGGTATACCCTCTGCTTTTAGAAACCTGTGGGGAGAGGAGGGAGGGGTCTAAGCATTAACTGCAAATGCTATAAATGAAACATATACAGATCTATTTAGCTCAATAAATTGAAACTCAAAACATCCAGTGGTGCTTTTATTAATATATTTGATTATTAAATATTAGTATCTATTATATATTCATTATAAAATATCTATATATTTTATTTAAATATATACATATGTAAAGATAGACTAACGTAATGAACACTCATGTCCTCACCACCCAGCTTTTCTGTGTATAATTATTAGCATTTTGCCACATTTGCTTTGGATGATTTTTAAAGAAGTAACACATTAGATTCTATAGAAGCCCATCCTACTTCTTAACATTCCTTCTAAAACATTTTAAAAGATCCTTTTTGTAAAGCAGCAAATTAAACAGCTGATGCTGCTGCCTGACGGTTTCCTCCTGAGCATGAAATGCAGAAGTCGCATTGCAGGAGAACACGAGCTGCAGAACACACTGAATTTCCAACTAATGTCCATTCTGCGTCAGCCTTAGTTTTGGTTTTGTGATGGAGAAGATACATTTGTGACTGTGAGGGTACGTTCTTCCCTGATAGCTTATTCTATCCCGGGGTTGCCAGGAGGACTGGCTATGGAGTAAAATGCATTGCTATATGGTCAAGTGGAACAAGTCAAGCCCTCTCAGACCTCCAGCACCTACCTTACTGGGAAGATTGGTGCTACCTCACTTGATTATGGATATCTTTGCTGCATTTCTGTGAAAAGGTAACTTTCTAGTAGTGGCCACTGAGCTATTCCTGATTATATGGGTGAATGAAGTCCCCCATTTTGATGCAGGGGTTTATGCCCTGCTATTAGTAAAACTTCCATGAGAGTTCCAACCCTCTACTCCCACTGCCACATCCACAGCAGAAGACAAATGGAGATGGACGCTTGTCGAGAGACAGGGTGAGATTTCTCTTTGTAATCCACAGTGAGAGATGAAACGCATTTGGGGCAGGTTATTCTTAAAAGCCATCAGGTGGAACCAGTATGCCAATGGCATAGTGTCAATCTATGTTGATCATTGTGAAACGAACTGCTGCAGCATTTGAGTTGCTCCTGTGCTGGTTTCACTGAGAAGTTGAGGGGGATTTTGACCCAGCACCGTGGAAACCCAGGCCTTCTGCGGAGTACCACGCAGCCCTGTGCTCTGAGGATGGCTGCTTTTTACAGACCAAGTGCACATGAGCTGGGACCCTGCTCCCGTTTGCTCACTTGTTTTCCTGGCTGTTGATTTCAAAGAAATCTAGGTCAAAGAGGAAGCTCTCCGAGAATTTTCAGGAAAATATGGAGATGAGCTTTGGCAGGAACCAGGTGCCTTCTCAAAGCAGACTAGCTGCCTGCAGTCTCGGTGAGTTTTCTCACTGGGGAAGATTGCCAGAGCTCATCCTTCCTGCCCATGCAGTGAAAGTAAATTAGTGGAAATCATAAAAAGAAGGCTTTGCAAACTTGCCTCTGAGGTTGAGGATATAGGAGCGTCTGGTGGAAGTAATATGGGGATTCTGAATAGACAGTAAAGTTCAATCCTAAGGACTTTGACTTTTGGACTTATCTCATAAAAGAAGTCATTTGGAGGCTATTCAAATGTGTACAGCTACAAAGGCTTTAGGGACACGTTGGTTCTAAAAGGGTTAAAGAGCAAATTCTGCCCAGAGCCAGACACCTGCCAGCCCTCTTCCTGGAATGCTCCTGTCCCAGATAGCTGCATGCCTTGCCCTGCATTTTTATTTCAGTTTCCTGTTGAAATGTCACCTTATCTATGGGGCCTTCCCTGATCACCCTAAGTAAAACCTCCCTCTCCCTCTGCATCTCCTATATCCTGCTTATTTTTAATCATAGCCCTTACTACCACCTGCCACATTGTATTACTAAGTGTGATTTAATTGTTTGTCTCCTGTTTACCCCTTCCAGAATGTCAGCTCCATGGGAACAGGTACTTGATATATTTTATCTGCTGCTTTATTACCAGCCCCTGAATGGTGTCTTGCATAGATAGAATAAATTCCCATTAATTATTTGCTGAATGAATGAAAGCTTGAATAAATGACTAACTGAAAACTCTAAATTCCTAGACACCAAAGTTTATTTTGGAGGGTGGGGGTCAGTGTTTGTTCCTGTTTTTGTTGTATCTAAATAACTCGTATCTCTTTCAAAGGGATGTATGTTGTCTCACAAAATAAAAATAGGCAATGAGATCAGAGCCAACTGAAGAATAAGGGTGGTTTTAATCTTTCAGGCAGAAAACATATGTTCTAGAAAATGCATTCTAATATATTGTAAGACAGAACACAGTAAATGAAAGACACCTTAGGACAATGGATCTCCAACTATATTCCTGTGGAAAACGTGTGTTCTGCAGGCTGAACCAAGGGTTCTACAATTAAAATAAAACAGGAACCTTTTCCTTCTACTCCACACACAAGGTCGAGAGAATGGAGAGGATTTTCTCAATATACAAAGTTTCCCAATAACTTTTTCTTAAATCTTTGGCACATTTTACTGTTTATCTGCCCAAAAGCACTTAAACTGTTAAGAAAAAGAATGAACAAGTACCAAACCCTTAGCAGAATACCTTGGAAACAGCTAACTGACATAGCTTGACAGCTGGATTTTCATGGAATGCTATGTTCATAGCTGTGAATTTGTATCACATGCTTTCAATATTGACATAATTTTAAGCACCAAAAAGAAAAATCTTAGATTTGAAAATAGAGTTAAATATCAATGTTTTATTATATTTTATAACTTACTGATGTTTCACTCCCAAAATAATTTTAAGCACTCCTGTGTAGACATAATGGCTCTATTGGATAGTAAAAAACCTGAACTGGGGCATTTTTCCTAGACAATTTATGCCCAGAAATGTATTGAAAATAGGAAGGGATTGGTTTTACTCAATTTTGTTGTGGTGTGTGTGTGTGTGTGTGTGTGTGTGTGTGTGTGTGTGTGTGTGTGAAGATTAGCTTTCCATTGATCAAATTTCTCCAAACAATTGTTCAACACTTCAGTTGATGTTGGTCGTTTTGTCACACCCTAAAATGTCAACTACAGCATTACCCTTTAAACACGCAAGTCCAGGTTTGCCCCAGTGACTTTGGTCTAACATCTTTTGTATTTGTCTTCAAAAGGTTCAATTTACTCCAAGAGATTTGTGATGAACTGGTTGCAATATTCAGCAAATGGCAAAATTCAGGAGTGTAAACAAATGGATGTAGAAATTGCCATGGTCCCCTGTATATAATAATAACATGGATTTGTGTAAATTTATGCAGCCTCTCCTCCCTTCTTCCCTCTCCTCATCCCTCACTCCCATTGAGATTCTGAGACTCTGTCCTAGGTATTCATCCTGAGTGGATTCCAGCATATGGAACCAACACACAGAGCAAATCTAATCTGTGCTGGACTTCTTCTCAATGACGGGCTTGGGGCCACCTTCCCCAGTCCACTTTCTCAACCCTTCCCTTCATTTTCGTCTGTTGACACAGGCTTTCTGGGCTCCAGATCTTAATATCTTTTTTTTCAGATGGTTGCCTAAGTTTCCCCTTTAGCCTAAACGTAACAGAGCTGCCTTGGCTAGGGCCAATGGCAGTGACACTGCGTCATTTGCTGCAGTTCCAGCTCTTTTGCTGCAGAACCTCCACATTTCCCGAGCCCTGCAGTAAACATCACCTCTTCCCCAGTGGACCTGCTGGTGTGCTAAACACACACCCACCCCTTCCTGCTCGTATTACAAACTTAGACTTGACCGTCGGCCAAGTTCCTTTTCACACAGGAGCAATATCTCCGCCTCACACTTGGTTTTCCATGAGCAGTCAGGACTAAGGCCGGCTTAGACAACACCTAAGTCTTTTTATCCTCTGGGCCTCAGAGAGCCACATAACATTTATTTTGATTAAGTGAAATTTAATGTGCAGAAAGCAACGGGAAGGTCATTTCTCATGAGTCCCATTTTCAAAAATTTGTTGGTTCCCTATCCAACCACATGTCTCTCTTTTCAAGCAGATAGTAGGAGTTCTGACTTAAATTTGCTCAATCCCTCACTTGCTTCGGGGGTGCCAATATATCCCATGAAGGTTCTGGCGCTATTGTAAGATTGTCCCGGGGCAGGTTTTATTACATAGATGGATTATCCTGGTTCTTGGAAATGTTAGAAAAATCCAGTGCTAGCAGGTGAGTTAGGCCATGAAACGCATTAAGAAATATGTTAGGAAATTCACATACCATGAAAGCAAATCAAAGGACTGGAAGCTGCCGGGTTAGGCTTAAGTGTTCTGGGAACAGGGTCAAATGATCTTACAGATTTGCCTGACTTTATGTAGTTTAAGAGAAGGGGTCTTCTTGGCTTTATGAAGAAAACTTGCAAACTGCATTGTTCTATTGGTGCTAACCTGCCCCCAACAACCCCCCCCGCCCCTTCCCCCGCTACCTCAACCAACACACACATCACTAGACTCCAGGCCTGGATCCTTTTCTGGAGCTGCCAACCCATTGTGCTTTGCATGCTTTCAGGAACACCTGCTGGTCTACAAGCTTATCCTCAGCAGCAATCCAATCTCTCCACCTCTGTTCTTCCCCCTCTGCACCTGAGCGTTGTCAGAGGTCTTCCCTGGAAAATTACATAATTGTGTCAAGTGATGGCACTGCGACTGATGGTGTTCAAACAGCTGGGTGTTTGTGCTGCTGTGGGGGGCGGGAAGGGGAGAGATCCTTTTTCAGCCTCTGGAAAGCTGCCTTTCCCATACTCCTCAGGGGTCATTTTAAACTTTTACAGTTTCCTCTAACTCTCCACCCTACCCCTTCGCCACCTGCCCCCAAACCACACTGAGCAACTAACCTTGACTTTTCAAAGAAAACAGAACAGATGCCTTGACTCGCAGATCACTCCCCTACCATTTCCATTCTATCTGTTCACGTATCTTTTTAAAGCTCATATCAGTGGAGAAGTTATTTCTCTGTTATTGATTGAATGCTTGTACCCTCCAAAATCCATATGCCAAAGCCCAAATCCCCAATGTGTTGATGTTAGGAGCTGGGGTCTATGGGAGGTAATTAGAGTTAGAGTAGGATGTGAGGGTGGAGCCCCCATAATGGGATTAGTGTCTTTGGGAAAAGGAAGAGATACCAGAGCTCTCCACAACTTGAGGACACAGCAAGCAAGTGTCCATCTGCAAGGCAGGAAGAGGCCCTCACCAGAACCTACCCATGCTGGCGCCCTGCTCTCAGACGTCCAGCCTCCAGGAGTAGGAGAAATCAGTGTATGTTGGTTAAGCCACCCAGTCTGTGGCGTTTTGTTATAGCAGCCTAAGCTGACTAAGACGTTCTGTTACTCTTCAGGAAAACACTAAATACTGCCTTTTTCTTCAACAAACTAATCTGTCACCTTCCCCGTCTTGTGCCTCATCAGTCTCTTTAGTCACTGCCTTAAAAAGGCAAGAACAAACCTTCTCTACACCTTCATTGTTAGATATTTTCGTCAGCCTCCATCTGTTTTCTCTACATTGCTCGGCACTTCTCTTCTGCTATTTATCACACGTTCTCTAAACATGTTTTTCTATACTCAGCACTTCATTATCATCATCATACTGCTGCTTACCATTTCACACTCATTCAACAAATGTATCGGTAGGTACTGTACATCAAAAACCAGGTTGGATCTTGGAGGATAAAAAATAAAAATCTACAGGTGTAATGTGCCCATCATTCTCAGAAATTATGTTGCTGATTTATGTAATTGCTTATTTATAAGCATCAAAATTCCAGAACTTGTGCCTTCCCTGCTATATGCCCAGCGAGTGCCTGGTATGTAATAAGGCTGAATAAATAGCTTTCGAATGAATAACTGAAGTTTTCTCCAGGAGGTTATAGTGCAGGAAACAAAAGTAACAGATCTTACCACAGCTGTGCATGTGGTGTGGCCTGAAAAATGTCTCCAGGGTGTGCTGTGACAGAAAGTGCTCCCAACCCTGGCTGGTGGGGAAGTTTTTTGAAAGCTGTGTCTTAAAGATGAAAAGAAATGGGTCAAGTGAAGGAGAAGAGAGGGAGTGGGGACCTTCTAGGCAAACAGACAAGAAGAAAACTCAACGGTGAGGGACTGAGCATAAGATTGATGCGTTCAGGGAGACTCTCCAGGAGAGTTTCGGAGGACAAGATGGACCAGGTGTGGACTGGAGGGAGAGGGCTGTTTCATTATGGGGAGCCATCAAGAGAAAATGTTCCAATTGGCATTTATAAAGACTTGGTTGATTGCAATGCACAGTTTATTAGGATGGGGCAAGATTGAAGCAGGAAGAACTTTCTAGTGACTCAGGTAAGGACTAAGGAGGGCTGACCACTGACAGTGATGGTGGGGTTGCATAGACAAGATGAAGTCCTCAGGGTGGGGGAGGGGGGAGACATCTGTCAAGTTCTCCTTGGCTTTGGAACAGGTTTAACTTTACAAATAATTGAGTCTATGTTATTTATCACTCTAGTTTCCTCAAAACAGCTGCTGTGCTATAGGACAGATGACTTGTTTTTCCATGCATTGAGGAGCTTGTGTGAGGGCAGGGAGTGAGAGGTGGCGGAGCCAGCGGGCCTCCCCTTTGTCCAGGCCGCCTGTGTCCCGGTTTCTAGGCCCTCGGCTCACACTGGCTGTGGGCTGTTTCTCAATCGGCTTCTATTGTCCTTCTCCATAGCTGGCTTGTCTCCCAGATTCTGGCAGTGGGTTGATAGGCAGTCCTGGTTTTCTCTGTTGTGTTTTATCCTTTTCTGTGTTTTCATAGGTATTCTAGTAAGAAATTGAAAGTGTCTGAGTCAGGTGCTATTGGCAAGATACCATTTGAATCCTGAAGCATCTCTGCTTGAAATAACTGTGTTGGGGTGAAAAAGTAACTTTTTGGAAGACAAAAAGAGTAACAAAAATGAACTACTTGGAGTTCTGAACTTTCCAGGCAGTGAATGTGCTTGTGCACACACACGTACACTAAAAGTGGCTAGGTATAAAAGCAATGTGGCATTCTGGGAACAGCATAGAATTTAGAAATATACAATCTGAGTTTTGTCAGCAGTGTGACCTTAGTCATGCTTTAGCCACTGTGGACTTCATTTTCATCACCTGGAAAATAAGATTAATAAGCTATCAGTCCCGGGTTTCTGTGAGGAAAAATGGTAAGCATTTAGTTTGAAGTGAAAATGAGAGCAGTGCATGCTTAAAATCCATTTATTCAATAAAACAAAAAAATCTATGGTGCATGAACTATGTAGGTACATCAATGTATGCCTCCCCATCTCCCATACTACCCCACTCCCCCCAAACATCCCTGCCCTCATAAAGCTCATTTCCAGAGGGGAAGGCAGACAATGAACTATATAAATAACAAATATGTCACAATATAGTATGTTAGGATGTGGTAAGTGCTGTAAAAACAAGACAAAAGTAAGGCCAAGTGAGGGGGCAGGGAAGGCACTAGGGGTTGGGGAGGCTGCAATTTTAAATAGGGTGGTCAGGGTGAGCCTTATTGAGACAACCTAATGAGAAAGAGAGAGAGAGAGAGAGAGATTAGTGAAGTTTGCATTTAATGTTACAATTCCTCAGAGGTATATGGAAAGGAATTTCTATTTGGAATGTAATCTATAAATAAGGCTTGTTGGGCTTTGAACATAATTTAACTGTATTTTATTCTGTAGCTGTACATTATAACTCTCCTAGAGATAATGAAGAAATTAATTGAATAATGTAGTAGAGTTTTTATTATAAAGGGGAGATTTATAAATCCTACAGTAAAGGGCATTGAATCTATCTTAATTTTCAAGCTAGGATCCAACTATCTAATATTTATCTAATATATGTACCTGGATGAATTCTTCTTTTTTATGTTATCTTTCTCATCTGTTATCTCATCCATCTGGATGTGTTTTCTTCTATTCTAATTTCACTAATTTTCCTTTTGACTTACCTTTCCAAAGCCTTTTTGTCTTTGTGGTAAATAATTCATGTGTTAGGAAATAATATTTGTGAGTATATTGATTGCATTGCATGTCACCACAGCTCTGTAGTTAGAAGTATACAAAGTTGATTTTGAAAACAAATTAAGATATATGTAAAGCTATGACTCAAGATCATTTTTTTATTGAAATTTTTATTTAGATAATTGTGGATTCACATGCAATTGTAAGAAATAATATGGAGAGACCACGTGTGCTTCTACCTACATTCCTCCAATGGTGACATTTTGCAAAACGATACGACAGTGTCACAACCAGAATATTGACATTGACACGATCCACCAAACTCATTCAGATTCCCTCAGTTTTACTTGTACTCCTTTTATAGCACACCCATCTATTATTTTCCAAATATCTATAGATAATCTCATGACCAATAGACTATAAACTCTACATTACTGAATTTATGGTAGCTTTTGTTACACGTTTTCTCAAAGGCTTTTTTTTTTTTCAAACAGAAAGATCCCCTTCTCACTTCACATACCCACTCACACACTAAAACACACACCACATACACATGCACACACATACACTCACATACAACACACTCAAATGCTCATATATACCACACATACTCACACACACATACTAACACACATACACACAGGTTACCCAGACCTGAGAAGCAAACTCATCAGGCCTAGGGTGGGGCCTGATAGTCTGCATTTCTAAGAGGTTCCCAGGTACTGCTGATGTTGCTGATCTGGGGGCCACACTTTGAGAGCCACTGTAGATTGGGAACCATAGACCCATGCACTATTTCTAACCATCTACTCACCCCCCTCCTTGAAGAACTGAATTACTCTCCTGAGTGTCACCAGGGACCTCATTATTGCCTGATGTCACGGCCTTCCCTTAGCCCTGTTGTCCTATTTCATCTTGGCAGTGTCTGACTCAGATGACACACTCTCCCCTTCTAGGAAGCCCCTCACCCACATGCTCATGTTATCCTGTACTCAGCGGGTGTTGTTCATTCTCTTTTACTTCTTATTGGCTCTCCTCCTCTTCCCAACTTTTAGATATATTTGTTCTCCTGGGTTCCTTCCTTGAAGCCTCGTCTCTCAAACTATTTTCTCTTAGATCCCTCACACCCATTTCTAAGACTTCAACCTTCATGACCAGGTAAGTGATTCCCTAGTCTCTGGTATAATCCTTCTGACCGCTGAACCCCAGTCCCTCACTCTCAACTGCAAAGCATCCCTCTCCTCCTGAACACCTGTTCTTACCTTTGACATGAATAATTCAAAACATTTGAGTCCAGTCTTGCTTTCCAATTAGCTCCTCTCTTTCCCTGTTTCTGACAGAAACCCTGTTACCCTCACTGCCCAGTTTCATATCTGAAGAGTCACCCTGAAAGCCTCTTCATCCTAATCCTGCCATCCCTTCTGCAGAGCCTTTCTCCTCTCTTCTTTCTCTTTTCCTGTTACTGTCACCACCATCACTGGCCTTGAGCCTCATTGATTCTCAGATGGATTGTGCCTCTCACTTCCAATCAGCTTTTTCTACCATTGGGTGTTTGTTTTTCCAATCCATTACTGCCAGGTCCAGTTTCCTGAATTGGACTGATCTTGATGTTCCCTACCCAAAACCGTGGCTTCCAGTCCAAACTTGTCTCCCTCTCGTTTGAGGTCTCTCATTCTGGATCTGACAATATTTTACGTGCCTTGTGCTCTAGTCATGTCAATGTATGCAACCGCTTTTTCTCAGCTTGCTGTGTTCGTCTTTCTCAGCTCCCTGTGTTCGTCTTTCCTCTCGCCCCCAAATTGCCATGATAATTTATTGTTCATTAACAAACACCTTTAGGAACCTTTATTATATACCAGACACTCTTTTAAGCATCTAACAAGTGTTAATTCATTTACTCTTCACAGCACACCAATATAAATGCCAATATTATCCCCATGTTACAGAGAAGATAACTTGGCGGAGGTCAGCCAGTTCCTAAGTGGCAGAGCTCAGGATGAAACGAAAGTCTGTGCTGGTACCCACTACAGTAATGTAGGTTAGGGTTGGTGTCTACTCTGTTTAACACATTAAAGGCTCAATATACTTAATTGTGTAAGAAAAAAAAACCTTCCCCTGAATTGACATCCCTGACAGCTGTCCTGGGATTATCAGAGCAGTGGTTAAATGGGGGTGGTGGTGGTGCTACAGCCAGAATGCCTGAGTCAAATTCCAATCCTGAAATTTGCCAGCTCAGTGTACATGTTTCATCACCTGTCAATCGGGGTGAAAACAGTGGCCACCTCGTGGGGGTTGGGGGAGCTTCAGCGAGGTAACAGTTGTCAGGCAGCTACACCAGAACTTGGCAGGCATAGGCGCTTCTAGTTATCATTGTGTGGTGTTCAATAACATGAGCAAAATCACTGCAAATTTTTGTTAGAAAATGAACTTAACAAATTTTGCTTCTAATTTTACAAGAGTATTTGAAGTTATTATTCCCACTGTGAACAAAATATGTTCATCTGGTATACTTGTAGTGTGTATGTGTGTGTGTGTGTGTGTGTGTGTGTGTGTGTGTTAATATTACAAACATTCTCTCTTTTACTTTGAATCTTGTAATAGAGGTCCATGGAATTGGATTGTTAATAATCTTTAGTAAAATATCATGAGCCTTCAGGAAATAATCTGGAGATTTCTGAGAGTCTCAGGTACAGGACTATAGTCAGATTATAAATGCTGTGATTCTTATTAACTCTATTTTTACACTGGAATGGCAAGGAGACATGACTTCACTTTGCCCTGGCAGACGATCTTAAAACAGTTTTACCAAATAAATATGTTATTTTAAACATGAGATGACTGATAGTGACAGCTCTGACTCAGGCTATATTCTTCTTCGAATGATATTGGAAGCTCAGCTCACTTGAGCAGCTAGCTATTCGTTGTGTGCCTACTAAGTGCCAGGTATGCCATATACGAATAAGACTCAGATTAATTGGGAGAAGCTGGATTCACAAACAGATGATTGCTATGGAGCATGGAAAACACACATGACCCTCCCAACAGAAAGAGCTCACCCCGCTGTCTCTTTACCTGCATTTCAACATTGCACAGCCCCTCATGGAATCCCTCGTCAGTTTCTGCCTTCGCTTGTCTGCCCACCTCTATCTGATCTTGTACCTGAGAGACCAAAAGCCTCAGCTTTAGAGGGATAAAGTCCCTGCTGAGGCAAGCTGACTATCAGTGGTAGCCAGGATTCAAGCCCAGACCTCCCGACTCCCAGCTAGGGGCACACCATCATGGTGGAAGCATTGGGTTTGGAAATCACAGTTCTTAGCATGTAAAGAGCTCTGCTCTGGGCTCCTCTTTTCAAGTGTTACCACATTGGGTAATTTCCCTGATTAATGGTCAGCAGGATGTGGAAGGAATTCATTTGTTTATTTCCTTTGGTGAACAAGAGTGTTGAGGATTAGCCTCTCCAGGAGGCACTTTAGAAGTCAACAGGGCCATGATTGGGGTGAGTCACAGTCAGCTCATCCTGCTGCTCTGTTTGGAGGTGAGAAGGTGGGGAAGAGCGGTCAGAAAGAAAGAGGAGCACATATATGGAGCATACAAAGAGAAGCATATGTAAGGGCAAGAATGGGTGGACATTTGTGGAAAAATAATGTGAAAACCAGGAAACTGGGTAAGTTCTAACAGAGTTGTAGCCCTGGGAACTGTATTTTTATCTCTTTTATCTGTCCCCTTAGAGTGGGGTCCATGAGAAAGGGTATACCCACTGAAATGCCTAAGGATTGAGGAAAACTGAAGTCTCTGTCGTCTCGTCATATTCTTTTCTTTAGGTCCACTTCATGTCTTCTGTGGTTATAAGGACACCATGCCATTTCCCCCGTTTATCTGTCCTTGGTGTCTAAGCAATTAAGAAATATAAATTCTTACTCAACATTTACTGATGTGGAAATTGGGGATCTGAGCCAAGGATCTCTGTTGCCATCAGGGCACGGGAAGTGTGCATAATGGAACACAAAGTCAGCATACCTAGGTTGGGAAATCAGCTTGCCTACAAATCCAGCTTAAGTTGGCAAGGAAGCCGTCTCCTATAGATAGCAAAAAGAAAATCCCTTGACACTAGTTAACTGAAAACACATTTCATTGAGTTGGGGATTTGTTATGAAATATACAAACGTGCATGGTTTCCAGGCCAAAGTTATTCAAACAACTAATGTCTTGGCTAAGTTTGCAGTTCCTTCTACGATACATGCCTCTTAGTTTTACTGCAGGTTTATTAAAACTAAAACTCAAAAGGGACATGTGAGTTAGCCAGGAAACTGAGTAAATCGGGTCCTCTAGAAAGTTTCATTGTAACATTGGGTGCTCGTCCAAATCCCAGTGACCTTTGCTTCAAAAGAGATTATTGCATAAAAGTGGTGCAATGTTCAGGCCTTGTGCGAAGGTATAATGGATAAGAAGAGTCATTTCTGGTCTCATCAGCCATTGTCCCTCATTTAGTCTATTTTATTTCTTTTGAGATATGATTCAGATATTAAATATCCACCCTTTTAAAGTTTACAGGTCAATTGTTTTTAGCATGTCCACTAAATTACGCAACCATCACCACTACCTAATTCCAGAATATTTACATCACTGCAAAAAAGAAGCCCCATGTGCATTTGTCACTCCCCATTTCTCTCTAACCCCAGCCCCTGGAAACTCCTAATCTACTTTCTGTCTCTATTAACTTGGGCATTTTGGATATTTCAAATAGATAGAATACTACACTATGTAACCTTTTGTGTCTGGCTCCATTCACTGAGCATAATGTTTCAAAGTTCATCCATGTTGTAGCATGTATCAGTACTTCATTCCTTTTTTATGATTGAGTAATGTTCCATTGTACAATATAAATACGTCCTTTTTATAAGATTTCCTTTTAATATACCAATGTAGTACGCTGGCCTTTTTTAATGTACTAATCCTAACACAGTAATATCTGAGACGTCACCCACCAATGCTCCTGTGTGTCTTTGGCGATTAGTTTGCTTTCTCAGTAATGTTACACTGCTGTTTCTATCCTGCCTAGGTTCTATTTTGTTGGCTTAAAAGTGGCTTGCATAGGTGACTGCTTACGATAGGTGACTGCTTACATAGGTGACACCCTTACGATAGGTGACTGCTGCCGGTCTGGATTGCTTATTTTCAGGTGTTCCCCGAGGTGTGCTCTCTGGGCTGGGGAAACACAGGATTTTCTGAACTCACTGATGAGAAATGCCAATACTCGTGCAGCACATAATGTTCCCAGAGTTGAGAGCCAGCCACGGTGTGTGTGTGTGTGTGGGGGGATATGGAAGGGTGAAGAGAATCAGTCTTTTGTTTCTGATAGCCTTTCGAGACATGGAGCAGAGTCCCCAGAAAGAACTTGTTGGTCCTGAAGATTTTGTTTCCCGCTTTCCATTCCCCAGGCCTCACGAGTTCACAGTAATGAGCGATTCTGAGGCTGAGAACCTGGTGGGGTCCAAGTGTTTAAGAACCTGTGTAGGGGTGAGGGGCTCTCACCTTGACATGGCTAGGGACTCAACAGGACTGACTCGATGCAACATCACAGCAGATGTGGGTGTCGGGCCGAGTGGGGTGAGAGGAGGGGTAGTGTTGGGTAAGAAGAGACAGTTGAGCTAAAGCCACTGCGTGTGCTCCAGCTGACTCCATAGGTCACATCAGCCACCTGGGAGGATGCGTCATTGCAGACTCTAAGGCCAGGATTCTCCATGGGTTTGGAGGAATCAACGTCCTCCCACCTTCCACCCCGGAGCAGTGCTGCATCTGGCTACACTGCCCTTGGGGACACAGCCCAGAGCAGGGACAGGGAGAGAACAGAGAAGAGAGGGCTCCTTCAGTGCAGCTCGTGTGTCACTCAGCTTTTCATCCTTCACCCCCACTTGGCCCACCATGCAGCACATGGTCAGCAAGAGCATATGAGTCATTTTTGAAGTCAGCTATGAAGGTTTCTGGCTCTGAATGTAATGGCCCCTCCTTTTCAGAGCTGTGTTTTTGTTTTTTCTGTATGAACAGAATTAGTAACTAAGCATGTCTCCGAGGATGCCTGAATAAAGAAATCCAGGAGATCCATCGTAGAATTGTCTTATTTCAGTTGTCTTAGAGCAAAGAGCATAGAGTTGGGCCCGCAGCTGTTATTTAGGTCTAAATATTTGTTGAATTGAAATTTACAAGATTGGCTAAGACCTGCTTCAGAACAACACTGGAAGGGAAAGTTGTCATTGTGAAGGGGACCGTGGATTTGGACTGTGTAAAGACTCACCCTACTGAGTCAATGGAGAAACTGCCAGCTAGTGTTTGGCCTCAAATGGCCTTTCGAAGGCTCTCTCTGGTACATTTTAGGATGTGGACGTCTCCCTCAATTTTTGGATTTCTTTTGTGGTAGTTGTTGGCTCAGGAAACGTCAGCAGAGGTTGAGTCTGACATGACCCTGAGTTTCCAGCTGCGGCCAGATGGACGCTGTTGGGGTTAGAGCTCATCCTAGACCTTCTTCTTGGGAGAGCAAAGGAGGGTTGAGAGTCCATCCACGCTGCTCTCCAAGCCTTCAACAGATCCTAGGGTGTAGGAGTGCAAGCCCCTCCCCACCAGCAAGGCCAAGCCGGTGGGCTTGGAGCCAAGGTTGGCTCACTTGCTCTGGGGGTCTTCACATGGGTGCTGGGGAAGGGTGCCACTGAGCACGCCTGGAACATTTGTTTAAGATCTGTCCTCACAAAGTGATAATCCTCCTCCTCAATCTACTCTACTACCACTCTGACTATTACATTGTTTTGTACACCTGAAACTAAAAGAGAAAAAAAAAAAAGATCTGTCCTTAGGAGAGAATTTTCTCAAACATTTTTGATGAAGGACAGCATAGCTTGGACAAATGGACCCCCTAGAACAGCGGTTCTCAACCTTCCTGATGCCGCGACCCCTGAATACAGTTCCTCATGTTGTGGTGACCCCCAACCATAAAATTATTTTCGTTGCTACTCTATAACTGTAATTTTGCTACTGTTATGAATCGTCATGTAAATATCTTTTTGTTTTCCGATGGTCTTAGGCGACCCCTGTGAAAGGGTCGTTCGACCCCCAAAGGGGTCGCGACCCACAGGTTGAGAACCGCTGCTCTAGAGAAACACTAAAATTCCTTGGATCGTCAGTGACAGCAGCACAGCTTGGACTGGTGGTCTGTGTGAACCTCTGAACTGGGCACTTTCTGTCTACCCTTTGCCCTGCGTGGCAACTGGGACAGCAAACCTCCAGGCTCCTAGGCACCAGTGGATGCTGCCCCAGGGGACTGCAGGCCACAAAGCCCAGGGAAGACACTCAGACTGGATGTGCTAATTGTGCTCTTTCTATGTGAAGACTGCTCACCATGCCTTTTTGCTATAGAAAGTGCTGCCGTTCCGGAAGACACAGGAAAGCACATTCCTAAAAAGGTTCTCATCTGCTAGGAAGGGGTGGAGAGGAGAGACCCTTTCTGCCTTATTCCTTCTCCCCCCTGCCCAATCTGCCTGTGTCGTGATGCAGAGTATACAGGGCGCAGCACATAGGCTCAGCAGAGGTGGGGGTGCCCAGGTCCTAGGAGTAGCAGAGACAGCCGGGTCTCCCATAACTCACCGTAGATCTTGGGTATAATTAAAAGTTGAATTACAACCTTTCATGCAAAAGCACTAGAAAACCGGATCCAAATACTTCATCTTGTACCAGCAGGGCCTAATTTTACCTGACAGTTTTAAGCCATTTGGAAAAATATCAAAAGAAAAAAAAAAAAGTGGGGTTATGTTTCTAACATGGGGAAGGCTCAAGTAATGGAGGTTCTCTCTTAAACATATACGTGTCTTTATAAATGAGTGTATCCCACCTTCCTGGCTACCTGTAACTATGTGTGTTCAAAGAAGTATTCATTTAAACACACACACACACACACACACACACACACACGACTTATCTTCGTTCTTTCAAAGCAAATATCTGCAGGGACATTTATCTCTGGTTGGAAACAATTATATATTTGACTTGATAGATTTTTTTAAAAAAACTGTCAAAAGCTGCTCTTTTATTCCCCCAATGTAAAATTCTAGCTTCAAAGTAAATATCTAGCCAATCAACACCGAACAAGGGGAAAAAAAAGAAAGAAAGAAAGAAAAAAAACAAAAAACCTCAACAACTTCACAAAGCTGTAGATTGTAGGGGCTTCTAATCAGGTTTCAGAAATTCCAGTCCAAGCAGGCATTCCTAACATATTCCAGGCAGCTCTGACCTCCGGGCACTTAGCAACAGCACAGTCTTTTGAATTTGCTTAAAACTATTAAGAAGTAATTAAGTAGTTAAAGGGTCTTTTTCAGCCTGGCTGAGGTTTGGGAGGTGGGTTAAATGAAAGAGAACAGCACAGTCGCCCAGCCTTGCCTTCCTTTTAGCTGACCTTGCACGCTAATAAATTCATCCTGTATTTTTCTGCTACTGCCAATTTATGGCCTACAGGAAACTAATCTTGTACAATAACTACCTTCCTGTACTTAGTTCCTAAATAGAGCCAAATGGATTTGGTGGCGGAAGAGCTCCTCCGCGGTTCCTGTGAAACAATGCTGAGCCCACAGAGCGGAGAGGCCTGGGTGCTCTCACAGACCCCACGGTGTCATTATGTTCTTGTTTTGGCTGCCACGCTCTTAAGAACAGAAAATAAAAAGCAATCCTCTATGCAATGCCTCCCACAATGATCTCAGCTTCAAGCTGGAGGGGAAGATGTGTATTTGAAACATGCCAGAGAGACACGGGGGAAACGTAGGGAGTGAGACACACACAGGCCATCACTAGGGCACTGAAGTCTTTGATAAGAAATACATATCTGCTCAGGGATTTAAAAAAATAGTCACAACGGAGTGGATTTTTTTTAGTGAGCTAATGAAAGAATTGTGTTCTCATTTCAAAGTCAAATGCCTTATTTAGGATAAGGGGAGAGGGAGAGGGAGAGAGAGGAAGAGATAGAGAGGGAGAGAGAAAGAAAGAGGTGGGGAGGGAAAGGGAGAGAGGCTGAATTCAAATTTAGCAGCAATAATTCGGTAGTAGTTTACAACCAGGTTGAGATAGGCATGGATTAAAACAAGGGTATATTGCCAACAGGCAAGATAAGCTGTGTGATATATTTTCAGAGCCACCAATAACTGAGGGTGGCGGGTACTCAGAGTTTGTCCTTTAGTGAAACCAAAAGCTCTTAGTCTGTGATAAGCGCGGGCCTGCTCAGTGCTGCTGCTTCTCTCCTTCTGTCCTCACTGATCTGATGACTTCATGTTCACATCGATCCATGCCGTGTGGACAGAGTCCACTTCCTGTGTTAATTTAGAGTGTTGTTCTAGAACTGTAATGAAGCCACTAATGCAGAGGGAAGTGGAGCCTTCTATAAAGGCCTGAAAATATCACCCTGACCAAGATGAAAGGAGGGCATAAATAATCGTAGCTGGGTCAGAGGAGACTCACCTGTGAAGCTTTTCAACCCAGAGAGGACGGACCCATTAAGACATACTGGATTGGAACCCCTGGGGCCCTGTCTAGGGTCTGTATTTCCCACAAGTTCCATAGGGGACAGACTGGGTTAGCACCAGGCCTTGAGAAGGACTGCTCATGGCCATTAAATATCGCAGATGTAGTAAGTAACCTACGGCCTCTGCTGATGACGTATTCTTTCTTGTGAGGGTTAGGGATTATGAATGAAAAGTAATAAAAATGCGTGTCTATGTTGGGTGATACCATCAATGTTTTAAAATTTTTTTCTTACATTAGCTACCCAGTATTATCATGACTGTTATTAATATCAATAGGATTCCTGTATGATTCAAGTGGTGCTTTTGAACTGTGGTCATTCTACCTGGGGTTGGATCACAGGAACTGAAGGTTCCAGAGTGGGCTGGAATGAACAACACAAAGATTATTGGAAGTGGCTAACAAGGAGATCAAAGAGGTAACTTTGTTCCTAATTCACTTAATAGTCATTCCACCTCAGGGTCCTAAAAGTAACTAGGATAATAATATTTATGCCTTATATTTTCACAGCACTTTATAGCTTAAATACTCTTTTTATGTCCCTTGTCTACTTGAAACATTTAAGTTAAACACGAAGCAGGAAAGAAATGAATGTGGAAGAACAGTCACCACATCCCAGAGTTGCCAGAATGGTTCCAGATTGTTATCAAAAAAAGAGAAAAAAGAATTAAGATTTGGCCTTCCTCCCTCAAGAGGGCTTGACACTACAAAGGAACAGGGAAAACCTGAGGCAAACAGGGCTCAAGAACAGAGATGTACTCAATGGGCTTCAAGGGCATCTTGTGTAGGGAAGCTCCTTGCAGAGTGACTCCATGTTGGCTCCTGGGGACACTGGAGTGTCCTGCCACCTTTTTGCAGCACAGGGCAGAACCTCAGTGCATGCTGGGGAACAATTGGGCAAGAGAATAGATGAAAGAATACTATGGGGCTGTCCCCAGAACCAGAACCTTCCCCAGGCTCTCCCTTGCCTCAGATCTTAGCCTCCCACTGCTGCCGGGTGCTGGCTCAGCCCTCACTCAGCTAGGCAACAAGGAGACATCCTTGGTTACAGGGAAGGAGGGGTGACATGATATCAACACCCAAGTAAAAAGGAGATGGCCTGGTTAGTTAGCAGCAAGGTGAGCCCCAGGCCGGCCATGGAGCTCTGGTTGCTGCCATATACCTCCCCGTATCCATGGGAATGTCCTCCATGTGCCACCTTTAGTCATGGGGATGGCCCTAATGGGTACAATGACTCTATGTTTAGACCTGAACATTGGCATTATTTATATATTTCAAAGAAAAGGCTCAACAAGAGCAAAGATGTATATTGCTGAGTCCCCCAACCTGGCAACCCCTCATCCTGAGCAGGTTGGGTGTAAGGCTCGAGTCACAAGATGTGGCTTCACCTGCTTGAACATGACAAATCTAAAGAGTCAACTAAAAGCATAGAAAGGACGTTGGGGAGGTTGGGAAATAGGAAGGAATGTTGTCAGCTTCCAGGAAGAGTGGAAAGAACTGAGCAGAAGGCCACTGCCAGCGAGGAGTGGAGGTTGAACCTGGGAAATGCTGCCCCCTGACTCCAGGCTGCTTAAAAAGGAACTTGCATTGAAATGTGCTCACATGGCTTTTGCTACAGAGTTCTGTCTTGACAAGGACTGTATCAATGAAGGCAAGCCCTTAAAATAAGGGATCCTTTGGGTTTCAGGGGGACACAGGGTTCAGACAGCAGGTCGTGAATGAGAAAGCCCACCAATTGTGTGGCCACAGGCAAACCACCAAGCATTTCTTTGTCTCAGGTTCCTCATCTATGAACAAGAACACTTGTCCCCCTTTGTGGAATTACAGTGATGATTAAATAGTGGCATGACCTTCACCAGGTTATTTATTCATTTATATATTAATTTCTTTATTGAAGTACAATCGACATAATACCATTATATTAGTTTCAGGTGTACAACATAATGATTTGATATTTGTATATATTGTGAAATGGTCACCACCATAATTCTAGTTAACATCCACCACCATATGTCAGGTTATTTATCTTTCTGGGCCTGAGGTTTCACATCTCCCATGAGGGTACTAATTATAATCACTTCGAAGGGTGGTTGCGATGGTCACATGAGATAGTGTGAGGACAGGCTTTAGCACAGAGTGTAAATGGTCGCTCTGGTTATTTTTAGTGTTGCCATTAGCCCTGATCCTCAGATTCTCTGATCTCTTCTCATTGGATGTTCATTTGACTGGATTCCAAGGACAGACATTCCTTGACTTGCTCTGGTAGTGCCAGTCAGCCTTTTTGGATCCTCCTGGGTTGGCAGCCAATGGACATCATCTGTTGGTCTCACTGTCCTTTATTTAGGATGCTGGCAGAGTGCAGCAGTTTTCATCACCATGCGCTGCACTGGCATTCTAGAGCATGCCTGTGTCATTACAGCTAACACTCATGTGACCTGGGAACTACTCCAGGTCAGTGCTAGAGAGAGTAGAGGCAAGAATACCCTAGGTGGGTGCAGAGGCTGCGAGGGGTCATGGGGACATATTTTATCAGAAGTTTTTATCCTCCCTTCATGTTTAAAGGTATCACCCATAGAAAGTCTAAATGAGTTTTTAAACAAGTATAAACTATTGATAGGAAATTGCAAATATTATTTGCAAACACAAATAATATTTTTCCTGAACCTTTTGAGAAGAATTTGCCTATGTGATGTCCCGTAATCCCTGGTATTTTAGTGTGTGTTTTATTTATTATTTATTTTTTTTAAAGATTTTTATTGGGAAATTGGAGGAAGGGGAACAGAAGAGCTGCTGTCCTTTTGTTCTTCAGCCTAGTTGTGGGGGATGTTGCTTCACTGGCCCAAATTGGCACC